>NW_027286912.1:0-202838 GCF_022747635.1 Hetaerina americana
AAGGTTTTTCCGGTGCGAGACGGCTCATTCCCCTTCTTTTGAACGAAATTAACCTTTCCAGAAATCTTTACTTGTCTTGTCACGCCACAGAACAGAAAATGTTTCTCTAGGCAAAAGTTAAATGGTCCCAGTCCCAACTTACCCGCTAATTTTATTACGTTGATACACAAGGGATGGAAGGACATACGTTAATGTTGTTTATTTCTTTGCGGGATTAGGGAAATGAAATCTAGGGAAAAGAGGTCGAAGTTTGACGTGAAAGAAAAATCTTTAAAATTAGCGGCCGGTATAATCATTTATGAGATGATTGCATAACGTTTTCATTAAGGCGACTCTTCCTACAAGTGCTTTCTTTCCGAGTGCATTTCTGACGAAAAAGGTTGCCGCATGTGCCTACCTGTCCGTCCTTTTAGCATTTCTACTTTCTGCAAATTTGGTGAAAATCTTTACCGCATTAGCCCCATTGAAGAATCCACCCCGGCCGCATTTTGACACTAGGTACACGAGATCGTCACTTCACCGTATTCGACAACCGATTTCCCGCAGTGGCGTTAACCGAAGGACGCTCGGCTTTGAGGACAATAGTGATTCGTGAAGCGATATTTAATCAGATTCACCTAGTAACAGTGGCCGGGAATGGAATGGAATAACGTCCTTGCCTAGGCAACTTAGTAACATACAACTTAACTACGGACGGGAGAAAATGCCGACGAGCCGTGAAGCGGTGTAAATTTCATAACGATCGTGTGATTTTAAGACTCATGATATACACCATGACGATTAATTACCTTAGCAGTTGTGGTGATGCTTAATCACCGGGATATCATGTAATGTCATACCAGTCACAGCGAGGCGTTAATACTTAACATTGAACTTTGTCAAATTTGTGTAGTTGAAATCACCCTTATGACATCTGTTAATAAATTCATCCACACAGAGTACCAAATTAGTAAAATATCTCGGGTACGCAGCGATATGTAAACGGAGACAGTTTTTTTTTCAAAATCTCGGAATGGATGACAAACGTCCTCCATTAGCGAACATTTATGACAGTCATCACCTACCTCCTGCCGTGATAATGTCAAATTTTGCAATGCAACTACTGGTAATAAGAATGATTAAATTCGAGTCAACTAGTGTTACTTTCGAATAACGTTCCCCCATTGACACAACTGTCATTTACATATGAACACTAGAAACTAACACACACGAACGTGCACATAGACCTACGCAACCTTCAGTCGTCTACTTCATCGTGAGTGGATTGAATCCTCTTAACTCCTGATTGACTTTCGCTTCACATTGCAATGATCCCAGATTGGCCGGGGAAAAGACGACAATTTGTTTTCCTGTTCACTGGAATGCTTATTTCGTATCTTTTATGGTGATGTGCTAGGTACCAGACAGCTTAAAATTGTTAATCATCGTTCTTTTATTACTCGTGACGATAAAGTTGCTTCCGCATCGCTAAGAACCTCAAGGAATCAACAATGAACGGGGATGAAATATTTGATGGGTCCACATGTATTGATTAAGTAATGCAGAACGAAGTAGATACTGAGTAATTGAATTAACACAGGGGCTTCTTCGAGACAGAACCGAGAAATGATGTTCCGTGAACTGTCGACGGTGATAGAGTTCCACGAAAGAGAGGTCGTAGAGGAATGAACGGTTCCGGCTGTTAATGCCGCCCCTAGTCCCCCCAACCCCGCAAGCACTGGAAACCAGCCTGGATCCCTGATTACGATCCCAGGAAAAATCGTGTTCAAGTCTTTCCTACGCCAGATAGTATAATCTGTCATCACTATTGAACGCCGCATCACGCCCCGACGGCTTTTTCCCACGTTTTTTTTATTTATTCACAGGAATGTTTTCCAGGTAAGGGCTATTCACTCTACCTTATCCGTCAATCACTATCCCGACCCTCGAAAGTTACAAGGAAAAGTCGACCATTGCTCTAATGAAAGATATTATTCCAACGGCATGGAGGTAAAAAACAAGATCCATATGCTTGACACACATTATGTCGATTGGAAACAAGTGGAAACGATGTGAAATTAGGTTGGAAGCAACTGAAAAATATTGTGACACGAATACAAGCCGTCATAGCTCCGCAACTACGACGAAAGGGATGTGGATATTATTGAGTTAAACGCATCTGTCCTATTTGCTTATGGCGATTCCCATCGTAATGATCGCGCATACAATCCCGCGATGCGCCCTATTTTCGCCGTTTCCGTGAATAAGACGTACGGCGGGGGATGTGTACCGAGCGAAATTGCCGACACGAATTACGTACGCTTACGAGAGCCTGGTTTTCAAGGAGTCGCTTTCACGTTGACTACGTCCCCGAGGTATCCCATCACACAGGGTCATTTAACGTGACATACAGCGTGTGTGTGGGAGGGATTTTTTTTTAAGGTCGTAGGGGTGTATTCCGTAACTTGACGGCACCGTGGAGAAAAGCACATCCAACGCATCGCACAGATAAGGAAGGTTAATAAAAGAAATGTACGCGATAACAAGTCGACGGCAGACGACTCTCCTCTTCGAAAGACGTGCAAGGAAACTAGGGTAGACATCCGCGGAAACGTGGATGTGGCGCCGTTTCAACGACAATAAGAGTTTTCCCGTGATGAAGTATCATTTCGTTTCCGAAGACATGCCGGTTGCTACAAATTCATCATCCCGCAACGAGGTACCGACGTCCGAAGCCGTTGGAGACGGAGCAAACTCGTCACGGCCGGGTCGCCACTGCGCGCCCTCGGCTACTACATTGTTTTTCCCGCCCGCTCACGGGGCTAAAGCATAATTCGGCGCCATCCTCGACTTTGTTGTACGTGAACTTTGACGTCCCATTCGCGTGCGTACAGTTCATTTCTTTTTCCCCTTCGGCCACCCCATGCAACCATTTCGAAGCCCACGCGGACGCGTCGTAAGGCGTGCGCTTAACGGGTGACTCCGTCTCCATTTGCGACTCGATAATCCTTTCCCACGGGCGCGGGAGGTGGGTGCGTCGCGACGCCCCCGAGTCGTCGAAAAATGCATAAACGTCCGCTTACGGGACAGGCACCGGGGAGGAACAGGAGGAAGGTTTGACAGGCGCCGAGTCAGGGGGAAGGCGTCCGAAGGGACCGTCTTCTCGGGGCCGCTTTCCGCGGCCGGCGCGCGGCCCACCGGGTCGCGAGCGCGTCCAATACCAGGTGAAGGATGGCCTCGAACGTACGTTACCTCGGATCTCGAGGAATCGACCCCGGTAGAAACGTGTGCAACGTTTATTCCCGGGTACGCCTTCGACAGGACGACAACCCGTATTTTGACGACCCGCTGCACACGAACTGGGCTCGCCAAACGCCTGGCGCCGCCACGGCCGACAGGGTGGAACCCTGACGGGCGCCGCGGCGCAAGGCGCCCTCGTTACGCGCCCCCGACACTCTCCGAAACGCGAAAGTCGGAGGAGGAGTGGAGTACAAACAATCCGAGAAGCGCACCGGAGGCGAGAGGAAGAGATCGTATTTTGCTCCGAAATGGTACGATAGCAAGGTGGACTTTCGTAAGAAATCCATGTCTTGGTAATTTTCTCTTTCTATCATCACGCAGCAGCCGATAACATGGCAGACGCAGCATCTGGAGCAGCGGCAGCCGCACCACCGGCAGCCCAGCCTTCGGGCACCGTCGCAGTAAAACCCCTGCCTTCTTCAGGAACCTCCGCGGCTTCCAAGAAGGCCAGCAAGGGCGGAGCAGCCAAGAAGGCTCGCGCAAAGCCGTCGCACCCGCCCACTTCCGAGATGGTTAACAACGCAGTCAAGGGCCTCAAGGAGCGCGGTGGCTCTTCCCTTCAAGCCATCAAGAAGTACATCGCAGCCAGCTACAAAGTGGACGCCGAGAGGCTCTCGCCTTTCATCAAGAAGTACCTCAAGGCGGCCGTCACCGCCGGAACTCTCGTCCAGACCAAGGGAAAGGGCGCCTCAGGTTCCTTCAAGCTGAGCCACAGCAAGAAGGCCGCACCCGCGGCAGCCAGCGGGACGACCAAGGCGAAAAAGGTCGTCAAGAAGACGGGAGTAAAGAAACCGAAAGCGGTCGGAGCCAAGAAGTCCTCCGAGAAGGCGTCCAGTGGCACCAAGAGGTCCGCGCCCAAGGAGCGAAGCAAGTCCGCGCCACCAGCCAAGAAGGCGAAGAAGGCGGCGGACAAGCCAAAGAAGAAGCCGGCGGCTGGGAAACCCGCCGCCAAGGCGGCAAAGTCCCCGTCGAAGGCGAAAAAGGCGGCCACCAAACCCAAGACCCCCAAGCCCAAGAAGACGCCCACCAAGGCCAAGCCCGCCGCCAAGAAACCTTCCGCCGCCCAGAAAAAGAAGTGAACCATCACTGCTTCGCCACCGGCGCACCTAGGACAGCAGACAGCGTCCAATCTCGGTCCTTTTTAGGACCATCATGTCTTCCAAAGATGCTTGCCACTCAATGCCCACGCCACTGAGCACGCCCAAAGTTAACATTTATCATGATTAATGCCATGCAAAAACAACGGTCCTATTTAAAATTGATGATGCGACATGGACGGACGAAAAAAAAAATTAAGAATAACATTCATAGAACGTGTAAAATGAACAACACGTCACGGAGTATTGTTTTCTTTTCGTTAAGCGCGTCAGGTAAGCATCGCACGAACTTTTATTTCATCTCATTTCATGCGTAGCCGTGCAAACGCACTTGCCATGCGCAAAGGAAATTTCATGTCGTCCATCATTCCAATGGATTTACATCGTCGTTAATTATTGTGCGATCGTGCTAAATTCAAACTTTTAAGTATGTACTGGTCCTGAAAAGGACCTTTGTTTTTCGGCCGAAAGTAGCTTTCTAAGCTCGCTCTCCGCGGATACGGCGGGCCAGCTGGATGTCCTTGGGCATGATGGTCACACGCTTAGCGTGGATGGCGCAGAGGTTGGTGTCCTCAAAGAGACCCACTAGGTAAGCCTCGCTGGCCTCCTGGAGAGCCATGACGGCGGAGCTCTGGAACCGAAGATCGGTCTTGAAGTCCTGGGCGATCTCACGCACCAGGCGCTGGAAGGGCAGCTTGCGGATGAGGAGCTCCGTGCTCTTCTGGTATCTCCTGATCTCACGAAGGGCCACGGTACCGGGGCGGTACCTGTGGGGCTTCTTGACGCCTCCCGTCGCCGGCGCGCTCTTGCGAGCGGCCTTGGTGGCCAGCTGCTTCCTCGGGGCCTTTCCTCCGGTGGACTTGCGGGCTGTCTGCTTCGTACGTGCCATTTCTGCGATCTGTAAAAAGCCGGGTCAACGCCGTCTTTTAAGCACTTCCGAGAATGGCGCCAGATAGTACGGGCGACGCTGATTGGTGGAGAGGTCGGGTACGTCATCGCCGCGGCGGCGACGTTTATAAATACCGGCGAAGGTGCATTTCAGGTCATCAGACAGCAGCCCTTACTACGAGCAGACTACAGAGATGACTGGACGCGGCAAGGGAGGAAAAGGCCTGGGAAAGGGAGGAGCCAAACGTCATCGCAAAGTTCTCCGCGATAACATCCAGGGCATCACCAAGCCGGCCATCCGCCGTCTCGCCCGCCGAGGTGGAGTGAAGCGTATCTCCGGACTCATCTACGAGGAGACGCGCGGTGTGCTCAAGGTGTTCCTTGAGAACGTTATTCGCGACGCCGTCACCTACACCGAACACGCCAAGAGGAAGACCGTCACAGCCATGGACGTCGTGTACGCACTCAAGCGACAGGGCCGCACTCTCTACGGGTTTGGCGGTTAGACACGACGCGACGGGATCGCCATCCGACACCCGGCGTACGTCGATAAAAAAGGTCCTTCTAAGGACCAATACAATGTTCAGAGATGGAGCCAATCCTTTGCCATAACGGAACGAAAAATTATTCCCTATTCGCCATAGCGTGTGTGACGGCGATAAATAGTAAAGTAAGACCTGTTCGAACGCAAAAAAAAAATGGCGGTGATAATAGAGTTGAAATTGTATGAGCCTTTACCGACGTTAAAGACATTGTCAGCGAATCGGAATAAGCACGTGGCAACGGACTGGCGACAATGTATATCGCGCCGTTGCAACCGTACAGGAATAAGCACGGGGCAACAATGTACTTCGCGCCGTTGCAACCGTACATGAATAAGCACGTGGCAACAATGTATATCGCGCCGTTGCAACCGTACATGAATAAGCACGTGGCAACGGACTGGCGACAATGTGTATCGCGCCGTTGCAACCATACATGTTAACAAGAAATAACGTAGTTAAGCGGCAGATTGCAGGTGAAATTTTATGACAGACTATGAAATACATTGTAAACGAAGCAGTGTCACCTTCAATCATTCTTCGTTGCATTTCAGCACAAACGCTTTCACTTTTTATACGCTTTATTTCCCATCGTTTACCTTAGCCCAATTATAGCTCCACGTTTCATTCGCTATGCTTATTACGTTTATTGTTATTATTATTTTTTTCACATGACATTTATCGCGTACATCTCTCTAGTATGTTCTGGTCCTGAAAAGGACCTTTTATGCGCACAGCGTGATGCTTATGCCTTCTTCTCAGTCTTCTTGGGCAGGAGCACCGCCTGGATGTTCGGAAGGACACCTCCCTGAGCGATGGTAACGCCCGACAGGAGCTTATTCAACTCCTCGTCGTTGCGGATGGCCAACTGCAAGTGACGAGGGATGATTCTCGTCTTCTTGTTGTCCCTGGCAGCGTTACCGGCCAACTCGAGGACTTCCGCGGCCAGGTACTCCATGACGGCGGCCAAGTAGACTGGGGCACCGGCACCAACACGCTCGGCATAGTTCCCCTTGCGGAGCAGACGGTGGATACGACCGACCGGAAACTGAAGACCGGCCCTGCTGGAGCGGGACTTGGACTTCCCCTTCACTTTTCCTCCCTTTCCTCGTCCGGACATGGCTGAATGCTTCTTTATCTGGTAGTGCTGTCTAATCGCTGTCAGACTCCTGGGCGCATTTATATAGGCTGCCGCCGTCCTAGCGACGCCACATCATGCTTTTACGTGATTGGTCGTCGAGGAGATTCGGCTCACGGAACGGACCAGGGGTACATAAGCAGGCGACTGATGATCGGCGAAAATACTGAAATCGACCCCGTTCGCCGAACGTGATCACCATGCCACCCAAGACGAGCGGAAAGGCTGCGAAGAAAGCGGGCAAGGCCCAGAAGAACATCTCCAAGGGAGACAAGAAGAAGAAGCGCAGGAGGAAGGAGAGCTACGCAATCTACATCTACAAAGTGCTGAAGCAGGTGCACCCCGACACCGGAATCTCCAGCAAGGCCATGAGCATCATGAACAGCTTCGTCAACGATATTTTCGAGAGAATCGCCGCCGAAGCTTCTCGCCTGGCTCACTACAACAAGCGCTCCACCATCACCAGCCGGGAGGTGCAGACCGCCGTCAGGCTCTTGCTTCCCGGTGAGCTGGCCAAGCACGCCGTCTCCGAGGGGACCAAGGCCGTCACCAAGTACACCAGCTCAAAGTAAATTCCTCGACGGGATTGCTTTGATGCATCCTAACGGCCCTTCTAAGGGCCATGAAATAATCTTCAGTTTTCAAATACCCGACTGCGATGGGCAATCGTCAATACTCGGCCGCAAAGGACGTACATAAATAAACGTAAAAACCTGGAAAATTAGAGTCCCACGCTTTCCTCCGATTCACCAACTACTTACCTGGTGTGCACGCGCGCGGTTCACGAAAAAATAGAGTAAATGTAAAGGAGAAACTTATGACAATAAAAGATGGACGAATTTCTTACCTCCTATTCAATTATATTTTCTACTGCTATGCGTCTGCATTTGATGAAAATGACCGTCGAGATATTAAGGAAAAAATATTATATTCCCATGATTACTTCCCTTTCACCCAGTACTTTTCAAACCACTGACCTGCTATGCTCGTTTCTCAGACGTAAGCCTTGACTTACATGTCTCCCTCCGTCAAAAATAATATGGATTCACGGCGTCCGTCTCCCTCCGAAACTGGTACGCTTGTGGTCACGTTGCTCCTGCTTCACTTCCAGGGGCAGTAAATGACAGGTTCCCACATGCCCTTCCCACGCGGCCGTTTTTCCGCGAAGGCTAATTCCGCTTAACCTCCCGTCCCATCCGCTACGTCGTAAAACTCCTCGGGGGTTCAACGCGAGGAGGCAGGCAGGTAATGCGACCCGTCCTCGCCCCAAGTTTCTACGTTAACCAGAAAAGGGCTGTCGCAATGACCCACGTGGCATTCCGCACGAGGAAGAAATTTCTGTGGAAACCTCGCAAGCATAGAACGCAGCTGGGCAACAGCGTTCCTTGTACATTCACCAAGTCGTGACGAGCAGGCGTCGCAATAAACAAAATGGCGGGCAGTGAGCGCTTCCGTGGATTTTCCATTGTGCTAATTCTATCCAATCAATCAATTCCCAGAAACTATTTCTACGGAATGCATCGTCGTTAACAGCATATGGAATCAGCATCATTCGCACAAATAACAATTTATGTAATGGGCATCGGGTTTCCTTCTTGGGAAATCGGCATCTCGCTGAAACAATGTTGATAAACCTCCTCTGAACGAATCCCCCAAGTATTTTAAAGTCGATTGAGTGATTTTTCATCCTTTTCCGCAATTTTTTTTTTGCGATACTGCAACGATTTATCAGCAATTGATTACAAATGCATCGAGACAGACGTGACAAGTAGACCAGTTCTTTGATCACCATGCCTCCAAATGACCGATTCTTGTTATAGTTTTGAACCGGGGTCCCTTCCGCGGGACACGAAGGTTTTTCCGGTGCGAGACGGCTCATTCCCCTTCTTTTGAACGAAATTAACCTTTCCAGAAATCTTTACTTGTCTTGTCACGCCACAGAACAGAAAATGTTTCTCTAGGCAAAAGTTAAATGGTCCCAGTCCCAACTTACCCGCTAATTTTATTACGTTGATACACAAGGGATGGAAGGACATACGTTAATGTTGTTTATTTCTTTGCGGGATTAGGGAAATGAAATCTAGGGAAAAGAGGTCGAAGTTTGACGTGAAAGAAAAATCTTTAAAATTAGCGGCCGGTATAATCATTTATGAGATGATTGCATAACGTTTTCATTAAGGCGACTCTTCCTACAAGTGCTTTCTTTCCGAGTGCATTTCTGACGAAAAAGGTTGCCGCATGTGCCTACCTGTCCGTCCTTTTAGCATTTCTACTTTCTGCAAATTTGGTGAAAATCTTTACCGCATTAGCCCCATTGAAGAATCCACCCCGGCCGCATTTTGACACTAGGTACACGAGATCGTCACTTCACCGTATTCGACAACCGATTTCCCGCAGTGGCGTTAACCGAAGGACGCTCGGCTTTGAGGACAATAGTGATTCGTGAAGCGATATTTAATCAGATTCACCTAGTAACAGTGGCCGGGAATGGAATGGAATAACGTCCTTGCCTAGGCAACTTAGTAACATACAACTTAACTACGGACGGGAGAAAATGCCGACGAGCCGTGAAGCGGTGTAAATTTCATAACGATCGTGTGATTTTAAGACTCATGATATACACCATGACGATTAATTACCTTAGCAGTTGTGGTGATGCTTAATCACCGGGATATCATGTAATGTCATACCAGTCACAGCGAGGCGTTAATACTTAACATTGAACTTTGTCAAATTTGTGTAGTTGAAATCACCCTTATGACATCTGTTAATAAATTCATCCACACAGAGTACCAAATTAGTAAAATATCTCGGGTACGCAGCGATATGTAAACGGAGACAGTTTTTTTTTCAAAATCTCGGAATGGATGACAAACGTCCTCCATTAGCGAACATTTATGACAGTCATCACCTACCTCCTGCCGTGATAATGTCAAATTTTGCAATGCAACTACTGGTAATAAGAATGATTAAATTCGAGTCAACTAGTGTTACTTTCGAATAACGTTCCCCCATTGACACAACTGTCATTTACATATGAACACTAGAAACTAACACACACGAACGTGCACATAGACCTACGCAACCTTCAGTCGTCTACTTCATCGTGAGTGGATTGAATCCTCTTAACTCCTGATTGACTTTCGCTTCACATTGCAATGATCCCAGATTGGCCGGGGAAAAGACGACAATTTGTTTTCCTGTTCACTGGAATGCTTATTTCGTATCTTTTATGGTGATGTGCTAGGTACCAGACAGCTTAAAATTGTTAATCATCGTTCTTTTATTACTCGTGACGATAAAGTTGCTTCCGCATCGCTAAGAACCTCAAGGAATCAACAATGAACGGGGATGAAATATTTGATGGGTCCACATGTATTGATTAAGTAATGCAGAACGAAGTAGATACTGAGTAATTGAATTAACACAGGGGCTTCTTCGAGACAGAACCGAGAAATGATGTTCCGTGAACTGTCGACGGTGATAGAGTTCCACGAAAGAGAGGTCGTAGAGGAATGAACGGTTCCGGCTGTTAATGCCGCCCCTAGTCCCCCCAACCCCGCAAGCACTGGAAACCAGCCTGGATCCCTGATTACGATCCCAGGAAAAATCGTGTTCAAGTCTTTCCTACGCCAGATAGTATAATCTGTCATCACTATTGAACGCCGCATCACGCCCCGACGGCTTTTTCCCACGTTTTTTTTATTTATTCACAGGAATGTTTTCCAGGTAAGGGCTATTCACTCTACCTTATCCGTCAATCACTATCCCGACCCTCGAAAGTTACAAGGAAAAGTCGACCATTGCTCTAATGAAAGATATTATTCCAACGGCATGGAGGTAAAAAACAAGATCCATATGCTTGACACACATTATGTCGATTGGAAACAAGTGGAAACGATGTGAAATTAGGTTGGAAGCAACTGAAAAATATTGTGACACGAATACAAGCCGTCATAGCTCCGCAACTACGACGAAAGGGATGTGGATATTATTGAGTTAAACGCATCTGTCCTATTTGCTTATGGCGATTCCCATCGTAATGATCGCGCATACAATCCCGCGATGCGCCCTATTTTCGCCGTTTCCGTGAATAAGACGTACGGCGGGGGATGTGTACCGAGCGAAATTGCCGACACGAATTACGTACGCTTACGAGAGCCTGGTTTTCAAGGAGTCGCTTTCACGTTGACTACGTCCCCGAGGTATCCCATCACACAGGGTCATTTAACGTGACATACAGCGTGTGTGTGGGAGGGATTTTTTTTTAAGGTCGTAGGGGTGTATTCCGTAACTTGACGGCACCGTGGAGAAAAGCACATCCAACGCATCGCACAGATAAGGAAGGTTAATAAAAGAAATGTACGCGATAACAAGTCGACGGCAGACGACTCTCCTCTTCGAAAGACGTGCAAGGAAACTAGGGTAGACATCCGCGGAAACGTGGATGTGGCGCCGTTTCAACGACAATAAGAGTTTTCCCGTGATGAAGTATCATTTCGTTTCCGAAGACATGCCGGTTGCTACAAATTCATCATCCCGCAACGAGGTACCGACGTCCGAAGCCGTTGGAGACGGAGCAAACTCGTCACGGCCGGGTCGCCACTGCGCGCCCTCGGCTACTACATTGTTTTTCCCGCCCGCTCACGGGGCTAAAGCATAATTCGGCGCCATCCTCGACTTTGTTGTACGTGAACTTTGACGTCCCATTCGCGTGCGTACAGTTCATTTCTTTTTCCCCTTCGGCCACCCCATGCAACCATTTCGAAGCCCACGCGGACGCGTCGTAAGGCGTGCGCTTAACGGGTGACTCCGTCTCCATTTGCGACTCGATAATCCTTTCCCACGGGCGCGGGAGGTGGGTGCGTCGCGACGCCCCCGAGTCGTCGAAAAATGCATAAACGTCCGCTTACGGGACAGGCACCGGGGAGGAACAGGAGGAAGGTTTGACAGGCGCCGAGTCAGGGGGAAGGCGTCCGAAGGGACCGTCTTCTCGGGGCCGCTTTCCGCGGCCGGCGCGCGGCCCACCGGGTCGCGAGCGCGTCCAATACCAGGTGAAGGATGGCCTCGAACGTACGTTACCTCGGATCTCGAGGAATCGACCCCGGTAGAAACGTGTGCAACGTTTATTCCCGGGTACGCCTTCGACAGGACGACAACCCGTATTTTGACGACCCGCTGCACACGAACTGGGCTCGCCAAACGCCTGGCGCCGCCACGGCCGACAGGGTGGAACCCTGACGGGCGCCGCGGCGCAAGGCGCCCTCGTTACGCGCCCCCGACACTCTCCGAAACGCGAAAGTCGGAGGAGGAGTGGAGTACAAACAATCCGAGAAGCGCACCGGAGGCGAGAGGAAGAGATCGTATTTTGCTCCGAAATGGTACGATAGCAAGGTGGACTTTCGTAAGAAATCCATGTCTTGGTAATTTTCTCTTTCTATCATCACGCAGCAGCCGATAACATGGCAGACGCAGCATCTGGAGCAGCGGCAGCCGCACCACCGGCAGCCCAGCCTTCGGGCACCGTCGCAGTAAAACCCCTGCCTTCTTCAGGAACCTCCGCGGCTTCCAAGAAGGCCAGCAAGGGCGGAGCAGCCAAGAAGGCTCGCGCAAAGCCGTCGCACCCGCCCACTTCCGAGATGGTTAACAACGCAGTCAAGGGCCTCAAGGAGCGCGGTGGCTCTTCCCTTCAAGCCATCAAGAAGTACATCGCAGCCAGCTACAAAGTGGACGCCGAGAGGCTCTCGCCTTTCATCAAGAAGTACCTCAAGGCGGCCGTCACCGCCGGAACTCTCGTCCAGACCAAGGGAAAGGGCGCCTCAGGTTCCTTCAAGCTGAGCCACAGCAAGAAGGCCGCACCCGCGGCAGCCAGCGGGACGACCAAGGCGAAAAAGGTCGTCAAGAAGACGGGAGTAAAGAAACCGAAAGCGGTCGGAGCCAAGAAGTCCTCCGAGAAGGCGTCCAGTGGCACCAAGAGGTCCGCGCCCAAGGAGCGAAGCAAGTCCGCGCCACCAGCCAAGAAGGCGAAGAAGGCGGCGGACAAGCCAAAGAAGAAGCCGGCGGCTGGGAAACCCGCCGCCAAGGCGGCAAAGTCCCCGTCGAAGGCGAAAAAGGCGGCCACCAAACCCAAGACCCCCAAGCCCAAGAAGACGCCCACCAAGGCCAAGCCCGCCGCCAAGAAACCTTCCGCCGCCCAGAAAAAGAAGTGAACCATCACTGCTTCGCCACCGGCGCACCTAGGACAGCAGACAGCGTCCAATCTCGGTCCTTTTTAGGACCATCATGTCTTCCAAAGATGCTTGCCACTCAATGCCCACGCCACTGAGCACGCCCAAAGTTAACATTTATCATGATTAATGCCATGCAAAAACAACGGTCCTATTTAAAATTGATGATGCGACATGGACGGACGAAAAAAAAAATTAAGAATAACATTCATAGAACGTGTAAAATGAACAACACGTCACGGAGTATTGTTTTCTTTTCGTTAAGCGCGTCAGGTAAGCATCGCACGAACTTTTATTTCATCTCATTTCATGCGTAGCCGTGCAAACGCACTTGCCATGCGCAAAGGAAATTTCATGTCGTCCATCATTCCAATGGATTTACATCGTCGTTAATTATTGTGCGATCGTGCTAAATTCAAACTTTTAAGTATGTACTGGTCCTGAAAAGGACCTTTGTTTTTCGGCCGAAAGTAGCTTTCTAAGCTCGCTCTCCGCGGATACGGCGGGCCAGCTGGATGTCCTTGGGCATGATGGTCACACGCTTAGCGTGGATGGCGCAGAGGTTGGTGTCCTCAAAGAGACCCACTAGGTAAGCCTCGCTGGCCTCCTGGAGAGCCATGACGGCGGAGCTCTGGAACCGAAGATCGGTCTTGAAGTCCTGGGCGATCTCACGCACCAGGCGCTGGAAGGGCAGCTTGCGGATGAGGAGCTCCGTGCTCTTCTGGTATCTCCTGATCTCACGAAGGGCCACGGTACCGGGGCGGTACCTGTGGGGCTTCTTGACGCCTCCCGTCGCCGGCGCGCTCTTGCGAGCGGCCTTGGTGGCCAGCTGCTTCCTCGGGGCCTTTCCTCCGGTGGACTTGCGGGCTGTCTGCTTCGTACGTGCCATTTCTGCGATCTGTAAAAAGCCGGGTCAACGCCGTCTTTTAAGCACTTCCGAGAATGGCGCCAGATAGTACGGGCGACGCTGATTGGTGGAGAGGTCGGGTACGTCATCGCCGCGGCGGCGACGTTTATAAATACCGGCGAAGGTGCATTTCAGGTCATCAGACAGCAGCCCTTACTACGAGCAGACTACAGAGATGACTGGACGCGGCAAGGGAGGAAAAGGCCTGGGAAAGGGAGGAGCCAAACGTCATCGCAAAGTTCTCCGCGATAACATCCAGGGCATCACCAAGCCGGCCATCCGCCGTCTCGCCCGCCGAGGTGGAGTGAAGCGTATCTCCGGACTCATCTACGAGGAGACGCGCGGTGTGCTCAAGGTGTTCCTTGAGAACGTTATTCGCGACGCCGTCACCTACACCGAACACGCCAAGAGGAAGACCGTCACAGCCATGGACGTCGTGTACGCACTCAAGCGACAGGGCCGCACTCTCTACGGGTTTGGCGGTTAGACACGACGCGACGGGATCGCCATCCGACACCCGGCGTACGTCGATAAAAAAGGTCCTTCTAAGGACCAATACAATGTTCAGAGATGGAGCCAATCCTTTGCCATAACGGAACGAAAAATTATTCCCTATTCGCCATAGCGTGTGTGACGGCGATAAATAGTAAAGTAAGACCTGTTCGAACGCAAAAAAAAAATGGCGGTGATAATAGAGTTGAAATTGTATGAGCCTTTACCGACGTTAAAGACATTGTCAGCGAATCGGAATAAGCACGTGGCAACGGACTGGCGACAATGTATATCGCGCCGTTGCAACCGTACAGGAATAAGCACGGGGCAACAATGTACTTCGCGCCGTTGCAACCGTACATGAATAAGCACGTGGCAACAATGTATATCGCGCCGTTGCAACCGTACATGAATAAGCACGTGGCAACGGACTGGCGACAATGTGTATCGCGCCGTTGCAACCATACATGTTAACAAGAAATAACGTAGTTAAGCGGCAGATTGCAGGTGAAATTTTATGACAGACTATGAAATACATTGTAAACGAAGCAGTGTCACCTTCAATCATTCTTCGTTGCATTTCAGCACAAACGCTTTCACTTTTTATACGCTTTATTTCCCATCGTTTACCTTAGCCCAATTATAGCTCCACGTTTCATTCGCTATGCTTATTACGTTTATTGTTATTATTATTTTTTTCACATGACATTTATCGCGTACATCTCTCTAGTATGTTCTGGTCCTGAAAAGGACCTTTTATGCGCACAGCGTGATGCTTATGCCTTCTTCTCAGTCTTCTTGGGCAGGAGCACCGCCTGGATGTTCGGAAGGACACCTCCCTGAGCGATGGTAACGCCCGACAGGAGCTTATTCAACTCCTCGTCGTTGCGGATGGCCAACTGCAAGTGACGAGGGATGATTCTCGTCTTCTTGTTGTCCCTGGCAGCGTTACCGGCCAACTCGAGGACTTCCGCGGCCAGGTACTCCATGACGGCGGCCAAGTAGACTGGGGCACCGGCACCAACACGCTCGGCATAGTTCCCCTTGCGGAGCAGACGGTGGATACGACCGACCGGAAACTGAAGACCGGCCCTGCTGGAGCGGGACTTGGACTTCCCCTTCACTTTTCCTCCCTTTCCTCGTCCGGACATGGCTGAATGCTTCTTTATCTGGTAGTGCTGTCTAATCGCTGTCAGACTCCTGGGCGCATTTATATAGGCTGCCGCCGTCCTAGCGACGCCACATCATGCTTTTACGTGATTGGTCGTCGAGGAGATTCGGCTCACGGAACGGACCAGGGGTACATAAGCAGGCGACTGATGATCGGCGAAAATACTAAAAAAAAAAAAAAAAAAAAAAAAAAAAAAAAAAAAAAAAAAAAAAAAAAAAAAAAAAAAAAAAAAAAAAAAATAATGAACTCTACCGAATAATAAAAAAAAAAAAAAAAAAAACAAAAAAAAAAAAAAAACCATATTAAAAAAAAAAAAAAATAATAATAATAATTAAAAAAAAAAAAAAAAAAAAAATTAATACTAAAAAAAAAAAAAGTAATTGAAATACAACAAGACAACTGAACTATCCTGTCACCCTACTAACCTTATAAAAATTACCGCAACACAAATACCAACTCTGCCTCTAAAGGATGTGAATCCGAAGGAGTAGTTATAGGATTACTTCCAATGGTCTGGTCTGGCGAAAATACTGAAATCGACCCCGTTCGCCGAACGTGATCACCATGCCACCCAAGACGAGCGGAAAGGCTGCGAAGAAAGCGGGCAAGGCCCAGAAGAACATCTCCAAGGGAGACAAGAAGAAGAAGCGCAGGAGGAAGGAGAGCTACGCAATCTACATCTACAAAGTGCTGAAGCAGGTGCACCCCGACACCGGAATCTCCAGCAAGGCCATGAGCATCATGAACAGCTTCGTCAACGATATTTTCGAGAGAATCGCCGCCGAAGCTTCTCGCCTGGCTCACTACAACAAGCGCTCCACCATCACCAGCCGGGAGGTGCAGACCGCCGTCAGGCTCTTGCTTCCCGGTGAGCTGGCCAAGCACGCCGTCTCCGAGGGGACCAAGGCCGTCACCAAGTACACCAGCTCAAAGTAAATTCCTCGACGGGATTGCTTTGATGCATCCTAACGGCCCTTCTAAGGGCCATGAAATAATCTTCAGTTTTCAAATACCCGACTGCGATGGGCAATCGTCAATACTCGGCCGCAAAGGACGTACATAAATAAACGTAAAAACCTGGAAAATTAGAGTCCCACGCTTTCCTCCGATTCACCAACTACTTACCTGGTGTGCACGCGCGCGGTTCACGAAAAAATAGAGTAAATGTAAAGGAGAAACTTATGACAATAAAAGATGGACGAATTTCTTACCTCCTATTCAATTATATTTTCTACTGCTATGCGTCTGCATTTGATGAAAATGACCGTCGAGATATTAAGGAAAAAATATTATATTCCCATGATTACTTCCCTTTCACCCAGTACTTTTCAAACCACTGACCTGCTATGCTCGTTTCTCAGACGTAAGCCTTGACTTACATGTCTCCCTCCGTCAAAAATAATATGGATTCACGGCGTCCGTCTCCCTCCGAAACTGGTACGCTTGTGGTCACGTTGCTCCTGCTTCACTTCCAGGGGCAGTAAATGACAGGTTCCCACATGCCCTTCCCACGCGGCCGTTTTTCCGCGAAGGCTAATTCCGCTTAACCTCCCGTCCCATCCGCTACGTCGTAAAACTCCTCGGGGGTTCAACGCGAGGAGGCAGGCAGGTAATGCGACCCGTCCTCGCCCCAAGTTTCTACGTTAACCAGAAAAGGGCTGTCGCAATGACCCACGTGGCATTCCGCACGAGGAAGAAATTTCTGTGGAAACCTCGCAAGCATAGAACGCAGCTGGGCAACAGCGTTCCTTGTACATTCACCAAGTCGTGACGAGCAGGCGTCGCAATAAACAAAATGGCGGGCAGTGAGCGCTTCCGTGGATTTTCCATTGTGCTAATTCTATCCAATCAATCAATTCCCAGAAACTATTTCTACGGAATGCATCGTCGTTAACAGCATATGGAATCAGCATCATTCGCACAAATAACAATTTATGTAATGGGCATCGGGTTTCCTTCTTGGGAAATCGGCATCTCGCTGAAACAATGTTGATAAACCTCCTCTGAACGAATCCCCCAAGTATTTTAAAGTCGATTGAGTGATTTTTCATCCTTTTCCGCAATTTTTTTTTTGCGATACTGCAACGATTTATCAGCAATTGATTACAAATGCATCGAGACAGACGTGACAAGTAGACCAGTTCTTTGATCACCATGCCTCCAAATGACCGATTCTTGTTATAGTTTTGAACCGGGGTCCCTTCCGCGGGACACGAAGGTTTTTCCGGTGCGAGACGGCTCATTCCCCTTCTTTTGAACGAAATTAACCTTTCCAGAAATCTTTACTTGTCTTGTCACGCCACAGAACAGAAAATGTTTCTCTAGGCAAAAGTTAAATGGTCCCAGTCCCAACTTACCCGCTAATTTTATTACGTTGATACACAAGGGATGGAAGGACATACGTTAATGTTGTTTATTTCTTTGCGGGATTAGGGAAATGAAATCTAGGGAAAAGAGGTCGAAGTTTGACGTGAAAGAAAAATCTTTAAAATTAGCGGCCGGTATAATCATTTATGAGATGATTGCATAACGTTTTCATTAAGGCGACTCTTCCTACAAGTGCTTTCTTTCCGAGTGCATTTCTGACGAAAAAGGTTGCCGCATGTGCCTACCTGTCCGTCCTTTTAGCATTTCTACTTTCTGCAAATTTGGTGAAAATCTTTACCGCATTAGCCCCATTGAAGAATCCACCCCGGCCGCATTTTGACACTAGGTACACGAGATCGTCACTTCACCGTATTCGACAACCGATTTCCCGCAGTGGCGTTAACCGAAGGACGCTCGGCTTTGAGGACAATAGTGATTCGTGAAGCGATATTTAATCAGATTCACCTAGTAACAGTGGCCGGGAATGGAATGGAATAACGTCCTTGCCTAGGCAACTTAGTAACATACAACTTAACTACGGACGGGAGAAAATGCCGACGAGCCGTGAAGCGGTGTAAATTTCATAACGATCGTGTGATTTTAAGACTCATGATATACACCATGACGATTAATTACCTTAGCAGTTGTGGTGATGCTTAATCACCGGGATATCATGTAATGTCATACCAGTCACAGCGAGGCGTTAATACTTAACATTGAACTTTGTCAAATTTGTGTAGTTGAAATCACCCTTATGACATCTGTTAATAAATTCATCCACACAGAGTACCAAATTAGTAAAATATCTCGGGTACGCAGCGATATGTAAACGGAGACAGTTTTTTTTTCAAAATCTCGGAATGGATGACAAACGTCCTCCATTAGCGAACATTTATGACAGTCATCACCTACCTCCTGCCGTGATAATGTCAAATTTTGCAATGCAACTACTGGTAATAAGAATGATTAAATTCGAGTCAACTAGTGTTACTTTCGAATAACGTTCCCCCATTGACACAACTGTCATTTACATATGAACACTAGAAACTAACACACACGAACGTGCACATAGACCTACGCAACCTTCAGTCGTCTACTTCATCGTGAGTGGATTGAATCCTCTTAACTCCTGATTGACTTTCGCTTCACATTGCAATGATCCCAGATTGGCCGGGGAAAAGACGACAATTTGTTTTCCTGTTCACTGGAATGCTTATTTCGTATCTTTTATGGTGATGTGCTAGGTACCAGACAGCTTAAAATTGTTAATCATCGTTCTTTTATTACTCGTGACGATAAAGTTGCTTCCGCATCGCTAAGAACCTCAAGGAATCAACAATGAACGGGGATGAAATATTTGATGGGTCCACATGTATTGATTAAGTAATGCAGAACGAAGTAGATACTGAGTAATTGAATTAACACAGGGGCTTCTTCGAGACAGAACCGAGAAATGATGTTCCGTGAACTGTCGACGGTGATAGAGTTCCACGAAAGAGAGGTCGTAGAGGAATGAACGGTTCCGGCTGTTAATGCCGCCCCTAGTCCCCCCAACCCCGCAAGCACTGGAAACCAGCCTGGATCCCTGATTACGATCCCAGGAAAAATCGTGTTCAAGTCTTTCCTACGCCAGATAGTATAATCTGTCATCACTATTGAACGCCGCATCACGCCCCGACGGCTTTTTCCCACGTTTTTTTTATTTATTCACAGGAATGTTTTCCAGGTAAGGGCTATTCACTCTACCTTATCCGTCAATCACTATCCCGACCCTCGAAAGTTACAAGGAAAAGTCGACCATTGCTCTAATGAAAGATATTATTCCAACGGCATGGAGGTAAAAAACAAGATCCATATGCTTGACACACATTATGTCGATTGGAAACAAGTGGAAACGATGTGAAATTAGGTTGGAAGCAACTGAAAAATATTGTGACACGAATACAAGCCGTCATAGCTCCGCAACTACGACGAAAGGGATGTGGATATTATTGAGTTAAACGCATCTGTCCTATTTGCTTATGGCGATTCCCATCGTAATGATCGCGCATACAATCCCGCGATGCGCCCTATTTTCGCCGTTTCCGTGAATAAGACGTACGGCGGGGGATGTGTACCGAGCGAAATTGCCGACACGAATTACGTACGCTTACGAGAGCCTGGTTTTCAAGGAGTCGCTTTCACGTTGACTACGTCCCCGAGGTATCCCATCACACAGGGTCATTTAACGTGACATACAGCGTGTGTGTGGGAGGGATTTTTTTTTAAGGTCGTAGGGGTGTATTCCGTAACTTGACGGCACCGTGGAGAAAAGCACATCCAACGCATCGCACAGATAAGGAAGGTTAATAAAAGAAATGTACGCGATAACAAGTCGACGGCAGACGACTCTCCTCTTCGAAAGACGTGCAAGGAAACTAGGGTAGACATCCGCGGAAACGTGGATGTGGCGCCGTTTCAACGACAATAAGAGTTTTCCCGTGATGAAGTATCATTTCGTTTCCGAAGACATGCCGGTTGCTACAAATTCATCATCCCGCAACGAGGTACCGACGTCCGAAGCCGTTGGAGACGGAGCAAACTCGTCACGGCCGGGTCGCCACTGCGCGCCCTCGGCTACTACATTGTTTTTCCCGCCCGCTCACGGGGCTAAAGCATAATTCGGCGCCATCCTCGACTTTGTTGTACGTGAACTTTGACGTCCCATTCGCGTGCGTACAGTTCATTTCTTTTTCCCCTTCGGCCACCCCATGCAACCATTTCGAAGCCCACGCGGACGCGTCGTAAGGCGTGCGCTTAACGGGTGACTCCGTCTCCATTTGCGACTCGATAATCCTTTCCCACGGGCGCGGGAGGTGGGTGCGTCGCGACGCCCCCGAGTCGTCGAAAAATGCATAAACGTCCGCTTACGGGACAGGCACCGGGGAGGAACAGGAGGAAGGTTTGACAGGCGCCGAGTCAGGGGGAAGGCGTCCGAAGGGACCGTCTTCTCGGGGCCGCTTTCCGCGGCCGGCGCGCGGCCCACCGGGTCGCGAGCGCGTCCAATACCAGGTGAAGGATGGCCTCGAACGTACGTTACCTCGGATCTCGAGGAATCGACCCCGGTAGAAACGTGTGCAACGTTTATTCCCGGGTACGCCTTCGACAGGACGACAACCCGTATTTTGACGACCCGCTGCACACGAACTGGGCTCGCCAAACGCCTGGCGCCGCCACGGCCGACAGGGTGGAACCCTGACGGGCGCCGCGGCGCAAGGCGCCCTCGTTACGCGCCCCCGACACTCTCCGAAACGCGAAAGTCGGAGGAGGAGTGGAGTACAAACAATCCGAGAAGCGCACCGGAGGCGAGAGGAAGAGATCGTATTTTGCTCCGAAATGGTACGATAGCAAGGTGGACTTTCGTAAGAAATCCATGTCTTGGTAATTTTCTCTTTCTATCATCACGCAGCAGCCGATAACATGGCAGACGCAGCATCTGGAGCAGCGGCAGCCGCACCACCGGCAGCCCAGCCTTCGGGCACCGTCGCAGTAAAACCCCTGCCTTCTTCAGGAACCTCCGCGGCTTCCAAGAAGGCCAGCAAGGGCGGAGCAGCCAAGAAGGCTCGCGCAAAGCCGTCGCACCCGCCCACTTCCGAGATGGTTAACAACGCAGTCAAGGGCCTCAAGGAGCGCGGTGGCTCTTCCCTTCAAGCCATCAAGAAGTACATCGCAGCCAGCTACAAAGTGGACGCCGAGAGGCTCTCGCCTTTCATCAAGAAGTACCTCAAGGCGGCCGTCACCGCCGGAACTCTCGTCCAGACCAAGGGAAAGGGCGCCTCAGGTTCCTTCAAGCTGAGCCACAGCAAGAAGGCCGCACCCGCGGCAGCCAGCGGGACGACCAAGGCGAAAAAGGTCGTCAAGAAGACGGGAGTAAAGAAACCGAAAGCGGTCGGAGCCAAGAAGTCCTCCGAGAAGGCGTCCAGTGGCACCAAGAGGTCCGCGCCCAAGGAGCGAAGCAAGTCCGCGCCACCAGCCAAGAAGGCGAAGAAGGCGGCGGACAAGCCAAAGAAGAAGCCGGCGGCTGGGAAACCCGCCGCCAAGGCGGCAAAGTCCCCGTCGAAGGCGAAAAAGGCGGCCACCAAACCCAAGACCCCCAAGCCCAAGAAGACGCCCACCAAGGCCAAGCCCGCCGCCAAGAAACCTTCCGCCGCCCAGAAAAAGAAGTGAACCATCACTGCTTCGCCACCGGCGCACCTAGGACAGCAGACAGCGTCCAATCTCGGTCCTTTTTAGGACCATCATGTCTTCCAAAGATGCTTGCCACTCAATGCCCACGCCACTGAGCACGCCCAAAGTTAACATTTATCATGATTAATGCCATGCAAAAACAACGGTCCTATTTAAAATTGATGATGCGACATGGACGGACGAAAAAAAAAATTAAGAATAACATTCATAGAACGTGTAAAATGAACAACACGTCACGGAGTATTGTTTTCTTTTCGTTAAGCGCGTCAGGTAAGCATCGCACGAACTTTTATTTCATCTCATTTCATGCGTAGCCGTGCAAACGCACTTGCCATGCGCAAAGGAAATTTCATGTCGTCCATCATTCCAATGGATTTACATCGTCGTTAATTATTGTGCGATCGTGCTAAATTCAAACTTTTAAGTATGTACTGGTCCTGAAAAGGACCTTTGTTTTTCGGCCGAAAGTAGCTTTCTAAGCTCGCTCTCCGCGGATACGGCGGGCCAGCTGGATGTCCTTGGGCATGATGGTCACACGCTTAGCGTGGATGGCGCAGAGGTTGGTGTCCTCAAAGAGACCCACTAGGTAAGCCTCGCTGGCCTCCTGGAGAGCCATGACGGCGGAGCTCTGGAACCGAAGATCGGTCTTGAAGTCCTGGGCGATCTCACGCACCAGGCGCTGGAAGGGCAGCTTGCGGATGAGGAGCTCCGTGCTCTTCTGGTATCTCCTGATCTCACGAAGGGCCACGGTACCGGGGCGGTACCTGTGGGGCTTCTTGACGCCTCCCGTCGCCGGCGCGCTCTTGCGAGCGGCCTTGGTGGCCAGCTGCTTCCTCGGGGCCTTTCCTCCGGTGGACTTGCGGGCTGTCTGCTTCGTACGTGCCATTTCTGCGATCTGTAAAAAGCCGGGTCAACGCCGTCTTTTAAGCACTTCCGAGAATGGCGCCAGATAGTACGGGCGACGCTGATTGGTGGAGAGGTCGGGTACGTCATCGCCGCGGCGGCGACGTTTATAAATACCGGCGAAGGTGCATTTCAGGTCATCAGACAGCAGCCCTTACTACGAGCAGACTACAGAGATGACTGGACGCGGCAAGGGAGGAAAAGGCCTGGGAAAGGGAGGAGCCAAACGTCATCGCAAAGTTCTCCGCGATAACATCCAGGGCATCACCAAGCCGGCCATCCGCCGTCTCGCCCGCCGAGGTGGAGTGAAGCGTATCTCCGGACTCATCTACGAGGAGACGCGCGGTGTGCTCAAGGTGTTCCTTGAGAACGTTATTCGCGACGCCGTCACCTACACCGAACACGCCAAGAGGAAGACCGTCACAGCCATGGACGTCGTGTACGCACTCAAGCGACAGGGCCGCACTCTCTACGGGTTTGGCGGTTAGACACGACGCGACGGGATCGCCATCCGACACCCGGCGTACGTCGATAAAAAAGGTCCTTCTAAGGACCAATACAATGTTCAGAGATGGAGCCAATCCTTTGCCATAACGGAACGAAAAATTATTCCCTATTCGCCATAGCGTGTGTGACGGCGATAAATAGTAAAGTAAGACCTGTTCGAACGCAAAAAAAAAATGGCGGTGATAATAGAGTTGAAATTGTATGAGCCTTTACCGACGTTAAAGACATTGTCAGCGAATCGGAATAAGCACGTGGCAACGGACTGGCGACAATGTATATCGCGCCGTTGCAACCGTACAGGAATAAGCACGGGGCAACAATGTACTTCGCGCCGTTGCAACCGTACATGAATAAGCACGTGGCAACAATGTATATCGCGCCGTTGCAACCGTACATGAATAAGCACGTGGCAACGGACTGGCGACAATGTGTATCGCGCCGTTGCAACCATACATGTTAACAAGAAATAACGTAGTTAAGCGGCAGATTGCAGGTGAAATTTTATGACAGACTATGAAATACATTGTAAACGAAGCAGTGTCACCTTCAATCATTCTTCGTTGCATTTCAGCACAAACGCTTTCACTTTTTATACGCTTTATTTCCCATCGTTTACCTTAGCCCAATTATAGCTCCACGTTTCATTCGCTATGCTTATTACGTTTATTGTTATTATTATTTTTTTCACATGACATTTATCGCGTACATCTCTCTAGTATGTTCTGGTCCTGAAAAGGACCTTTTATGCGCACAGCGTGATGCTTATGCCTTCTTCTCAGTCTTCTTGGGCAGGAGCACCGCCTGGATGTTCGGAAGGACACCTCCCTGAGCGATGGTAACGCCCGACAGGAGCTTATTCAACTCCTCGTCGTTGCGGATGGCCAACTGCAAGTGACGAGGGATGATTCTCGTCTTCTTGTTGTCCCTGGCAGCGTTACCGGCCAACTCGAGGACTTCCGCGGCCAGGTACTCCATGACGGCGGCCAAGTAGACTGGGGCACCGGCACCAACACGCTCGGCATAGTTCCCCTTGCGGAGCAGACGGTGGATACGACCGACCGGAAACTGAAGACCGGCCCTGCTGGAGCGGGACTTGGACTTCCCCTTCACTTTTCCTCCCTTTCCTCGTCCGGACATGGCTGAATGCTTCTTTATCTGGTAGTGCTGTCTAATCGCTGTCAGACTCCTGGGCGCATTTATATAGGCTGCCGCCGTCCTAGCGACGCCACATCATGCTTTTACGTGATTGGTCGTCGAGGAGATTCGGCTCACGGAACGGACCAGGGGTACATAAGCAGGCGACTGATGATCGGCGAAAATACTGAAATCGACCCCGTTCGCCGAACGTGATCACCATGCCACCCAAGACGAGCGGAAAGGCTGCGAAGAAAGCGGGCAAGGCCCAGAAGAACATCTCCAAGGGAGACAAGAAGAAGAAGCGCAGGAGGAAGGAGAGCTACGCAATCTACATCTACAAAGTGCTGAAGCAGGTGCACCCCGACACCGGAATCTCCAGCAAGGCCATGAGCATCATGAACAGCTTCGTCAACGATATTTTCGAGAGAATCGCCGCCGAAGCTTCTCGCCTGGCTCACTACAACAAGCGCTCCACCATCACCAGCCGGGAGGTGCAGACCGCCGTCAGGCTCTTGCTTCCCGGTGAGCTGGCCAAGCACGCCGTCTCCGAGGGGACCAAGGCCGTCACCAAGTACACCAGCTCAAAGTAAATTCCTCGACGGGATTGCTTTGATGCATCCTAACGGCCCTTCTAAGGGCCATGAAATAATCTTCAGTTTTCAAATACCCGACTGCGATGGGCAATCGTCAATACTCGGCCGCAAAGGACGTACATAAATAAACGTAAAAACCTGGAAAATTAGAGTCCCACGCTTTCCTCCGATTCACCAACTACTTACCTGGTGTGCACGCGCGCGGTTCACGAAAAAATAGAGTAAATGTAAAGGAGAAACTTATGACAATAAAAGATGGACGAATTTCTTACCTCCTATTCAATTATATTTTCTACTGCTATGCGTCTGCATTTGATGAAAATGACCGTCGAGATATTAAGGAAAAAATATTATATTCCCATGATTACTTCCCTTTCACCCAGTACTTTTCAAACCACTGACCTGCTATGCTCGTTTCTCAGACGTAAGCCTTGACTTACATGTCTCCCTCCGTCAAAAATAATATGGATTCACGGCGTCCGTCTCCCTCCGAAACTGGTACGCTTGTGGTCACGTTGCTCCTGCTTCACTTCCAGGGGCAGTAAATGACAGGTTCCCACATGCCCTTCCCACGCGGCCGTTTTTCCGCGAAGGCTAATTCCGCTTAACCTCCCGTCCCATCCGCTACGTCGTAAAACTCCTCGGGGGTTCAACGCGAGGAGGCAGGCAGGTAATGCGACCCGTCCTCGCCCCAAGTTTCTACGTTAACCAGAAAAGGGCTGTCGCAATGACCCACGTGGCATTCCGCACGAGGAAGAAATTTCTGTGGAAACCTCGCAAGCATAGAACGCAGCTGGGCAACAGCGTTCCTTGTACATTCACCAAGTCGTGACGAGCAGGCGTCGCAATAAACAAAATGGCGGGCAGTGAGCGCTTCCGTGGATTTTCCATTGTGCTAATTCTATCCAATCAATCAATTCCCAGAAACTATTTCTACGGAATGCATCGTCGTTAACAGCATATGGAATCAGCATCATTCGCACAAATAACAATTTATGTAATGGGCATCGGGTTTCCTTCTTGGGAAATCGGCATCTCGCTGAAACAATGTTGATAAACCTCCTCTGAACGAATCCCCCAAGTATTTTAAAGTCGATTGAGTGATTTTTCATCCTTTTCCGCAATTTTTTTTTTGCGATACTGCAACGATTTATCAGCAATTGATTACAAATGCATCGAGACAGACGTGACAAGTAGACCAGTTCTTTGATCACCATGCCTCCAAATGACCGATTCTTGTTATAGTTTTGAACCGGGGTCCCTTCCGCGGGACACGAAGGTTTTTCCGGTGCGAGACGGCTCATTCCCCTTCTTTTGAACGAAATTAACCTTTCCAGAAATCTTTACTTGTCTTGTCACGCCACAGAACAGAAAATGTTTCTCTAGGCAAAAGTTAAATGGTCCCAGTCCCAACTTACCCGCTAATTTTATTACGTTGATACACAAGGGATGGAAGGACATACGTTAATGTTGTTTATTTCTTTGCGGGATTAGGGAAATGAAATCTAGGGAAAAGAGGTCGAAGTTTGACGTGAAAGAAAAATCTTTAAAATTAGCGGCCGGTATAATCATTTATGAGATGATTGCATAACGTTTTCATTAAGGCGACTCTTCCTACAAGTGCTTTCTTTCCGAGTGCATTTCTGACGAAAAAGGTTGCCGCATGTGCCTACCTGTCCGTCCTTTTAGCATTTCTACTTTCTGCAAATTTGGTGAAAATCTTTACCGCATTAGCCCCATTGAAGAATCCACCCCGGCCGCATTTTGACACTAGGTACACGAGATCGTCACTTCACCGTATTCGACAACCGATTTCCCGCAGTGGCGTTAACCGAAGGACGCTCGGCTTTGAGGACAATAGTGATTCGTGAAGCGATATTTAATCAGATTCACCTAGTAACAGTGGCCGGGAATGGAATGGAATAACGTCCTTGCCTAGGCAACTTAGTAACATACAACTTAACTACGGACGGGAGAAAATGCCGACGAGCCGTGAAGCGGTGTAAATTTCATAACGATCGTGTGATTTTAAGACTCATGATATACACCATGACGATTAATTACCTTAGCAGTTGTGGTGATGCTTAATCACCGGGATATCATGTAATGTCATACCAGTCACAGCGAGGCGTTAATACTTAACATTGAACTTTGTCAAATTTGTGTAGTTGAAATCACCCTTATGACATCTGTTAATAAATTCATCCACACAGAGTACCAAATTAGTAAAATATCTCGGGTACGCAGCGATATGTAAACGGAGACAGTTTTTTTTTCAAAATCTCGGAATGGATGACAAACGTCCTCCATTAGCGAACATTTATGACAGTCATCACCTACCTCCTGCCGTGATAATGTCAAATTTTGCAATGCAACTACTGGTAATAAGAATGATTAAATTCGAGTCAACTAGTGTTACTTTCGAATAACGTTCCCCCATTGACACAACTGTCATTTACATATGAACACTAGAAACTAACACACACGAACGTGCACATAGACCTACGCAACCTTCAGTCGTCTACTTCATCGTGAGTGGATTGAATCCTCTTAACTCCTGATTGACTTTCGCTTCACATTGCAATGATCCCAGATTGGCCGGGGAAAAGACGACAATTTGTTTTCCTGTTCACTGGAATGCTTATTTCGTATCTTTTATGGTGATGTGCTAGGTACCAGACAGCTTAAAATTGTTAATCATCGTTCTTTTATTACTCGTGACGATAAAGTTGCTTCCGCATCGCTAAGAACCTCAAGGAATCAACAATGAACGGGGATGAAATATTTGATGGGTCCACATGTATTGATTAAGTAATGCAGAACGAAGTAGATACTGAGTAATTGAATTAACACAGGGGCTTCTTCGAGACAGAACCGAGAAATGATGTTCCGTGAACTGTCGACGGTGATAGAGTTCCACGAAAGAGAGGTCGTAGAGGAATGAACGGTTCCGGCTGTTAATGCCGCCCCTAGTCCCCCCAACCCCGCAAGCACTGGAAACCAGCCTGGATCCCTGATTACGATCCCAGGAAAAATCGTGTTCAAGTCTTTCCTACGCCAGATAGTATAATCTGTCATCACTATTGAACGCCGCATCACGCCCCGACGGCTTTTTCCCACGTTTTTTTTATTTATTCACAGGAATGTTTTCCAGGTAAGGGCTATTCACTCTACCTTATCCGTCAATCACTATCCCGACCCTCGAAAGTTACAAGGAAAAGTCGACCATTGCTCTAATGAAAGATATTATTCCAACGGCATGGAGGTAAAAAACAAGATCCATATGCTTGACACACATTATGTCGATTGGAAACAAGTGGAAACGATGTGAAATTAGGTTGGAAGCAACTGAAAAATATTGTGACACGAATACAAGCCGTCATAGCTCCGCAACTACGACGAAAGGGATGTGGATATTATTGAGTTAAACGCATCTGTCCTATTTGCTTATGGCGATTCCCATCGTAATGATCGCGCATACAATCCCGCGATGCGCCCTATTTTCGCCGTTTCCGTGAATAAGACGTACGGCGGGGGATGTGTACCGAGCGAAATTGCCGACACGAATTACGTACGCTTACGAGAGCCTGGTTTTCAAGGAGTCGCTTTCACGTTGACTACGTCCCCGAGGTATCCCATCACACAGGGTCATTTAACGTGACATACAGCGTGTGTGTGGGAGGGATTTTTTTTTAAGGTCGTAGGGGTGTATTCCGTAACTTGACGGCACCGTGGAGAAAAGCACATCCAACGCATCGCACAGATAAGGAAGGTTAATAAAAGAAATGTACGCGATAACAAGTCGACGGCAGACGACTCTCCTCTTCGAAAGACGTGCAAGGAAACTAGGGTAGACATCCGCGGAAACGTGGATGTGGCGCCGTTTCAACGACAATAAGAGTTTTCCCGTGATGAAGTATCATTTCGTTTCCGAAGACATGCCGGTTGCTACAAATTCATCATCCCGCAACGAGGTACCGACGTCCGAAGCCGTTGGAGACGGAGCAAACTCGTCACGGCCGGGTCGCCACTGCGCGCCCTCGGCTACTACATTGTTTTTCCCGCCCGCTCACGGGGCTAAAGCATAATTCGGCGCCATCCTCGACTTTGTTGTACGTGAACTTTGACGTCCCATTCGCGTGCGTACAGTTCATTTCTTTTTCCCCTTCGGCCACCCCATGCAACCATTTCGAAGCCCACGCGGACGCGTCGTAAGGCGTGCGCTTAACGGGTGACTCCGTCTCCATTTGCGACTCGATAATCCTTTCCCACGGGCGCGGGAGGTGGGTGCGTCGCGACGCCCCCGAGTCGTCGAAAAATGCATAAACGTCCGCTTACGGGACAGGCACCGGGGAGGAACAGGAGGAAGGTTTGACAGGCGCCGAGTCAGGGGGAAGGCGTCCGAAGGGACCGTCTTCTCGGGGCCGCTTTCCGCGGCCGGCGCGCGGCCCACCGGGTCGCGAGCGCGTCCAATACCAGGTGAAGGATGGCCTCGAACGTACGTTACCTCGGATCTCGAGGAATCGACCCCGGTAGAAACGTGTGCAACGTTTATTCCCGGGTACGCCTTCGACAGGACGACAACCCGTATTTTGACGACCCGCTGCACACGAACTGGGCTCGCCAAACGCCTGGCGCCGCCACGGCCGACAGGGTGGAACCCTGACGGGCGCCGCGGCGCAAGGCGCCCTCGTTACGCGCCCCCGACACTCTCCGAAACGCGAAAGTCGGAGGAGGAGTGGAGTACAAACAATCCGAGAAGCGCACCGGAGGCGAGAGGAAGAGATCGTATTTTGCTCCGAAATGGTACGATAGCAAGGTGGACTTTCGTAAGAAATCCATGTCTTGGTAATTTTCTCTTTCTATCATCACGCAGCAGCCGATAACATGGCAGACGCAGCATCTGGAGCAGCGGCAGCCGCACCACCGGCAGCCCAGCCTTCGGGCACCGTCGCAGTAAAACCCCTGCCTTCTTCAGGAACCTCCGCGGCTTCCAAGAAGGCCAGCAAGGGCGGAGCAGCCAAGAAGGCTCGCGCAAAGCCGTCGCACCCGCCCACTTCCGAGATGGTTAACAACGCAGTCAAGGGCCTCAAGGAGCGCGGTGGCTCTTCCCTTCAAGCCATCAAGAAGTACATCGCAGCCAGCTACAAAGTGGACGCCGAGAGGCTCTCGCCTTTCATCAAGAAGTACCTCAAGGCGGCCGTCACCGCCGGAACTCTCGTCCAGACCAAGGGAAAGGGCGCCTCAGGTTCCTTCAAGCTGAGCCACAGCAAGAAGGCCGCACCCGCGGCAGCCAGCGGGACGACCAAGGCGAAAAAGGTCGTCAAGAAGACGGGAGTAAAGAAACCGAAAGCGGTCGGAGCCAAGAAGTCCTCCGAGAAGGCGTCCAGTGGCACCAAGAGGTCCGCGCCCAAGGAGCGAAGCAAGTCCGCGCCACCAGCCAAGAAGGCGAAGAAGGCGGCGGACAAGCCAAAGAAGAAGCCGGCGGCTGGGAAACCCGCCGCCAAGGCGGCAAAGTCCCCGTCGAAGGCGAAAAAGGCGGCCACCAAACCCAAGACCCCCAAGCCCAAGAAGACGCCCACCAAGGCCAAGCCCGCCGCCAAGAAACCTTCCGCCGCCCAGAAAAAGAAGTGAACCATCACTGCTTCGCCACCGGCGCACCTAGGACAGCAGACAGCGTCCAATCTCGGTCCTTTTTAGGACCATCATGTCTTCCAAAGATGCTTGCCACTCAATGCCCACGCCACTGAGCACGCCCAAAGTTAACATTTATCATGATTAATGCCATGCAAAAACAACGGTCCTATTTAAAATTGATGATGCGACATGGACGGACGAAAAAAAAAATTAAGAATAACATTCATAGAACGTGTAAAATGAACAACACGTCACGGAGTATTGTTTTCTTTTCGTTAAGCGCGTCAGGTAAGCATCGCACGAACTTTTATTTCATCTCATTTCATGCGTAGCCGTGCAAACGCACTTGCCATGCGCAAAGGAAATTTCATGTCGTCCATCATTCCAATGGATTTACATCGTCGTTAATTATTGTGCGATCGTGCTAAATTCAAACTTTTAAGTATGTACTGGTCCTGAAAAGGACCTTTGTTTTTCGGCCGAAAGTAGCTTTCTAAGCTCGCTCTCCGCGGATACGGCGGGCCAGCTGGATGTCCTTGGGCATGATGGTCACACGCTTAGCGTGGATGGCGCAGAGGTTGGTGTCCTCAAAGAGACCCACTAGGTAAGCCTCGCTGGCCTCCTGGAGAGCCATGACGGCGGAGCTCTGGAACCGAAGATCGGTCTTGAAGTCCTGGGCGATCTCACGCACCAGGCGCTGGAAGGGCAGCTTGCGGATGAGGAGCTCCGTGCTCTTCTGGTATCTCCTGATCTCACGAAGGGCCACGGTACCGGGGCGGTACCTGTGGGGCTTCTTGACGCCTCCCGTCGCCGGCGCGCTCTTGCGAGCGGCCTTGGTGGCCAGCTGCTTCCTCGGGGCCTTTCCTCCGGTGGACTTGCGGGCTGTCTGCTTCGTACGTGCCATTTCTGCGATCTGTAAAAAGCCGTTACGTTTTTTTTACGTTTAAAAGGTTTTTATTTCCGTATAGATTTACTATTACAAGGATTGACATAAAATATATATTGAAACATAATAAAAACAACACGGAAACCCCGTTTTAGGATACACTCCTCTTCGGGGTGGAAAGAAATAAATATAGTAAGGCTACAAAGATGGTAGCGGTTGCGGAAAAAACCTTTGATATACACTCTTTTCTGCGGGAGCGGTATCGGCCCGGTATTCACCCATGGGCGGAGGGAAACCCGTAAAACCTCCGCCAGACCACCGGGGAAGAGAGTTGGGAAGAACAGCAACGGAAGAAGAGACAACAGATAACAGTAACAGTAACAATATAACAGAAAAGGTAACAGGATGAATATAATACATTTAGATAGAATAAATAAATAAATAACGTCCAACTGATTCACTATCACTTTGATTTCGCACGTTTCACTTCACATCCTGGCACGTCTTCTACGTCGCAGGGGAAGAAGTGGTAGATCCGGATCCGGCTGCAGGGACGGCGGGAGCGGCAATACCGTGCGGACCTGATGAGATGGCAGGGGAGCCTCGGGGTAGTAGATGGGGAAGAGTGTGGAGATGACACGAGCTGGTGACTGCAGTTTAATCGCAGGACGGCGACGCAGTAGTCCTCCTAGGTGGCTCAGGATGTCGGTGAGCAGCTCCTCATTGTGGTCTGCCAGGCGGGCCGCTGATCTGATACGGATACGGCACAACCTGTGGAGGATCGGTTCGATATCAGTTCGGTCATACACATACTCTTCTGGGGTATCGTAAGGGAGGAGAAGCAACCGTCGCAGGATTCTACGCTCCAAAGATGCGAAGAGCCCCAAGTTGTCCCGTGTAGGGAGGACCGCGAGCGCGGCATACTCCATGACAGGTCTCAGGAAGGCCTTGTACAGGAGCAAACCGCAGCTCTCGGACACTCCCCGGCCGTTTGCCCGGACGGCACGAATTAGATTGGCGCGACGGTTGCATCTCGCCCTCACCACCCCCAAATGGACCCTGAAAGAGAGATGCCTGTCCAGGTGGACGCCCAGGTAAGTGACGGAGGAGGATGGGAAAATACGCTTATCCCATAGGGTTAGGGAGTGGGGATTGGAGCCGGCTCCACGGCAATCGTGGCTACCGGCGAACACGATGAAGGTGGATTTTTGTGGGTTCGGCCGCAGGCGCCACCTCCGGAACCATCCCTCCAGGGTGGATGTAGCGCGTTGCAGATGTTTAACGGCCGTCTCCACCCGCTGTGCCCGTAACCACAGTGCTGTATCGTCAGCGTATTGTGCGAGTGTGACTCGCTTTCCAGGATTCTTATCTGTGGGCATGTCCCAGCAGAAAAGGGTAAAAAGTAGAGGGGAGAGGACGGTACCTTGAGGGACACCTGCGAGCAGAGGGAAGGGAAGGGATAGGTGTCCGTCCACTTGCACCCTCGCCTGCCTGTTGGAGAGAAATGAGTTTATTAGTCTGAGAAGGGGAGGAGTAACGCCGGGGGTAAGAGAGAGCTTGCCGATGAGGCCTTCATGCCACACCCTATCGAAAGCCCTCTCTATATCCAGGAACAGGGCTGCCACATACTGCCGCCGGTTGATTGCCTCTGCCGCCATTGTGGTGAGGTGGCAGAGAGGGTCAACGGTACATCTGTGTGGGCGGAAACCAAATTGATGTGGGGGAAGGACACCATTAGAGTTAAAGCGTAGTGTGAGACGTCGGGTAATGATTCTTTCGTACCACTTCCCGATCACACTGGTGAGGCATATCGGGCGATAATTCTCAGCCTTTTGGTGGTCCTTCCCAGCTTTAGGAATCATGACAACAGTCATGGGTTTCCAAGCCGTGGGATAATACCCTAAGGAAAGGAGAGAGTTGAATATCAGACGCAGGGGCGTGAAGCAGCTGGTGGCTTTCTGGATGTGACGGGTGGTGATCCCGTCCGGTCCTGGGGCCTTGTGGCGGCGGGGCATACAGTTTGCCATTTCCTCTTTGTCAATGGGGGAAGAAAGGGGGTCATCATCGGGTAGTGCCTCGGGTACCTCAAGGGGAAGAAGGGAGAATGGAAGCGAGTTCAGATGATGTAAGCAGGCCTGCTTATGTCGTTCGTCGAAGGCCGGGTCCTCCTGCGGGCGAAAAACATCAGTAAGAACCCGTCGAAATTCTTCCGCCTTCCCTAGCCCGTCGGCGACTGGGACGCCATCGTTGTTAATCAGGGAGATCCGGGTTGGTTTGTGTTGTCCGGAGAGAACCCGAAACTGCTTCCAGAATTTCGCCCCCTCCGTGCTATCATACTTGGAGCAGGCGATCGCCCAGGATTGCTCCTTGTGTGCTATCACCCGTCGACGGATGATCGCATTTGAGCGGTTCCATTCTGTTTTCAGTTCCGGGTCCCCGGTGCGGAGCCATTGCCTGTAAAGGGAACGCTTATATTTGATTAATTGAACTACATCAGGTGGAAGTGGGGGGCGCGAGGGATCTATCTGCTTCTTTGGAAGCCGCGCCGTCGCGTCCGCGAACGCTTCAGTCAGCCGTAGAAGGGCTTCATCGACTTCGCTACGCGAACGCGGGGCGGTGGCCCCCTCAGTTGCAGCTTCTACCGTGCTGTTGAAGGCCTCCCAGTCAGCGGCTTTATTGTCCGTGACTGTGAAGACCCTCTTGGCTGGGCGTCTCGTACCCTGGAATGGAAAAGAGAATGGGAGATGGTCCGACGTGATGCAGTCCCCAACGGTGATGCCGCCAGCAAGATGGGTAAGGTTGGAGGAGACCAGAGCCTGGTCGGGGAAGGAGGGACCACGTCCCACAAAGGTGGGAAAAGGAATGTCCAGTCGGACCAAGGGATGCCGAAGGAGGAAGGTATCCAACTGGCGCCCCTTCACCGTGGTGACCGCATCCCGAAAGGACCGACTCCGGGCATTAAAATCGCCAAGGATGACGCAGGAATGACCTAGGGAGAGAATAAAAGACAAGAGCGCCCCGGGCAGGGGGGCATGTGGCCTTGAGTAGAGCGTGCACACATACACCGTCCTACGACCGATGCGACACTCTACCAGGACAGCTTCATTCCCTCCTGACATGACGCTTGGAGGAATGGGCAGATCTTTCGCACCTATGTCCTTGTGGACAAGAAGCGATACTCCCCCTGACCGTGGAGCAGCCCTTGGCTTGGAAAATTCCTGAAAATGGGGAAGATTAACACGACGGTATGCTGGAAGGAAGGTTTCCACTAGTCCTAGAATTGAAATGGAAGCGTTAGAGATGTAGCTCTGGAGGAGTGGCTTCTTCTGTTTCACGCCCCCATTGACGTTGGCAAAGGCGATGTGCGCGGGCCTCATCTACAACGTGAAGCGTAAGAGGAAATGGCGGGGAATAGGGTATTCCTGGAATAAAGATTTGTTATATTGAAGCCGAAGACAGACCGTGCAGCGGAGTTCAGGATGAGCTCCATCTGCTGGCGGTGTCCCGGGGCAGCATTTGCGTACACCAGGGAGAGAAACCTCAACAGGTCTCCCTTGGTGACGGCTTCCTTGGCCTCAGGTGCATCATCCTTCGCCGCACCTACAATGGAAGGGTCTGGTAGAATTGGGGCAGTAGTGGCAAGAGAGACTGGGGCTGCGGGACGTTTGGGGCACTTCCAGGCCCCGGCGTGATGTTCGCCACCACAGTTAGGGCAGCGCAACGTCGTTGCGGTACAGGCAGCATCCCGGTGGGCTGCACCACACCTCCCGCACTTGGTGTCCATTCTGCACTCCGCCGTGGGGTGGCCGAATTCTTGGCACCTGAAACAACGTTGTGGGCGGGGTGGGGGGGGATGCGACGGCTCGCACCGATACAAGCGGCCGTAGCAGGTGAGGCCACCAGTGATTACAATTGAGGCCGCTTCCGCATCATAAGTGATGCAGCGGATTAAAGTTGTCTCGGAGTTGGTGGCCCGGGAGGTGATCCGCCAAAGATTGGCCACGGGAACTCCGGCGTCGGTGAGGGCGTCCCTGATGTCCGCAGTTGTCATGAAGAGGTCAACTCCTCGCACTACGAAAGAAAAGGAGGGCTTTTTAGGGTCGGAGGGAGCGGAGGAAGATGCGGCGTTGGATTTAGGGGGACCCACAACAGAGACGACGCACGTCTCCCCCAACAGGGCGTCCAGCCGTTTCTTGCCTTCACCCTGAAGGAGAGACAGCTGCCGCCGCGGAAGTCGGACCCTCGCCGCTCTTTCCCCCGGGTAGACAATAATTTGGGAGGTGGCAAGGGAAGGGTGGACGGACCTCAGGGCCGTGAAGAATTTCTTCTGGCTCGTGTCCCGGGGAAGAGAGGAAAAATGGATTGTGGTATCATTGGAGGCTTGGGACGTCAGGCGGGGGGAGGAGGAAGGGGGGGAACGGGGGGTTTGGTTAGGGATAAGGCGGGCTGGTTCTGGAAGATCAACGGGAGGGGGAGGAGGGGTCTTCTTCACCTGTCTTTTGGGCTTGGGTTTCATAAGGGGTGCAGGCGGGTGAGTAGCATTGCTCGGGAGGGGGGAAAAGAGGGTTGGAAGAGGTGGGGGTTTCTGAGTAGGAGGATGGATTGGGGAAAAGGGGGAGGAGGGAGAATGGTTAAGGAGGTTGGCCGTCGGTGACATGGAAATCACCAGGCGGGGGGAGGGAGTTGATGAGGGGGAGAGGCATGCGGCACCTAGAGGTGAAGGGATTGATAGAAGAGAGGGGAGAGGAAGGAGTGGTGGGATAGGGGAGGGAGTAGGGGAGGGGCTTCCGTTCTCTTCAGGAGAGGCACCATCCTTGCGACGTTTCTTCCTCTTCCCCTTGCGTCCTCTCGCCTCCTGCCACTTCTCAGGGGGGTCTGAGGACGGCCTGTCCCGCAGGAAGTACCCCGGTCCTTCAGTCGACATGATCCCCCGTAGGTGAGATGAGCGCGGGTTGTCTTGGATGGGAATGGGTGAGAGGAGAAAGGATGCCGTTTATGGTCCTTATAAGGACCAAATGGGTTCTAGGAGGAGCGCAAGTACGCTCAGCGCAGCGGCGCGTTGGGTCCTGAGGGGACGAATTACACGGAAACGCACGCAAGAGCGGCGCTGGCTGAGAATGGGAGTGTTCTCAACCCTTCCCTAGTGCTGTGTGAGGCACAGCCCTAGAGGTGGAAGGGGGTCCTACGCACGTACGAAGCAGCAGCGTTCGCTTGACGCTGTGTGATTACCCAACCAACCCGGGGATCCTAATGGACCGCCTGCCCGCGAGCAGACGGGTACCGCTCTCTGCCCCCGCGGGTGAGAACCGGGGACTACGTTAGCCCGGCCCCGCTTTGTGTTTGCGTAGGAGGAGTCCACAAGATACTGCCGAAGAGTGCAACGGCGTGCAAGTCTTGTGGTTAAATTAAGGGGCCCTCTGCCAGGCCAACGAGTGCGTTGGGGGCGGCAAAGGGGGTTTAGTGTGCCAGCCGAAGAGTCAGAGGACCAATCCCTCTGTTTCACAAGATGATCACTAGACCGATGGTCCCCGGGCGGGGCGGTCCCTTCGGTCACCGGGTACGAAGGGGGGTTACCACTGGTGGGGCCCTTTCCTTCGTTCCGTGTGACCGGTCACTGAAATGGAAAAAGACCCTGAAAAGGGCCGAATGGCACGGCGAAAGAGTGCACCTCACTCCGAAGCTGCGGTCTCGGCGATGCTCCCGGTCGTTCCCTCGGAGAATAGACCGTTAGTCCCCGGGCGGGGCGGTCCCTTCGGTCAACGGGTGCGAAGGGGGGTTACCACTGGTGGGGCCCTTTCCTTCGTTCCGTGTGACCGGTCGCTGAAAAATTAAAGACCCTGAAAAGGGCCGAATGGCACGGCGCAAGAGTGCGCCTTACTCCGAAGCTGCGGTCTCGGCGATGCTCCCGGTCGTTCCCTCGGAGAATAGACCGTTAGTCCCCGGGCGGGGCGGTCCCTTCGGTCACCGGGTGCGAAGGGGGGTTACCACTGGTGGGGCCCTTTCCTTCGTTCCGTGTGACCGGTCGCTGAAAAATTAAAGACCCTGAAAAGGGCCGAGTGGCACGGCGCAAGAGTGCGCCTTACTCCGAAGCTGCGGTCTCGGCGATGCTCCCGGTCGTTCCCTCGGAGAATAGACCGTTAGTCCCCGGGCGGGGCGGTCCCTTCGGTCACCGGGTGCGAAGGGGGGTTACCACTGGTGGGGCCCTTTCCTTCGTTCCGAATGATCGGCCTGAAAATAAATCGAAATGTGCTCCCCTTGCTCTTAGAAGAGCAAGTGAAGACTTGACGAAACGCGCCGACTTATATAGCCTAGGCTATGGGCCTGCTCGCTTCTGATTGGCTCTCGCCTCGTGAGCCCGCACGTCGGACGGAAACACCACTTGCGCGATGATTTCCTTCGCCGCTAGGTCTCGAAGCTCCTGCCGGGGTGCTAGGGTGCTGCTGGTGCTGCTGCGTTGCTGCTACTGCTCCTCTGCTGCTGCTGCTGCTGCTCTGCTGCTCCCTTGTCCGTCCTGTTGTCTGTAAAAAGCCGGGTCAACGCCGTCTTTTAAGCACTTCCGAGAATGGCGCCAGATAGTACGGGCGACGCTGATTGGTGGAGAGGTCGGGTACGTCATCGCCGCGGCGGCGACGTTTATAAATACCGGCGAAGGTGCATTTCAGGTCATCAGACAGCAGCCCTTACTACGAGCAGACTACAGAGATGACTGGACGCGGCAAGGGAGGAAAAGGCCTGGGAAAGGGAGGAGCCAAACGTCATCGCAAAGTTCTCCGCGATAACATCCAGGGCATCACCAAGCCGGCCATCCGCCGTCTCGCCCGCCGAGGTGGAGTGAAGCGTATCTCCGGACTCATCTACGAGGAGACGCGCGGTGTGCTCAAGGTGTTCCTTGAGAACGTTATTCGCGACGCCGTCACCTACACCGAACACGCCAAGAGGAAGACCGTCACAGCCATGGACGTCGTGTACGCACTCAAGCGACAGGGCCGCACTCTCTACGGGTTTGGCGGTTAGACACGACGCGACGGGATCGCCATCCGACACCCGGCGTACGTCGATAAAAAAGGTCCTTCTAAGGACCAATACAATGTTCAGAGATGGAGCCAATCCTTTGCCATAACGGAACGAAAAATTATTCCCTATTCGCCATAGCGTGTGTGACGGCGATAAATAGTAAAGTAAGACCTGTTCGAACGCAAAAAAAAAATGGCGGTGATAATAGAGTTGAAATTGTATGAGCCTTTACCGACGTTAAAGACATTGTCAGCGAATCGGAATAAGCACGTGGCAACGGACTGGCGACAATGTATATCGCGCCGTTGCAACCGTACAGGAATAAGCACGGGGCAACAATGTACTTCGCGCCGTTGCAACCGTACATGAATAAGCACGTGGCAACAATGTATATCGCGCCGTTGCAACCGTACATGAATAAGCACGTGGCAACGGACTGGCGACAATGTGTATCGCGCCGTTGCAACCATACATGTTAACAAGAAATAACGTAGTTAAGCGGCAGATTGCAGGTGAAATTTTATGACAGACTATGAAATACATTGTAAACGAAGCAGTGTCACCTTCAATCATTCTTCGTTGCATTTCAGCACAAACGCTTTCACTTTTTATACGCTTTATTTCCCATCGTTTACCTTAGCCCAATTATAGCTCCACGTTTCATTCGCTATGCTTATTACGTTTATTGTTATTATTATTTTTTTCACATGACATTTATCGCGTACATCTCTCTAGTATGTTCTGGTCCTGAAAAGGACCTTTTATGCGCACAGCGTGATGCTTATGCCTTCTTCTCAGTCTTCTTGGGCAGGAGCACCGCCTGGATGTTCGGAAGGACACCTCCCTGAGCGATGGTAACGCCCGACAGGAGCTTATTCAACTCCTCGTCGTTGCGGATGGCCAACTGCAAGTGACGAGGGATGATTCTCGTCTTCTTGTTGTCCCTGGCAGCGTTACCGGCCAACTCGAGGACTTCCGCGGCCAGGTACTCCATGACGGCGGCCAAGTAGACTGGGGCACCGGCACCAACACGCTCGGCATAGTTCCCCTTGCGGAGCAGACGGTGGATACGACCGACCGGAAACTGAAGACCGGCCCTGCTGGAGCGGGACTTGGACTTCCCCTTCACTTTTCCTCCCTTTCCTCGTCCGGACATGGCTGAATGCTTCTTTATCTGGTAGTGCTGTCTAATCGCTGTCAGACTCCTGGGCGCATTTATATAGGCTGCCGCCGTCCTAGCGACGCCACATCATGCTTTTACGTGATTGGTCGTCGAGGAGATTCGGCTCACGGAACGGACCAGGGGTACATAAGCAGGCGACTGATGATCGGCGAAAATACTGAAATCGACCCCGTTCGCCGAACGTGATCACCATGCCACCCAAGACGAGCGGAAAGGCTGCGAAGAAAGCGGGCAAGGCCCAGAAGAACATCTCCAAGGGAGACAAGAAGAAGAAGCGCAGGAGGAAGGAGAGCTACGCAATCTACATCTACAAAGTGCTGAAGCAGGTGCACCCCGACACCGGAATCTCCAGCAAGGCCATGAGCATCATGAACAGCTTCGTCAACGATATTTTCGAGAGAATCGCCGCCGAAGCTTCTCGCCTGGCTCACTACAACAAGCGCTCCACCATCACCAGCCGGGAGGTGCAGACCGCCGTCAGGCTCTTGCTTCCCGGTGAGCTGGCCAAGCACGCCGTCTCCGAGGGGACCAAGGCCGTCACCAAGTACACCAGCTCAAAGTAAATTCCTCGACGGGATTGCTTTGATGCATCCTAACGGCCCTTCTAAGGGCCATGAAATAATCTTCAGTTTTCAAATACCCGACTGCGATGGGCAATCGTCAATACTCGGCCGCAAAGGACGTACATAAATAAACGTAAAAACCTGGAAAATTAGAGTCCCACGCTTTCCTCCGATTCACCAACTACTTACCTGGTGTGCACGCGCGCGGTTCACGAAAAAATAGAGTAAATGTAAAGGAGAAACTTATGACAATAAAAGATGGACGAATTTCTTACCTCCTATTCAATTATATTTTCTACTGCTATGCGTCTGCATTTGATGAAAATGACCGTCGAGATATTAAGGAAAAAATATTATATTCCCATGATTACTTCCCTTTCACCCAGTACTTTTCAAACCACTGACCTGCTATGCTCGTTTCTCAGACGTAAGCCTTGACTTACATGTCTCCCTCCGTCAAAAATAATATGGATTCACGGCGTCCGTCTCCCTCCGAAACTGGTACGCTTGTGGTCACGTTGCTCCTGCTTCACTTCCAGGGGCAGTAAATGACAGGTTCCCACATGCCCTTCCCACGCGGCCGTTTTTCCGCGAAGGCTAATTCCGCTTAACCTCCCGTCCCATCCGCTACGTCGTAAAACTCCTCGGGGGTTCAACGCGAGGAGGCAGGCAGGTAATGCGACCCGTCCTCGCCCCAAGTTTCTACGTTAACCAGAAAAGGGCTGTCGCAATGACCCACGTGGCATTCCGCACGAGGAAGAAATTTCTGTGGAAACCTCGCAAGCATAGAACGCAGCTGGGCAACAGCGTTCCTTGTACATTCACCAAGTCGTGACGAGCAGGCGTCGCAATAAACAAAATGGCGGGCAGTGAGCGCTTCCGTGGATTTTCCATTGTGCTAATTCTATCCAATCAATCAATTCCCAGAAACTATTTCTACGGAATGCATCGTCGTTAACAGCATATGGAATCAGCATCATTCGCACAAATAACAATTTATGTAATGGGCATCGGGTTTCCTTCTTGGGAAATCGGCATCTCGCTGAAACAATGTTGATAAACCTCCTCTGAACGAATCCCCCAAGTATTTTAAAGTCGATTGAGTGATTTTTCATCCTTTTCCGCAATTTTTTTTTTGCGATACTGCAACGATTTATCAGCAATTGATTACAAATGCATCGAGACAGACGTGACAAGTAGACCAGTTCTTTGATCACCATGCCTCCAAATGACCGATTCTTGTTATAGTTTTGAACCGGGGTCCCTTCCGCGGGACACGAAGGTTTTTCCGGTGCGAGACGGCTCATTCCCCTTCTTTTGAACGAAATTAACCTTTCCAGAAATCTTTACTTGTCTTGTCACGCCACAGAACAGAAAATGTTTCTCTAGGCAAAAGTTAAATGGTCCCAGTCCCAACTTACCCGCTAATTTTATTACGTTGATACACAAGGGATGGAAGGACATACGTTAATGTTGTTTATTTCTTTGCGGGATTAGGGAAATGAAATCTAGGGAAAAGAGGTCGAAGTTTGACGTGAAAGAAAAATCTTTAAAATTAGCGGCCGGTATAATCATTTATGAGATGATTGCATAACGTTTTCATTAAGGCGACTCTTCCTACAAGTGCTTTCTTTCCGAGTGCATTTCTGACGAAAAAGGTTGCCGCATGTGCCTACCTGTCCGTCCTTTTAGCATTTCTACTTTCTGCAAATTTGGTGAAAATCTTTACCGCATTAGCCCCATTGAAGAATCCACCCCGGCCGCATTTTGACACTAGGTACACGAGATCGTCACTTCACCGTATTCGACAACCGATTTCCCGCAGTGGCGTTAACCGAAGGACGCTCGGCTTTGAGGACAATAGTGATTCGTGAAGCGATATTTAATCAGATTCACCTAGTAACAGTGGCCGGGAATGGAATGGAATAACGTCCTTGCCTAGGCAACTTAGTAACATACAACTTAACTACGGACGGGAGAAAATGCCGACGAGCCGTGAAGCGGTGTAAATTTCATAACGATCGTGTGATTTTAAGACTCATGATATACACCATGACGATTAATTACCTTAGCAGTTGTGGTGATGCTTAATCACCGGGATATCATGTAATGTCATACCAGTCACAGCGAGGCGTTAATACTTAACATTGAACTTTGTCTAATTTGTGTAGTTGAAATCACCCTTATGACATCTGTTAATAAATTCATCCACACAGAGTACCAAATTAGTAAAATATCTCGGGTACGCAGCGATATGTAAACGGAGACAGTTTTTTTTTCAAAATCTCGGAATGGATGACAAACGTCCTCCATTAGCGAACATTTATGACAGTCATCACCTACCTCCTGCCGTGATAATGTCAAATTTTGCAATGCAACTACTGGTAATAAGAATGATTAAATTCGAGTCAACTAGTGTTACTTTCGAATAACGTTCCCCCATTGACACAACTGTCATTTACATATGAACACTAGAAACTAACACACACGAACGTGCACATAGACCTACGCAACCTTCAGTCGTCTACTTCATCGTGAGTGGATTGAATCCTCTTAACTCCTGATTGACTTTCGCTTCACATTGCAATGATCCCAGATTGGCCGGGGAAAAGACGACAATTTGTTTTCCTGTTCACTGGAATGCTTATTTCGTATCTTTTATGGTGATGTGCTAGGTACCAGACAGCTTAAAATTGTTAATCATCGTTCTTTTATTACTCGTGACGATAAAGTTGCTTCCGCATCGCTAAGAACCTCAAGGAATCAACAATGAACGGGGATGAAATATTTGATGGGTCCACATGTATTGATTAAGTAATGCAGAACGAAGTAGATACTGAGTAATTGAATTAACACAGGGGCTTCTTCGAGACAGAACCGAGAAATGATGTTCCGTGAACTGTCGACGGTGATAGAGTTCCACGAAAGAGAGGTCGTAGAGGAATGAACGGTTCCGGCTGTTAATGCCGCCCCTAGTCCCCCCAACCCCGCAAGCACTGGAAACCAGCCTGGATCCCTGATTACGATCCCAGGAAAAATCGTGTTCAAGTCTTTCCTACGCCAGATAGTATAATCTGTCATCACTATTGAACGCCGCATCACGCCCCGACGGCTTTTTCCCACGTTTTTTTTATTTATTCACAGGAATGTTTTCCAGGTAAGGGCTATTCACTCTACCTTATCCGTCAATCACTATCCCGACCCTCGAAAGTTACAAGGAAAAGTCGACCATTGCTCTAATGAAAGATATTATTCCAACGGCATGGAGGTAAAAAACAAGATCCATATGCTTGACACACATTATGTCGATTGGAAACAAGTGGAAACGATGTGAAATTAGGTTGGAAGCAACTGAAAAATATTGTGACACGAATACAAGCCGTCATAGCTCCGCAACTACGACGAAAGGGATGTGGATATTATTGAGTTAAACGCATCTGTCCTATTTGCTTATGGCGATTCCCATCGTAATGATCGCGCATACAATCCCGCGATGCGCCCTATTTTCGCCGTTTCCGTGAATAAGACGTACGGCGGGGGATGTGTACCGAGCGAAATTGCCGACACGAATTACGTACGCTTACGAGAGCCTGGTTTTCAAGGAGTCGCTTTCACGTTGACTACGTCCCCGAGGTATCCCATCACACAGGGTCATTTAACGTGACATACAGCGTGTGTGTGGGAGGGATTTTTTTTTAAGGTCGTAGGGGTGTATTCCGTAACTTGACGGCACCGTGGAGAAAAGCACATCCAACGCATCGCACAGATAAGGAAGGTTAATAAAAGAAATGTACGCGATAACAAGTCGACGGCAGACGACTCTCCTCTTCGAAAGACGTGCAAGGAAACTAGGGTAGACATCCGCGGAAACGTGGATGTGGCGCCGTTTCAACGACAATAAGAGTTTTCCCGTGATGAAGTATCATTTCGTTTCCGAAGACATGCCGGTTGCTACAAATTCATCATCCCGCAACGAGGTACCGACGTCCGAAGCCGTTGGAGACGGAGCAAACTCGTCACGGCCGGGTCGCCACTGCGCGCCCTCGGCTACTACATTGTTTTTCCCGCCCGCTCACGGGGCTAAAGCATAATTCGGCGCCATCCTCGACTTTGTTGTACGTGAACTTTGACGTCCCATTCGCGTGCGTACAGTTCATTTCTTTTTCCCCTTCGGCCACCCCATGCAACCATTTCGAAGCCCACGCGGACGCGTCGTAAGGCGTGCGCTTAACGGGTGACTCCGTCTCCATTTGCGACTCGATAATCCTTTCCCACGGGCGCGGGAGGTGGGTGCGTCGCGACGCCCCCGAGTCGTCGAAAAATGCATAAACGTCCGCTTACGGGACAGGCACCGGGGAGGAACAGGAGGAAGGTTTGACAGGCGCCGAGTCAGGGGGAAGGCGTCCGAAGGGACCGTCTTCTCGGGGCCGCTTTCCGCGGCCGGCGCGCGGCCCACCGGGTCGCGAGCGCGTCCAATACCAGGTGAAGGATGGCCTCGAACGTACGTTACCTCGGATCTCGAGGAATCGACCCCGGTAGAAACGTGTGCAACGTTTATTCCCGGGTACGCCTTCGACAGGACGACAACCCGTATTTTGACGACCCGCTGCACACGAACTGGGCTCGCCAAACGCCTGGCGCCGCCACGGCCGACAGGGTGGAACCCTGACGGGCGCCGCGGCGCAAGGCGCCCTCGTTACGCGCCCCCGACACTCTCCGAAACGCGAAAGTCGGAGGAGGAGTGGAGTACAAACAATCCGAGAAGCGCACCGGAGGCGAGAGGAAGAGATCGTATTTTGCTCCGAAATGGTACGATAGCAAGGTGGACTTTCGTAAGAAATCCATGTCTTGGTAATTTTCTCTTTCTATCATCACGCAGCAGCCGATAACATGGCAGACGCAGCATCTGGAGCAGCGGCAGCCGCACCACCGGCAGCCCAGCCTTCGGGCACCGTCGCAGTAAAACCCCTGCCTTCTTCAGGAACCTCCGCGGCTTCCAAGAAGGCCAGCAAGGGCGGAGCAGCCAAGAAGGCTCGCGCAAAGCCGTCGCACCCGCCCACTTCCGAGATGGTTAACAACGCAGTCAAGGGCCTCAAGGAGCGCGGTGGCTCTTCCCTTCAAGCCATCAAGAAGTACATCGCAGCCAGCTACAAAGTGGACGCCGAGAGGCTCTCGCCTTTCATCAAGAAGTACCTCAAGGCGGCCGTCACCGCCGGAACTCTCGTCCAGACCAAGGGAAAGGGCGCCTCAGGTTCCTTCAAGCTGAGCCACAGCAAGAAGGCCGCACCCGCGGCAGCCAGCGGGACGACCAAGGCGAAAAAGGTCGTCAAGAAGACGGGAGTAAAGAAACCGAAAGCGGTCGGAGCCAAGAAGTCCTCCGAGAAGGCGTCCAGTGGCACCAAGAGGTCCGCGCCCAAGGAGCGAAGCAAGTCCGCGCCACCAGCCAAGAAGGCGAAGAAGGCGGCGGACAAGCCAAAGAAGAAGCCGGCGGCTGGGAAACCCGCCGCCAAGGCGGCAAAGTCCCCGTCGAAGGCGAAAAAGGCGGCCACCAAACCCAAGACCCCCAAGCCCAAGAAGACGCCCACCAAGGCCAAGCCCGCCGCCAAGAAACCTTCCGCCGCCCAGAAAAAGAAGTGAACCATCACTGCTTCGCCACCGGCGCACCTAGGACAGCAGACAGCGTCCAATCTCGGTCCTTTTTAGGACCATCATGTCTTCCAAAGATGCTTGCCACTCAATGCCCACGCCACTGAGCACGCCCAAAGTTAACATTTATCATGATTAATGCCATGCAAAAACAACGGTCCTATTTAAAATTGATGATGCGACATGGACGGACGAAAAAAAAAATTAAGAATAACATTCATAGAACGTGTAAAATGAACAACACGTCACGGAGTATTGTTTTCTTTTCGTTAAGCGCGTCAGGTAAGCATCGCACGAACTTTTATTTCATCTCATTTCATGCGTAGCCGTGCAAACGCACTTGCCATGCGCAAAGGAAATTTCATGTCGTCCATCATTCCAATGGATTTACATCGTCGTTAATTATTGTGCGATCGTGCTAAATTCAAACTTTTAAGTATGTACTGGTCCTGAAAAGGACCTTTGTTTTTCGGCCGAAAGTAGCTTTCTAAGCTCGCTCTCCGCGGATACGGCGGGCCAGCTGGATGTCCTTGGGCATGATGGTCACACGCTTAGCGTGGATGGCGCAGAGGTTGGTGTCCTCAAAGAGACCCACTAGGTAAGCCTCGCTGGCCTCCTGGAGAGCCATGACGGCGGAGCTCTGGAACCGAAGATCGGTCTTGAAGTCCTGGGCGATCTCACGCACCAGGCGCTGGAAGGGCAGCTTGCGGATGAGGAGCTCCGTGCTCTTCTGGTATCTCCTGATCTCACGAAGGGCCACGGTACCGGGGCGGTACCTGTGGGGCTTCTTGACGCCTCCCGTCGCCGGCGCGCTCTTGCGAGCGGCCTTGGTGGCCAGCTGCTTCCTCGGGGCCTTTCCTCCGGTGGACTTGCGGGCTGTCTGCTTCGTACGTGCCATTTCTGCGATCTGTAAAAAGCCGGGTCAACGCCGTCTTTTAAGCACTTCCGAGAATGGCGCCAGATAGTACGGGCGACGCTGATTGGTGGAGAGGTCGGGTACGTCATCGCCGCGGCGGCGACGTTTATAAATACCGGCGAAGGTGCATTTCAGGTCATCAGACAGCAGCCCTTACTACGAGCAGACTACAGAGATGACTGGACGCGGCAAGGGAGGAAAAGGCCTGGGAAAGGGAGGAGCCAAACGTCATCGCAAAGTTCTCCGCGATAACATCCAGGGCATCACCAAGCCGGCCATCCGCCGTCTCGCCCGCCGAGGTGGAGTGAAGCGTATCTCCGGACTCATCTACGAGGAGACGCGCGGTGTGCTCAAGGTGTTCCTTGAGAACGTTATTCGCGACGCCGTCACCTACACCGAACACGCCAAGAGGAAGACCGTCACAGCCATGGACGTCGTGTACGCACTCAAGCGACAGGGCCGCACTCTCTACGGGTTTGGCGGTTAGACACGACGCGACGGGATCGCCATCCGACACCCGGCGTACGTCGATAAAAAAGGTCCTTCTAAGGACCAATACAATGTTCAGAGATGGAGCCAATCCTTTGCCATAACGGAACGAAAAATTATTCCCTATTCGCCATAGCGTGTGTGACGGCGATAAATAGTAAAGTAAGACCTGTTCGAACGCAAAAAAAAAATGGCGGTGATAATAGAGTTGAAATTGTATGAGCCTTTACCGACGTTAAAGACATTGTCAGCGAATCGGAATAAGCACGTGGCAACGGACTGGCGACAATGTATATCGCGCCGTTGCAACCGTACAGGAATAAGCACGGGGCAACAATGTACTTCGCGCCGTTGCAACCGTACATGAATAAGCACGTGGCAACAATGTATATCGCGCCGTTGCAACCGTACATGAATAAGCACGTGGCAACGGACTGGCGACAATGTGTATCGCGCCGTTGCAACCATACATGTTAACAAGAAATAACGTAGTTAAGCGGCAGATTGCAGGTGAAATTTTATGACAGACTATGAAATACATTGTAAACGAAGCAGTGTCACCTTCAATCATTCTTCGTTGCATTTCAGCACAAACGCTTTCACTTTTTATACGCTTTATTTCCCATCGTTTACCTTAGCCCAATTATAGCTCCACGTTTCATTCGCTATGCTTATTACGTTTATTGTTATTATTATTTTTTTCACATGACATTTATCGCGTACATCTCTCTAGTATGTTCTGGTCCTGAAAAGGACCTTTTATGCGCACAGCGTGATGCTTATGCCTTCTTCTCAGTCTTCTTGGGCAGGAGCACCGCCTGGATGTTCGGAAGGACACCTCCCTGAGCGATGGTAACGCCCGACAGGAGCTTATTCAACTCCTCGTCGTTGCGGATGGCCAACTGCAAGTGACGAGGGATGATTCTCGTCTTCTTGTTGTCCCTGGCAGCGTTACCGGCCAACTCGAGGACTTCCGCGGCCAGGTACTCCATGACGGCGGCCAAGTAGACTGGGGCACCGGCACCAACACGCTCGGCATAGTTCCCCTTGCGGAGCAGACGGTGGATACGACCGACCGGAAACTGAAGACCGGCCCTGCTGGAGCGGGACTTGGACTTCCCCTTCACTTTTCCTCCCTTTCCTCGTCCGGACATGGCTGAATGCTTCTTTATCTGGTAGTGCTGTCTAATCGCTGTCAGACTCCTGGGCGCATTTATATAGGCTGCCGCCGTCCTAGCGACGCCACATCATGCTTTTACGTGATTGGTCGTCGAGGAGATTCGGCTCACGGAACGGACCAGGGGTACATAAGCAGGCGACTGATGATCGGCGAAAATACTGAAATCGACCCCGTTCGCCGAACGTGATCACCATGCCACCCAAGACGAGCGGAAAGGCTGCGAAGAAAGCGGGCAAGGCCCAGAAGAACATCTCCAAGGGAGACAAGAAGAAGAAGCGCAGGAGGAAGGAGAGCTACGCAATCTACATCTACAAAGTGCTGAAGCAGGTGCACCCCGACACCGGAATCTCCAGCAAGGCCATGAGCATCATGAACAGCTTCGTCAACGATATTTTCGAGAGAATCGCCGCCGAAGCTTCTCGCCTGGCTCACTACAACAAGCGCTCCACCATCACCAGCCGGGAGGTGCAGACCGCCGTCAGGCTCTTGCTTCCCGGTGAGCTGGCCAAGCACGCCGTCTCCGAGGGGACCAAGGCCGTCACCAAGTACACCAGCTCAAAGTAAATTCCTCGACGGGATTGCTTTGATGCATCCTAACGGCCCTTCTAAGGGCCATGAAATAATCTTCAGTTTTCAAATACCCGACTGCGATGGGCAATCGTCAATACTCGGCCGCAAAGGACGTACATAAATAAACGTAAAAACCTGGAAAATTAGAGTCCCACGCTTTCCTCCGATTCACCAACTACTTACCTGGTGTGCACGCGCGCGGTTCACGAAAAAATAGAGTAAATGTAAAGGAGAAACTTATGACAATAAAAGATGGACGAATTTCTTACCTCCTATTCAATTATATTTTCTACTGCTATGCGTCTGCATTTGATGAAAATGACCGTCGAGATATTAAGGAAAAAATATTATATTCCCATGATTACTTCCCTTTCACCCAGTACTTTTCAAACCACTGACCTGCTATGCTCGTTTCTCAGACGTAAGCCTTGACTTACATGTCTCCCTCCGTCAAAAATAATATGGATTCACGGCGTCCGTCTCCCTCCGAAACTGGTACGCTTGTGGTCACGTTGCTCCTGCTTCACTTCCAGGGGCAGTAAATGACAGGTTCCCACATGCCCTTCCCACGCGGCCGTTTTTCCGCGAAGGCTAATTCCGCTTAACCTCCCGTCCCATCCGCTACGTCGTAAAACTCCTCGGGGGTTCAACGCGAGGAGGCAGGCAGGTAATGCGACCCGTCCTCGCCCCAAGTTTCTACGTTAACCAGAAAAGGGCTGTCGCAATGACCCACGTGGCATTCCGCACGAGGAAGAAATTTCTGTGGAAACCTCGCAAGCATAGAACGCAGCTGGGCAACAGCGTTCCTTGTACATTCACCAAGTCGTGACGAGCAGGCGTCGCAATAAACAAAATGGCGGGCAGTGAGCGCTTCCGTGGATTTTCCATTGTGCTAATTCTATCCAATCAATCAATTCCCAGAAACTATTTCTACGGAATGCATCGTCGTTAACAGCATATGGAATCAGCATCATTCGCACAAATAACAATTTATGTAATGGGCATCGGGTTTCCTTCTTGGGAAATCGGCATCTCGCTGAAACAATGTTGATAAACCTCCTCTGAACGAATCCCCCAAGTATTTTAAAGTCGATTGAGTGATTTTTCATCCTTTTCCGCAATTTTTTTTTTGCGATACTGCAACGATTTATCAGCAATTGATTACAAATGCATCGAGACAGACGTGACAAGTAGACCAGTTCTTTGATCACCATGCCTCCAAATGACCGATTCTTGTTATAGTTTTGAACCGGGGTCCCTTCCGCGGGACACGAAGGTTTTTCCGGTGCGAGACGGCTCATTCCCCTTCTTTTGAACGAAATTAACCTTTCCAGAAATCTTTACTTGTCTTGTCACGCCACAGAACAGAAAATGTTTCTCTAGGCAAAAGTTAAATGGTCCCAGTCCCAACTTACCCGCTAATTTTATTACGTTGATACACAAGGGATGGAAGGACATACGTTAATGTTGTTTATTTCTTTGCGGGATTAGGGAAATGAAATCTAGGGAAAAGAGGTCGAAGTTTGACGTGAAAGAAAAATCTTTAAAATTAGCGGCCGGTATAATCATTTATGAGATGATTGCATAACGTTTTCATTAAGGCGACTCTTCCTACAAGTGCTTTCTTTCCGAGTGCATTTCTGACGAAAAAGGTTGCCGCATGTGCCTACCTGTCCGTCCTTTTAGCATTTCTACTTTCTGCAAATTTGGTGAAAATCTTTACCGCATTAGCCCCATTGAAGAATCCACCCCGGCCGCATTTTGACACTAGGTACACGAGATCGTCACTTCACCGTATTCGACAACCGATTTCCCGCAGTGGCGTTAACCGAAGGACGCTCGGCTTTGAGGACAATAGTGATTCGTGAAGCGATATTTAATCAGATTCACCTAGTAACAGTGGCCGGGAATGGAATGGAATAACGTCCTTGCCTAGGCAACTTAGTAACATACAACTTAACTACGGACGGGAGAAAATGCCGACGAGCCGTGAAGCGGTGTAAATTTCATAACGATCGTGTGATTTTAAGACTCATGATATACACCATGACGATTAATTACCTTAGCAGTTGTGGTGATGCTTAATCACCGGGATATCATGTAATGTCATACCAGTCACAGCGAGGCGTTAATACTTAACATTGAACTTTGTCAAATTTGTGTAGTTGAAATCACCCTTATGACATCTGTTAATAAATTCATCCACACAGAGTACCAAATTAGTAAAATATCTCGGGTACGCAGCGATATGTAAACGGAGACAGTTTTTTTTTCAAAATCTCGGAATGGATGACAAACGTCCTCCATTAGCGAACATTTATGACAGTCATCACCTACCTCCTGCCGTGATAATGTCAAATTTTGCAATGCAACTACTGGTAATAAGAATGATTAAATTCGAGTCAACTAGTGTTACTTTCGAATAACGTTCCCCCATTGACACAACTGTCATTTACATATGAACACTAGAAACTAACACACACGAACGTGCACATAGACCTACGCAACCTTCAGTCGTCTACTTCATCGTGAGTGGATTGAATCCTCTTAACTCCTGATTGACTTTCGCTTCACATTGCAATGATCCCAGATTGGCCGGGGAAAAGACGACAATTTGTTTTCCTGTTCACTGGAATGCTTATTTCGTATCTTTTATGGTGATGTGCTAGGTACCAGACAGCTTAAAATTGTTAATCATCGTTCTTTTATTACTCGTGACGATAAAGTTGCTTCCGCATCGCTAAGAACCTCAAGGAATCAACAATGAACGGGGATGAAATATTTGATGGGTCCACATGTATTGATTAAGTAATGCAGAACGAAGTAGATACTGAGTAATTGAATTAACACAGGGGCTTCTTCGAGACAGAACCGAGAAATGATGTTCCGTGAACTGTCGACGGTGATAGAGTTCCACGAAAGAGAGGTCGTAGAGGAATGAACGGTTCCGGCTGTTAATGCCGCCCCTAGTCCCCCCAACCCCGCAAGCACTGGAAACCAGCCTGGATCCCTGATTACGATCCCAGGAAAAATCGTGTTCAAGTCTTTCCTACGCCAGATAGTATAATCTGTCATCACTATTGAACGCCGCATCACGCCCCGACGGCTTTTTCCCACGTTTTTTTTATTTATTCACAGGAATGTTTTCCAGGTAAGGGCTATTCACTCTACCTTATCCGTCAATCACTATCCCGACCCTCGAAAGTTACAAGGAAAAGTCGACCATTGCTCTAATGAAAGATATTATTCCAACGGCATGGAGGTAAAAAACAAGATCCATATGCTTGACACACATTATGTCGATTGGAAACAAGTGGAAACGATGTGAAATTAGGTTGGAAGCAACTGAAAAATATTGTGACACGAATACAAGCCGTCATAGCTCCGCAACTACGACGAAAGGGATGTGGATATTATTGAGTTAAACGCATCTGTCCTATTTGCTTATGGCGATTCCCATCGTAATGATCGCGCATACAATCCCGCGATGCGCCCTATTTTCGCCGTTTCCGTGAATAAGACGTACGGCGGGGGATGTGTACCGAGCGAAATTGCCGACACGAATTACGTACGCTTACGAGAGCCTGGTTTTCAAGGAGTCGCTTTCACGTTGACTACGTCCCCGAGGTATCCCATCACACAGGGTCATTTAACGTGACATACAGCGTGTGTGTGGGAGGGATTTTTTTTTAAGGTCGTAGGGGTGTATTCCGTAACTTGACGGCACCGTGGAGAAAAGCACATCCAACGCATCGCACAGATAAGGAAGGTTAATAAAAGAAATGTACGCGATAACAAGTCGACGGCAGACGACTCTCCTCTTCGAAAGACGTGCAAGGAAACTAGGGTAGACATCCGCGGAAACGTGGATGTGGCGCCGTTTCAACGACAATAAGAGTTTTCCCGTGATGAAGTATCATTTCGTTTCCGAAGACATGCCGGTTGCTACAAATTCATCATCCCGCAACGAGGTACCGACGTCCGAAGCCGTTGGAGACGGAGCAAACTCGTCACGGCCGGGTCGCCACTGCGCGCCCTCGGCTACTACATTGTTTTTCCCGCCCGCTCACGGGGCTAAAGCATAATTCGGCGCCATCCTCGACTTTGTTGTACGTGAACTTTGACGTCCCATTCGCGTGCGTACAGTTCATTTCTTTTTCCCCTTCGGCCACCCCATGCAACCATTTCGAAGCCCACGCGGACGCGTCGTAAGGCGTGCGCTTAACGGGTGACTCCGTCTCCATTTGCGACTCGATAATCCTTTCCCACGGGCGCGGGAGGTGGGTGCGTCGCGACGCCCCCGAGTCGTCGAAAAATGCATAAACGTCCGCTTACGGGACAGGCACCGGGGAGGAACAGGAGGAAGGTTTGACAGGCGCCGAGTCAGGGGGAAGGCGTCCGAAGGGACCGTCTTCTCGGGGCCGCTTTCCGCGGCCGGCGCGCGGCCCACCGGGTCGCGAGCGCGTCCAATACCAGGTGAAGGATGGCCTCGAACGTACGTTACCTCGGATCTCGAGGAATCGACCCCGGTAGAAACGTGTGCAACGTTTATTCCCGGGTACGCCTTCGACAGGACGACAACCCGTATTTTGACGACCCGCTGCACACGAACTGGGCTCGCCAAACGCCTGGCGCCGCCACGGCCGACAGGGTGGAACCCTGACGGGCGCCGCGGCGCAAGGCGCCCTCGTTACGCGCCCCCGACACTCTCCGAAACGCGAAAGTCGGAGGAGGAGTGGAGTACAAACAATCCGAGAAGCGCACCGGAGGCGAGAGGAAGAGATCGTATTTTGCTCCGAAATGGTACGATAGCAAGGTGGACTTTCGTAAGAAATCCATGTCTTGGTAATTAGAATTGAATTGAATTGGAATTGAATTGGAATTCGGCTGTGCGATCATCCAGCTTCCTGCATCCTGATTATCGAGTCATCCAGATACGTCGAAGAGTCGCTGTACCACCTTCTCCATCGAGACGACTTTGCACTGCTCTGCAGTGGAAAGCGCCGTCAACTCCACCTCTCGCCGGCTCCTCGCCATGGCGGCCATCTCGTCGCCTGGCGTCTCCCGCCCTGGATCCCCCGTCGATGAAGACGGGTTCGTTCGGCCGCGGCGTTACGCCAAAGTCATCGCGCCTGTCTTCAGAGACGAGTCAGAGAAGCAGCAGAGAGCGGGCGTTCGTCGCCCTTTTACGCCGCTAAGCGACGCCGCGCTTAAACGCGCCCGAACCTCCGCTGAGGCCTTTATTCCGGTCCCAACGGCCAACTCATTTGCCGCGATAGCTCCTGAGACCGACTCTTCTGAGCCGATCACGGAAGCAATGGACGCGGCCGACACCGCAGCCCAGGCTGAAGACGCTGCTGCCCCTCCCCCACGTCCTAGTCGCGGGAAACGCCCTCCTCCTCTCGTCGTTTACGATGTTGAGGACGTGAGATCATTCCGCGATATGATTCGCGCAGCGGTGAAGGATCAAACCTTCACCGTTGCTTATGGGGAGTCGTCTGCGCGGGTGCAAACCCGCTCTATGGAAGACTTCCAGTCCTTGCGCGCGGCCCTGTCCGCGGCTGACGCGCAGATGTCCACTTGGGGAGTGGGGGAGGAGAAAACCACGGCATTCACCTTCCGTGGCCTCTCTGCAAAGCACCAAATTGAGCATCTGCTCGAAGACCTGCGCGACATGGGGATCGACGCACGCCGGGGACGCCAGCTGTCTTCCGAGGGCAAACTGATCGGCGTTTTCGTCGTCGCCATCGCCTTGTCGGAAAAGTGGACCATCTCTGCAGTTAAGGCACTCCGAAGCGTTGGCAACAGCGTAATTTCGGTGCGCCTTTACGTTTACAGGGATCCCCAGCTCTGCCATAGATGCTCTCGCTTTGGTCACGGGAGCTTCTTCTGCACCGCTTCTCCTCGCTGCCCGCACTGCTCAGGCGGACACGCCCTTGAGGATTGCCCAAGGACCGGAGAGGAGAAATGTCCCAGCTGCGGGGGAGCGCATTCGGCCTTCTCCCCGACGTGCAAGACGTGGCTTGCAGAGAAGGAACGTCGAGCCGCTAAGCCGTCCAAAAAGCGCCGCGGACGACGATCGGGGGCGGCCACCGCACCCAAGAATGCTCCACCGTCTCCTGCTCCTGCGTCCAAGGCATCCACACCAGCCCTGGGAACGCGGAATGTATGGCGAGGAGGAAACGCGTCCCGCGGTCCAGCTCCTCAGCGCCCAACCCCAAGACCGCGCCTCGGCATCCAGTTCCCGGATTTGCCGACGCCCGCGGCAAACGTCATGGAAACCGCCGCCTCTCTCCGCATTCCCTTGCGGGAGCGTAGGCGCAACCAACAGGCGACGCCTGCCCAGCCGCCGGTCCTTTCGAGGGCCACATCTTCTTCGCCGGCCGCGGACCTGGACGCCGGCCCCGAAGAAAACCCGCTCCTAAGCGTCCTGGGGACGCTTGCCACAATCTCTGCTGCTCTTCAGACGCAGCTTCAGGTGCTCTCGGCAACACTGCAACAGTTGCCGGCTCTTCTTGCTCCTCGTCATGGATAACACGCCTCCTAGACGCCGTAACATCGCCATCGCGTCTTGGAACGTAGGAGGCGCCGTGGCGAGGAAAACGCCGGAGCTGCTCGCGTTTCTATCCAGGCAGAAATGCGAGGTCGCCCTGTTGCAAGAGACGCACCTGAAGCCAAGGAGTAGGTGGACCGTCCCGGGATTCCAGGTCTTCCGTGACGACCGGGCGCGCCAAGGAGGGGGAACTGCAGTCCTGGTCGCTGATCACCTGCGTGCACAGCGCTTCACGCTGCCGACGTTCGATTCGACGGAAGCCACTGCAATAGAGCTGGAATGCGGCGAGGGGCCTCTTCGCCTCATTTCAGTATACTGCTCACCATCGGTGATGTTTCGCACAGAAGAGCTCGCGGAATTCTTCGTGGGATCTGTTCCCACGATAGCCGCGGGCGATTTCAACGCGAAGCATCCCGATTGGCACTCCCGAGTGGAAAATCCTCGAGGGCGTTGCCTACAACAGTGGACTTCCGCCGAGCGACTCGTCGTCATCGGTCCACGCACGCCGACTCATTTCGCAACCCGTGGAACGAGCGACGTGCTGGACATCGCGGTGCACGCACGGCTGCCGTCGGCGCTCTCTGCGAGAGCGCTCTACGCCTTGGACAGCGACCACCTGCCTGTCCTTCTCCATCTTGCGAGGAAACCCTTGGAGACGCCGACGAGGATGATCCGGAATTATGCTGCCGCGGACTGGGCGATGTTTCGGAATCAGGTAACTGACCGAATCAGCGCCTCTCCGATGCCTCCGCCTCTTAGTTCCCCGGAAGAGATCGACCGTCAGGTCGATCTTCTGACGGAAACTGTACAGGCGGCAACACAGGCAGCAATTCCCGAGCGTCCCGCTCGGAAATGGAATCACTTGGCCCTTCCAAGGGAGATCCGCGAGAAGATTCGGGAGAAAAATCGGCTACGTCGCCAATTCCAACGCTCCCGATGCCCGGCCGCCAAGGCGTTGCTAAACAGCTCGCAACGCGAACTTAGATGCGAGATAGCGGCCTTCAGGGAATCCAGCTGGGAGAAGAAGGTCTCAACGCTATCCCCGGAAGACGGGTCCTTGTGGCGCCTTGCACGCAGTCTGCGAGATGAGCGGCGAGAGGAGGCGCCCCTTCGCACCGCGGTGGGGACACTCCGGACTCCGGAGGAGAAGGCTTCTGGGATGGCCGAGCACCTCGAAAGAGTGTTTTCTCCCTTGGACGGGGACGCTGACCAGGAGGATCCCCTGGAATCCATCGTGCTGCCGCCGAGATCGCCACGCCACGTCCGCGCCCGCGAAGAGATGCCGCCGACCATCAGCGAGGAGGACCTTCGAGGGGCCATAAAGGCTCTGAAACCCCGAAAGGCGCCGGGACCGGACGGAATTGTAAACACTGTCATCGCTCAGATGCCGATATCCCTTGCCTCCTTATTGCTGTGCATCTTCAACGCGTGTCTCGCTATCGGGCATTTCCCATCCCGATGGAAGGAGGCGCGCGTTGTGTGCATACCAAAGGCGGGGAAGTCGGCATCGCCGGCGAATTTCCGTCCGATCTCCTTGCTCGACGGCCTGGGAAAGCTGTTCGAGCGGGTCCTCCTGCGCCACATCGTCGCCATCACCGAGGAGCTGAACATCGTTCCGGTTCATCAGTTTGGCTTCCGCAGTGAGCACTCAACAACGCACCAGGTCGCGCGCCTGTTGAACTTCGTCACTGAAGGTTTCAACCGACGGCATTCCACCGTCGGCGCCTTCTTTGACGTCAGCAAGGCGTTCGATCGGGTGTGGCACGAGGGATTGCTGTGGAAGCTGAATTGCTTCGGATTTCCTCGATGGTGGACGGAGCTGGCGGCATCCTGGTTGCGAGGACGATCGTTCCGCGTCAGCTGGGGATATGCTGTATCAGAGAAGCGGCGAATCAGAGCGGGTGTTCCCCAGGGAAGCTTGCTCTCGCCGCTTCTCTTCAACATCTACTCTGCGGATATCCCGGCAGACTTTGGGAGCAACGTCCTCGTAGCATCGTATGCGGACGACATGGCGATCCTGGCGAGATCGACGAGGCAACAGATGGCGGCGCGATACCTGCAGAGGGCGGTCGACAAACTCATCACTTGGTATTCCCGCTGGAGATTCGGAGTCAATGAGGACAAAACCCAGGCGATCGTCTTCTCCAAGGGACCGAAGGAGCCCGGCGAAATCCTCGTCGGCGCGACGGAGGTCCACTGGGCGGAGACGGTGCTGTACCTGGGCGTCGTCCTCGACAAGCGTCTCTCCATGCGGCACCATGTGAAGAGGGCATCCGGCATCGCAGCATCCCGGCGGCAAGACCTCGGCCCGATCCTGTGTAATCCATGCCTTCCGCTGCGAAGGAGACTGCACCTGTTCGCGGCGGTGTTACGCCCAACCCTTGCGTACGCCGCACCCGCATGGTGCGGCGTGATGTGCGACGGCGCAAGGAATAAGCTGCACGCTGCGGACAGGAGAAACCTCCGAGCGGCACTCCAGATCGGGTGGATCACGGGGAACGAGTCTCTTCCGGCGCTGTCCGGGATCGAACCTCTGCAGAGCGCACTCCAGGAGCGGGCAAGGACCTTCCGGCGGAAAGCGGCATCCTCCTCCCACGGGGAAGTCCGCGGCATCACCGATGTCGTGGTCTTCCCGTGGGACAAGCACCCACGTCCTTGTGCAGCGACAGGGATTGAGAAGGACCAACCGCCAGCGAAGCGGCGAAAGTGTAACGGCCATTTCGGGGCCATTTAGCTCCGAAATGGTACGACACGAACGGGGTCCCTAGGGAATCCCCGGGAATTTGCCCGAATGTCCCCTCGCTGAAGAGCAGAAGATGCTGGGCAGCGAAAAGATCGGCGAGGAGCCGGTCGCTCACCATGGTCTTGGTAATTTTCTCTTTCTATCATCACGCAGCAGCCGATAACATGGCAGACGCAGCATCTGGAGCAGCGGCAGCCGCACCACCGGCAGCCCAGCCTTCGGGCACCGTCGCAGTAAAACCCCTGCCTTCTTCAGGAACCTCCGCGGCTTCCAAGAAGGCCAGCAAGGGCGGAGCAGCCAAGAAGGCTCGCGCAAAGCCGTCGCACCCGCCCACTTCCGAGATGGTTAACAACGCAGTCAAGGGCCTCAAGGAGCGCGGTGGCTCTTCCCTTCAAGCCATCAAGAAGTACATCGCAGCCAGCTACAAAGTGGACGCCGAGAGGCTCTCGCCTTTCATCAAGAAGTACCTCAAGGCGGCCGTCACCGCCGGAACTCTCGTCCAGACCAAGGGAAAGGGCGCCTCAGGTTCCTTCAAGCTGAGCCACAGCAAGAAGGCCGCACCCGCGGCAGCCAGCGGGACGACCAAGGCGAAAAAGGTCGTCAAGAAGACGGGAGTAAAGAAACCGAAAGCGGTCGGAGCCAAGAAGTCCTCCGAGAAGGCGTCCAGTGGCACCAAGAGGTCCGCGCCCAAGGAGCGAAGCAAGTCCGCGCCACCAGCCAAGAAGGCGAAGAAGGCGGCGGACAAGCCAAAGAAGAAGCCGGCGGCTGGGAAACCCGCCGCCAAGGCGGCAAAGTCCCCGTCGAAGGCGAAAAAGGCGGCCACCAAACCCAAGACCCCCAAGCCCAAGAAGACGCCCACCAAGGCCAAGCCCGCCGCCAAGAAACCTTCCGCCGCCCAGAAAAAGAAGTGAACCATCACTGCTTCGCCACCGGCGCACCTAGGACAGCAGACAGCGTCCAATCTCGGTCCTTTTTAGGACCATCATGTCTTCCAAAGATGCTTGCCACTCAATGCCCACGCCACTGAGCACGCCCAAAGTTAACATTTATCATGATTAATGCCATGCAAAAACAACGGTCCTATTTAAAATTGATGATGCGACATGGACGGACGAAAAAAAAAATTAAGAATAACATTCATAGAACGTGTAAAATGAACAACACGTCACGGAGTATTGTTTTCTTTTCGTTAAGCGCGTCAGGTAAGCATCGCACGAACTTTTATTTCATCTCATTTCATGCGTAGCCGTGCAAACGCACTTGCCATGCGCAAAGGAAATTTCATGTCGTCCATCATTCCAATGGATTTACATCGTCGTTAATTATTGTGCGATCGTGCTAAATTCAAACTTTTAAGTATGTACTGGTCCTGAAAAGGACCTTTGTTTTTCGGCCGAAAGTAGCTTTCTAAGCTCGCTCTCCGCGGATACGGCGGGCCAGCTGGATGTCCTTGGGCATGATGGTCACACGCTTAGCGTGGATGGCGCAGAGGTTGGTGTCCTCAAAGAGACCCACTAGGTAAGCCTCGCTGGCCTCCTGGAGAGCCATGACGGCGGAGCTCTGGAACCGAAGATCGGTCTTGAAGTCCTGGGCGATCTCACGCACCAGGCGCTGGAAGGGCAGCTTGCGGATGAGGAGCTCCGTGCTCTTCTGGTATCTCCTGATCTCACGAAGGGCCACGGTACCGGGGCGGTACCTGTGGGGCTTCTTGACGCCTCCCGTCGCCGGCGCGCTCTTGCGAGCGGCCTTGGTGGCCAGCTGCTTCCTCGGGGCCTTTCCTCCGGTGGACTTGCGGGCTGTCTGCTTCGTACGTGCCATTTCTGCGATCTGTAAAAAGCCGGGTCAACGCCGTCTTTTAAGCACTTCCGAGAATGGCGCCAGATAGTACGGGCGACGCTGATTGGTGGAGAGGTCGGGTACGTCATCGCCGCGGCGGCGACGTTTATAAATACCGGCGAAGGTGCATTTCAGGTCATCAGACAGCAGCCCTTACTACGAGCAGACTACAGAGATGACTGGACGCGGCAAGGGAGGAAAAGGCCTGGGAAAGGGAGGAGCCAAACGTCATCGCAAAGTTCTCCGCGATAACATCCAGGGCATCACCAAGCCGGCCATCCGCCGTCTCGCCCGCCGAGGTGGAGTGAAGCGTATCTCCGGACTCATCTACGAGGAGACGCGCGGTGTGCTCAAGGTGTTCCTTGAGAACGTTATTCGCGACGCCGTCACCTACACCGAACACGCCAAGAGGAAGACCGTCACAGCCATGGACGTCGTGTACGCACTCAAGCGACAGGGCCGCACTCTCTACGGGTTTGGCGGTTAGACACGACGCGACGGGATCGCCATCCGACACCCGGCGTACGTCGATAAAAAAGGTCCTTCTAAGGACCAATACAATGTTCAGAGATGGAGCCAATCCTTTGCCATAACGGAACGAAAAATTATTCCCTATTCGCCATAGCGTGTGTGACGGCGATAAATAGTAAAGTAAGACCTGTTCGAACGCAAAAAAAAAATGGCGGTGATAATAGAGTTGAAATTGTATGAGCCTTTACCGACGTTAAAGACATTGTCAGCGAATCGGAATAAGCACGTGGCAACGGACTGGCGACAATGTATATCGCGCCGTTGCAACCGTACAGGAATAAGCACGGGGCAACAATGTACTTCGCGCCGTTGCAACCGTACATGAATAAGCACGTGGCAACAATGTATATCGCGCCGTTGCAACCGTACATGAATAAGCACGTGGCAACGGACTGGCGACAATGTGTATCGCGCCGTTGCAACCATACATGTTAACAAGAAATAACGTAGTTAAGCGGCAGATTGCAGGTGAAATTTTATGACAGACTATGAAATACATTGTAAACGAAGCAGTGTCACCTTCAATCATTCTTCGTTGCATTTCAGCACAAACGCTTTCACTTTTTATACGCTTTATTTCCCATCGTTTACCTTAGCCCAATTATAGCTCCACGTTTCATTCGCTATGCTTATTACGTTTATTGTTATTATTATTTTTTTCACATGACATTTATCGCGTACATCTCTCTAGTATGTTCTGGTCCTGAAAAGGACCTTTTATGCGCACAGCGTGATGCTTATGCCTTCTTCTCAGTCTTCTTGGGCAGGAGCACCGCCTGGATGTTCGGAAGGACACCTCCCTGAGCGATGGTAACGCCCGACAGGAGCTTATTCAACTCCTCGTCGTTGCGGATGGCCAACTGCAAGTGACGAGGGATGATTCTCGTCTTCTTGTTGTCCCTGGCAGCGTTACCGGCCAACTCGAGGACTTCCGCGGCCAGGTACTCCATGACGGCGGCCAAGTAGACTGGGGCACCGGCACCAACACGCTCGGCATAGTTCCCCTTGCGGAGCAGACGGTGGATACGACCGACCGGAAACTGAAGACCGGCCCTGCTGGAGCGGGACTTGGACTTCCCCTTCACTTTTCCTCCCTTTCCTCGTCCGGACATGGCTGAATGCTTCTTTATCTGGTAGTGCTGTCTAATCGCTGTCAGACACTACCAGTCATTGGCACCCTCGATGTTTGAGGGCATGATACAAAACCGTACCGGTGAGAAAGACTCACCCTTACCGGTCAATTTACAAGATTATTATAAAAAAATGGCATTATAGGAACATGGCGGCTGTGTGTGTATATGTTTGCGAGAAAGAGAAACTTAAAAGACTATCCTGGGAAAGAGTTTCCCCAGCTAAAGCTAATAAAGGTGACTAAGACTACACATTAAACTAAAATCCCTATTTTTTCCCTATTGAGGGATATTAATTTTTTTATTTCTTTTTTTTGATGTTTTTATTTCTTTTTGTTGTTTTATATGTTTTTTTTTTTTTCTCATTTTGGTTATTTTAAATATATATATATACGTTAATATCTTTTTATTATATTGTTTTTTTTTTTTTTTTTTTATTGATTTTGTATATATATATATTTTTATCTTATGAAATAAATCTTATGCTTACATTGACATAGAATACCTAAAATCTAATTAATGATAATTGGAAAAAGGAGTGCGTGAAGCGCGCCGGTAGACAACCTGGCTGTCGTACCGGTTTGGAGCTAATGATCGGGAAGTTACGAACACGATTTCGCCGTGAAGCGGCATGCTATGCAAGGGAAAAATTTGGGTTTTAATGAAATAGTGAAAAGAAAAAAAGAAGACGGAGGCAAGGTGAGGACGCCGCGGAAGGCTGTGAAGCTGCCTTCTCGAAAATGGCGGGAGATGGTGAGATCGGGGCGGAGAAATACTAAATATTTATTCTACAAATGCACGGGGCCGTGAAGCGGTTACAGCTAGGAAGAGACATGATTTCAATTCTTTTTTAAAATTAACAGACATAGGATAGACTCATAGAAGAGTAATATCTTTAGGCAGTGTGTATTTTTTCTTTCGTGGGGGGGGATAATCCCAGATATTTCTGAGGAGAGGGTTTCCTGTGTTCAGTAAGCGTTCTCGGAATGACTTCACTTGATTGCGGATAAATTCCGCGACGGAAGGGAGTTTGTGGGCGCGACGGACATCGGCCATCCGGGTCAGTTTGCTGATGCGTAACATGGCCCGGATGGATTTGTTCTGGAAAATTTCCAATTGGGTCCAAATTGACTTGCGGACGGCGAAAACCTCGCAACCGTAGAGGAGCTGCGGGCGGATTATTGACGTATATAGGCGGATCCGTTGAGCTGGAGAGAGAGAGGAACCACTGGCGGTAAGGCAGCCGAGTTGGTTCCTCGCTACTATTGATTTGCGGCGGCAAAATTCCAAGTGAGGCGAGAAAGAGAGCTTTGAATCTAGAACGATACCCAAAAAGCGATGCGAAGAGGCTCGTGGAATTCTGTGTTTGTTGAAGAGTAACGGGACGTGCGAGGGAAGTTTACGAGAGCGTTCGAAGTGAACGTGTGTACTTTTTTCCGCGTTGATTGTTATTTTCCATGTTTTTGTCCATGAATGTATTTTTTTGAGGTGCGCGTTTAATTTCGTAATGTTTGTATGGCATTGTCGGGAAGAAGCTGCGATCGCGGTATCGTCAGCGTACATGTGAATGGATGTGAGTGGAGTAAACGGTAAATCATTCACATAAATATTGAATAGAAGGGGGCTAAGGAGGGAGCCTTGAGGCACTCCCGCCCCCGCTTGTCGCGTCGAAGAGAGAAAGTCACCTGACGTCACGACGAATTGCCGACTAGAAAGGAAGCTTTGGATGAGAAGGAGGAGGGGGGAGGGAAAGCGGGAGAGGTGGAGTTTGTAAAGGAGGCCTTTGTGCCAGACACGGTCAAAGGCTCTGGCGACGTCTAAAAACACAGCGTCTGTGACCATCTTCTGATTGAAACCGTGGGAGATTTTCTCACAAAGGCGGAGGACTTGGTGGTTGGCCGACACGTGTTCACGAAAGCCCAGCTGTTCGGGGCGGAGGATGTTATTTTCCGAGGCGTGTTTTTGAAGACGATCGAGAAGGATTTTTTCAAAAATTTTAGAAATATTTGATAGTAGAGTAATTGGACGGCTATTACCGGGAATGGTGGCGTCTTTACCGGGTTTGGGCAGAAGGAAGATTTTGCCAAGTTTCCAAGGAGAAGGGAAGTGGGAACGGATATAACATTGATTAAAGAGGTCGGAAAGGATGAGTGGGAAGGACGGGATGTTGGAAGCGAGTTTTAGTTCTCGGTTTGAGACGTTGTCCAATCCGGGAGCTTTTCTCGCGGAAAGGGAAGAGAGGATAGACGAAATCTCCTTCGCCGATGTGATCGGTTCGAGAGAAGACGAATTGGGAGGAATGGAACTTAGAAACTGGCGGATATCTGGATCAAGTGGAGAAGGAGAGGGATCCTCAGACATGGTGGACTCGAGGTGATCAGCCTGGATGTCCGCCTTGCGCTGTGGATCAAAGATATATGAATTTCGGAATTTAATTGGGGGATTTGTTGCTTTTGGGCGGCGACGAAGAGCTTTCGACATCCGCCAAAGGGAATTGTCGTCGAAGGAAAGGGATTCGATATGATTTAGCCATTCCTGAGCGGAGTAGGCTGAGATTGCCTTTTTTACTTCCGCCGCGAGTCTATTATACGCGGTTTTAAGCTCGGGAGTTCTTTCGCGCTGCCAGGTACGTCTGGCAACGTTGCGAAGTTTGATTTTGAAAAGAATGTCTGCGGGGAGAGGGTGATGCCCTTTCCTCGCACGTGGTTTGAAAATATCCTTCGTGACCGATCGTCTGGCCTCGGAAAAGGCTTCGGCTAAGGCCGAGGCTCGGCGGTCGAGGTCCTCGGGGGAGGGGGAGGAAAGTGGAGACAGCTGCTCCAACCTTGCTGCAAGGGTATCGGGAAACCGTACCCAGTCAATGAACTGACGTGGAGGGGGGAGAGGGGCTCGCGGAGCAAGGGGGAGACGAAATAGAAGGGGAAAGTGGTCCGAGGCGAACGCCCGGACGACCGAGGGACTGTCGTGGAAGGGGAGGTTGACCGCAAGGGCGAAATCAATTATTGAACACGTGCGCGGGGACTGGGACACGTGGGTCGGTTCGGAAGGGGCGAGGATGGAAACAGGTTTGCCCTCGACGAAGGCAAGGAGAGTACGGCCGTTTGTGTTCGTAGACGAGCAATTCCACGCGACATGACTCGAGTTCCAATCTCCGACGAACAAACCGTTCTTATTCTGAGACGTCAGCAGAGAAAGATCGTTTCTATTCAATCTACGTGAATGACCTGGACTATTGTAAATGGAAAAGATGTTGATGTGTCCAAGCGTGGTATGAACTTTTATTCCTAGAGCCTCTATGTTCGCTAGAATGGGTACGTCTAGTAGGGAGTGCGACAGATTACGCTTTACTAGAACAGCTACTCCTCCCCCTTGAGTGTTCCTGTCCAATCTATGTGTGATGTAATGTTCCGAGTGAAAAGAGATGTGTGGTTTTAAAAAGGTTTCCTGTAAGAGTATGATATCAATGTGATGCGTGGTAGCGTAGTGTAGAAGTTCGTGTTTTTTGTGGTGTAAGCCGTTACAATTCCATGAAAGTATATTTAAATTAGAAGTTACGTTCCCCGTGTGCAAATTATGTGTGCATACTAAGTAGCTGTTCTAGAATGTACATTTTTTTCTCCTGCAAAGTGGGAGCATTTTGAATACCCGCCATTATAACTCGAAACCATCGCAGCAGTTCCGGGCCATCTGAGTTCGCACTCGAAGGAGGGGGCGGGGGAGCCGAGTCCGGAGCAGGGAAAGGAGGAGGGGTAACAGGGACGCCGGGGGGAGAGTGACCATGCGGTCGGGAAAAGGTCTTGGCGGGGAGGGCGGGGAAGGCCGTGGACGAGTCCACAGCTGAGGCGAAGGAGCGGGAGAGGGGGGGAGGAATTCCGGCGGGAATCGCACGGCCCGAGGCCGCGCGACGTACAAAGTTCATTTTCTTCGCCTCACGATGGATTTCGCAGCCGCGGTAATTCGCGGGGTGGTCCTTCAAACAGAGAAAGCATGTAGCGGGGGTCTCTTTAGATTTCTCGCAAGCAGCGCTCAAGTGGGCGCCACCGCAGCGAACACAGTTTGGATTAAGGTGGCAATGGTTTTTTGTGTGCCCGATGCGTTGACAACGGTGGCATTGCACCGGGTCACCTGATTTACGAAAAGTTGTAATTTGCACGCGGAGACCCGCGAGCGCGTGAATATTTAAGAAGGCCACCGAATCGACGTCGCTCGCGCAAGAGACGTGACACGTGTTTGTCGGGTAACTGTCGACCGTCTTCAAATTAGCCTTCCGCTCTTCGTCTGAAGGACGAGTCGAGAAGATTCGGCGAACCGAAATGACCGGAAAACCCAGCGATTTGATATTTTCAAGTATTTCCTCGTCCGACACGGCGGGAAATATTCCTCGCAGAGCGAATTCCTTCCGCTTATTCTCGGGCAGCTGGTATGTTACAAAAGGGATTTCTAAGTCCTTTAGAATGCCGTTTACCGCGGTATAATCCGCGATGTTGCTGCACTTAATTACAGCTGTAGTCCTGCCCGTGGAGTGGGAAATGGGCGGAGTGGAGCATGCCCGTTGCATACGAGCATGTAACTCAGCCCATTTTGAGATGTCCGCAAGTCGAAAAGGAGGGAGCCTACCGGTGCGCGAAGATTGCGACGGAGTCGCTTCGGAGAGCGGTTGAGGAGCCGGTCGTGAGGCGGCCGGAGCGCTAGCGGGGGAATTGGTGAACGGTTCACTCAGAAGCGTGAACCGGTTCTGAACCACCGTTGAAGACGGCGGAGCAGCGGAAATCGCGCCTGAAGCCATTTGTCGACGACGCTTATTGAGCACTACCTTAAAACCATCATCTGAGGTTGGGGGAATGCCATTTGCAGGAGGGAAGCCATTTTTTGGGATGACATGATCGGAAGATTGACCGGTAAGAATAGAGTCACTCACCGGAGGTTCGGGATTCGGATCTGCTGCGACGTCCATCGGCACGGGCGCAGGAGAGGTGTCAGGAAGCGTGGTCGGAGTCAATTCGAGGTCTGCGGCACCAGAAGGAGCAGAAGAGGAGGCGGCGGTGATCGGACGAGCATCAAGAGGCGGCGAAGTGAAGCGAAGATCGTTGAGCAGTTCATCCCTTTCGTTCACTGAGAGGGCGGCAAGAGCGGCTCTCGCGGCGGCCACAGCTGACTCCGCGGGCGATGCAGCCATTGCGAGAGAGGAAATGGCCTTTCCTACACGGGAATTCACGATTGCATCCTCTGAAGCCGGGATGTATTGGAGGATTGCTCGGCGACGGAGGGATTGCGTCCCGAGGTTGATGTTTGCGTCCCGACAACCACGGGGGTGGCACAGTGGTCCTTCGACGTGTTTTTTCGTTGGGATTTTAACACGCATACTAAAATAAATACACTATGATAAGCGATTCATTCATAATTGGATTTCAAATTCCCGCGAAGACAAGCCCGATGAGCGGGGCCAGAGGGGAAGGAGGGGAGGGGAAAGAGAAAGGCCACGGCCGAGCGACGGCGGGGCCTGGGCGAGCTGGCGACGCGCAGTCTGGGCGCGCTGCAGGGGGAGGGGGTGGCACGCGACCGGCCTGCCTGGGCGGTCGGGCGAGCGGCGGCTCCGGCGGGCACAAAGGGTCCGCACGGCGGCACTTGCGAAACACAAAGGCGGCACGAGATTTTCACTGAGAAAAAGGGCGCACAGACGGAAGAAAAACACGTCCGTCCTCAACGAAGGTTGAGCAGAGAATCCAATCGGAATCAATCAATGAATCCAATCCAATCGCTGTCAGACTCCTGGGCGCATTTATATAGGCTGCCGCCGTCCTAGCGACGCCACATCATGCTTTTACGTGATTGGTCGTCGAGGAGATTCGGCTCACGGAACGGACCAGGGGTACATAAGCAGGCGACTGATGATCGGCGAAAATACTGAAATCGACCCCGTTCGCCGAACGTGATCACCATGCCACCCAAGACGAGCGGAAAGGCTGCGAAGAAAGCGGGCAAGGCCCAGAAGAACATCTCCAAGGGAGACAAGAAGAAGAAGCGCAGGAGGAAGGAGAGCTACGCAATCTACATCTACAAAGTGCTGAAGCAGGTGCACCCCGACACCGGAATCTCCAGCAAGGCCATGAGCATCATGAACAGCTTCGTCAACGATATTTTCGAGAGAATCGCCGCCGAAGCTTCTCGCCTGGCTCACTACAACAAGCGCTCCACCATCACCAGCCGGGAGGTGCAGACCGCCGTCAGGCTCTTGCTTCCCGGTGAGCTGGCCAAGCACGCCGTCTCCGAGGGGACCAAGGCCGTCACCAAGTACACCAGCTCAAAGTAAATTCCTCGACGGGATTGCTTTGATGCATCCTAACGGCCCTTCTAAGGGCCATGAAATAATCTTCAGTTTTCAAATACCCGACTGCGATGGGCAATCGTCAATACTCGGCCGCAAAGGACGTACATAAATAAACGTAAAAACCTGGAAAATTAGAGTCCCACGCTTTCCTCCGATTCACCAACTACTTACCTGGTGTGCACGCGCGCGGTTCACGAAAAAATAGAGTAAATGTAAAGGAGAAACTTATGACAATAAAAGATGGACGAATTTCTTACCTCCTATTCAATTATATTTTCTACTGCTATGCGTCTGCATTTGATGAAAATGACCGTCGAGATATTAAGGAAAAAATATTATATTCCCATGATTACTTCCCTTTCACCCAGTACTTTTCAAACCACTGACCTGCTATGCTCGTTTCTCAGACGTAAGCCTTGACTTACATGTCTCCCTCCGTCAAAAATAATATGGATTCACGGCGTCCGTCTCCCTCCGAAACTGGTACGCTTGTGGTCACGTTGCTCCTGCTTCACTTCCAGGGGCAGTAAATGACAGGTTCCCACATGCCCTTCCCACGCGGCCGTTTTTCCGCGAAGGCTAATTCCGCTTAACCTCCCGTCCCATCCGCTACGTCGTAAAACTCCTCGGGGGTTCAACGCGAGGAGGCAGGCAGGTAATGCGACCCGTCCTCGCCCCAAGTTTCTACGTTAACCAGAAAAGGGCTGTCGCAATGACCCACGTGGCATTCCGCACGAGGAAGAAATTTCTGTGGAAACCTCGCAAGCATAGAACGCAGCTGGGCAACAGCGTTCCTTGTACATTCACCAAGTCGTGACGAGCAGGCGTCGCAATAAACAAAATGGCGGGCAGTGAGCGCTTCCGTGGATTTTCCATTGTGCTAATTCTATCCAATCAATCAATTCCCAGAAACTATTTCTACGGAATGCATCGTCGTTAACAGCATATGGAATCAGCATCATTCGCACAAATAACAATTTATGTAATGGGCATCGGGTTTCCTTCTTGGGAAATCGGCATCTCGCTGAAACAATGTTGATAAACCTCCTCTGAACGAATCCCCCAAGTATTTTAAAGTCGATTGAGTGATTTTTCATCCTTTTCCGCAATTTTTTTTTTGCGATACTGCAACGATTTATCAGCAATTGATTACAAATGCATCGAGACAGACGTGACAAGTAGACCAGTTCTTTGATCACCATGCCTCCAAATGACCGATTCTTGTTATAGTTTTGAACCGGGGTCCCTTCCGCGGGACACGAAGGTTTTTCCGGTGCGAGACGGCTCATTCCCCTTCTTTTGAACGAAATTAACCTTTCCAGAAATCTTTACTTGTCTTGTCACGCCACAGAACAGAAAATGTTTCTCTAGGCAAAAGTTAAATGGTCCCAGTCCCAACTTACCCGCTAATTTTATTACGTTGATACACAAGGGATGGAAGGACATACGTTAATGTTGTTTATTTCTTTGCGGGATTAGGGAAATGAAATCTAGGGAAAAGAGGTCGAAGTTTGACGTGAAAGAAAAATCTTTAAAATTAGCGGCCGGTATAATCATTTATGAGATGATTGCATAACGTTTTCATTAAGGCGACTCTTCCTACAAGTGCTTTCTTTCCGAGTGCATTTCTGACGAAAAAGGTTGCCGCATGTGCCTACCTGTCCGTCCTTTTAGCATTTCTACTTTCTGCAAATTTGGTGAAAATCTTTACCGCATTAGCCCCATTGAAGAATCCACCCCGGCCGCATTTTGACACTAGGTACACGAGATCGTCACTTCACCGTATTCGACAACCGATTTCCCGCAGTGGCGTTAACCGAAGGACGCTCGGCTTTGAGGACAATAGTGATTCGTGAAGCGATATTTAATCAGATTCACCTAGTAACAGTGGCCGGGAATGGAATGGAATAACGTCCTTGCCTAGGCAACTTAGTAACATACAACTTAACTACGGACGGGAGAAAATGCCGACGAGCCGTGAAGCGGTGTAAATTTCATAACGATCGTGTGATTTTAAGACTCATGATATACACCATGACGATTAATTACCTTAGCAGTTGTGGTGATGCTTAATCACCGGGATATCATGTAATGTCATACCAGTCACAGCGAGGCGTTAATACTTAACATTGAACTTTGTCAAATTTGTGTAGTTGAAATCACCCTTATGACATCTGTTAATAAATTCATCCACACAGAGTACCAAATTAGTAAAATATCTCGGGTACGCAGCGATATGTAAACGGAGACAGTTTTTTTTTCAAAATCTCGGAATGGATGACAAACGTCCTCCATTAGCGAACATTTATGACAGTCATCACCTACCTCCTGCCGTGATAATGTCAAATTTTGCAATGCAACTACTGGTAATAAGAATGATTAAATTCGAGTCAACTAGTGTTACTTTCGAATAACGTTCCCCCATTGACACAACTGTCATTTACATATGAACACTAGAAACTAACACACACGAACGTGCACATAGACCTACGCAACCTTCAGTCGTCTACTTCATCGTGAGTGGATTGAATCCTCTTAACTCCTGATTGACTTTCGCTTCACATTGCAATGATCCCAGATTGGCCGGGGAAAAGACGACAATTTGTTTTCCTGTTCACTGGAATGCTTATTTCGTATCTTTTATGGTGATGTGCTAGGTACCAGACAGCTTAAAATTGTTAATCATCGTTCTTTTATTACTCGTGACGATAAAGTTGCTTCCGCATCGCTAAGAACCTCAAGGAATCAACAATGAACGGGGATGAAATATTTGATGGGTCCACATGTATTGATTAAGTAATGCAGAACGAAGTAGATACTGAGTAATTGAATTAACACAGGGGCTTCTTCGAGACAGAACCGAGAAATGATGTTCCGTGAACTGTCGACGGTGATAGAGTTCCACGAAAGAGAGGTCGTAGAGGAATGAACGGTTCCGGCTGTTAATGCCGCCCCTAGTCCCCCCAACCCCGCAAGCACTGGAAACCAGCCTGGATCCCTGATTACGATCCCAGGAAAAATCGTGTTCAAGTCTTTCCTACGCCAGATAGTATAATCTGTCATCACTATTGAACGCCGCATCACGCCCCGACGGCTTTTTCCCACGTTTTTTTTATTTATTCACAGGAATGTTTTCCAGGTAAGGGCTATTCACTCTACCTTATCCGTCAATCACTATCCCGACCCTCGAAAGTTACAAGGAAAAGTCGACCATTGCTCTAATGAAAGATATTATTCCAACGGCATGGAGGTAAAAAACAAGATCCATATGCTTGACACACATTATGTCGATTGGAAACAAGTGGAAACGATGTGAAATTAGGTTGGAAGCAACTGAAAAATATTGTGACACGAATACAAGCCGTCATAGCTCCGCAACTACGACGAAAGGGATGTGGATATTATTGAGTTAAACGCATCTGTCCTATTTGCTTATGGCGATTCCCATCGTAATGATCGCGCATACAATCCCGCGATGCGCCCTATTTTCGCCGTTTCCGTGAATAAGACGTACGGCGGGGGATGTGTACCGAGCGAAATTGCCGACACGAATTACGTACGCTTACGAGAGCCTGGTTTTCAAGGAGTCGCTTTCACGTTGACTACGTCCCCGAGGTATCCCATCACACAGGGTCATTTAACGTGACATACAGCGTGTGTGTGGGAGGGATTTTTTTTTAAGGTCGTAGGGGTGTATTCCGTAACTTGACGGCACCGTGGAGAAAAGCACATCCAACGCATCGCACAGATAAGGAAGGTTAATAAAAGAAATGTACGCGATAACAAGTCGACGGCAGACGACTCTCCTCTTCGAAAGACGTGCAAGGAAACTAGGGTAGACATCCGCGGAAACGTGGATGTGGCGCCGTTTCAACGACAATAAGAGTTTTCCCGTGATGAAGTATCATTTCGTTTCCGAAGACATGCCGGTTGCTACAAATTCATCATCCCGCAACGAGGTACCGACGTCCGAAGCCGTTGGAGACGGAGCAAACTCGTCACGGCCGGGTCGCCACTGCGCGCCCTCGGCTACTACATTGTTTTTCCCGCCCGCTCACGGGGCTAAAGCATAATTCGGCGCCATCCTCGACTTTGTTGTACGTGAACTTTGACGTCCCATTCGCGTGCGTACAGTTCATTTCTTTTTCCCCTTCGGCCACCCCATGCAACCATTTCGAAGCCCACGCGGACGCGTCGTAAGGCGTGCGCTTAACGGGTGACTCCGTCTCCATTTGCGACTCGATAATCCTTTCCCACGGGCGCGGGAGGTGGGTGCGTCGCGACGCCCCCGAGTCGTCGAAAAATGCATAAACGTCCGCTTACGGGACAGGCACCGGGGAGGAACAGGAGGAAGGTTTGACAGGCGCCGAGTCAGGGGGAAGGCGTCCGAAGGGACCGTCTTCTCGGGGCCGCTTTCCGCGGCCGGCGCGCGGCCCACCGGGTCGCGAGCGCGTCCAATACCAGGTGAAGGATGGCCTCGAACGTACGTTACCTCGGATCTCGAGGAATCGACCCCGGTAGAAACGTGTGCAACGTTTATTCCCGGGTACGCCTTCGACAGGACGACAACCCGTATTTTGACGACCCGCTGCACACGAACTGGGCTCGCCAAACGCCTGGCGCCGCCACGGCCGACAGGGTGGAACCCTGACGGGCGCCGCGGCGCAAGGCGCCCTCGTTACGCGCCCCCGACACTCTCCGAAACGCGAAAGTCGGAGGAGGAGTGGAGTACAAACAATCCGAGAAGCGCACCGGAGGCGAGAGGAAGAGATCGTATTTTGCTCCGAAATGGTACGATAGCAAGGTGGACTTTCGTAAGAAATCCATGTCTTGGTAATTTTCTCTTTCTATCATCACGCAGCAGCCGATAACATGGCAGACGCAGCATCTGGAGCAGCGGCAGCCGCACCACCGGCAGCCCAGCCTTCGGGCACCGTCGCAGTAAAACCCCTGCCTTCTTCAGGAACCTCCGCGGCTTCCAAGAAGGCCAGCAAGGGCGGAGCAGCCAAGAAGGCTCGCGCAAAGCCGTCGCACCCGCCCACTTCCGAGATGGTTAACAACGCAGTCAAGGGCCTCAAGGAGCGCGGTGGCTCTTCCCTTCAAGCCATCAAGAAGTACATCGCAGCCAGCTACAAAGTGGACGCCGAGAGGCTCTCGCCTTTCATCAAGAAGTACCTCAAGGCGGCCGTCACCGCCGGAACTCTCGTCCAGACCAAGGGAAAGGGCGCCTCAGGTTCCTTCAAGCTGAGCCACAGCAAGAAGGCCGCACCCGCGGCAGCCAGCGGGACGACCAAGGCGAAAAAGGTCGTCAAGAAGACGGGAGTAAAGAAACCGAAAGCGGTCGGAGCCAAGAAGTCCTCCGAGAAGGCGTCCAGTGGCACCAAGAGGTCCGCGCCCAAGGAGCGAAGCAAGTCCGCGCCACCAGCCAAGAAGGCGAAGAAGGCGGCGGACAAGCCAAAGAAGAAGCCGGCGGCTGGGAAACCCGCCGCCAAGGCGGCAAAGTCCCCGTCGAAGGCGAAAAAGGCGGCCACCAAACCCAAGACCCCCAAGCCCAAGAAGACGCCCACCAAGGCCAAGCCCGCCGCCAAGAAACCTTCCGCCGCCCAGAAAAAGAAGTGAACCATCACTGCTTCGCCACCGGCGCACCTAGGACAGCAGACAGCGTCCAATCTCGGTCCTTTTTAGGACCATCATGTCTTCCAAAGATGCTTGCCACTCAATGCCCACGCCACTGAGCACGCCCAAAGTTAACATTTATCATGATTAATGCCATGCAAAAACAACGGTCCTATTTAAAATTGATGATGCGACATGGACGGACGAAAAAAAAAATTAAGAATAACATTCATAGAACGTGTAAAATGAACAACACGTCACGGAGTATTGTTTTCTTTTCGTTAAGCGCGTCAGGTAAGCATCGCACGAACTTTTATTTCATCTCATTTCATGCGTAGCCGTGCAAACGCACTTGCCATGCGCAAAGGAAATTTCATGTCGTCCATCATTCCAATGGATTTACATCGTCGTTAATTATTGTGCGATCGTGCTAAATTCAAACTTTTAAGTATGTACTGGTCCTGAAAAGGACCTTTGTTTTTCGGCCGAAAGTAGCTTTCTAAGCTCGCTCTCCGCGGATACGGCGGGCCAGCTGGATGTCCTTGGGCATGATGGTCACACGCTTAGCGTGGATGGCGCAGAGGTTGGTGTCCTCAAAGAGACCCACTAGGTAAGCCTCGCTGGCCTCCTGGAGAGCCATGACGGCGGAGCTCTGGAACCGAAGATCGGTCTTGAAGTCCTGGGCGATCTCACGCACCAGGCGCTGGAAGGGCAGCTTGCGGATGAGGAGCTCCGTGCTCTTCTGGTATCTCCTGATCTCACGAAGGGCCACGGTACCGGGGCGGTACCTGTGGGGCTTCTTGACGCCTCCCGTCGCCGGCGCGCTCTTGCGAGCGGCCTTGGTGGCCAGCTGCTTCCTCGGGGCCTTTCCTCCGGTGGACTTGCGGGCTGTCTGCTTCGTACGTGCCATTTCTGCGATCTGTAAAAAGCCGGGTCAACGCCGTCTTTTAAGCACTTCCGAGAATGGCGCCAGATAGTACGGGCGACGCTGATTGGTGGAGAGGTCGGGTACGTCATCGCCGCGGCGGCGACGTTTATAAATACCGGCGAAGGTGCATTTCAGGTCATCAGACAGCAGCCCTTACTACGAGCAGACTACAGAGATGACTGGACGCGGCAAGGGAGGAAAAGGCCTGGGAAAGGGAGGAGCCAAACGTCATCGCAAAGTTCTCCGCGATAACATCCAGGGCATCACCAAGCCGGCCATCCGCCGTCTCGCCCGCCGAGGTGGAGTGAAGCGTATCTCCGGACTCATCTACGAGGAGACGCGCGGTGTGCTCAAGGTGTTCCTTGAGAACGTTATTCGCGACGCCGTCACCTACACCGAACACGCCAAGAGGAAGACCGTCACAGCCATGGACGTCGTGTACGCACTCAAGCGACAGGGCCGCACTCTCTACGGGTTTGGCGGTTAGACACGACGCGACGGGATCGCCATCCGACACCCGGCGTACGTCGATAAAAAAGGTCCTTCTAAGGACCAATACAATGTTCAGAGATGGAGCCAATCCTTTGCCATAACGGAACGAAAAATTATTCCCTATTCGCCATAGCGTGTGTGACGGCGATAAATAGTAAAGTAAGACCTGTTCGAACGCAAAAAAAAAATGGCGGTGATAATAGAGTTGAAATTGTATGAGCCTTTACCGACGTTAAAGACATTGTCAGCGAATCGGAATAAGCACGTGGCAACGGACTGGCGACAATGTATATCGCGCCGTTGCAACCGTACAGGAATAAGCACGGGGCAACAATGTACTTCGCGCCGTTGCAACCGTACATGAATAAGCACGTGGCAACAATGTATATCGCGCCGTTGCAACCGTACATGAATAAGCACGTGGCAACGGACTGGCGACAATGTGTATCGCGCCGTTGCAACCATACATGTTAACAAGAAATAACGTAGTTAAGCGGCAGATTGCAGGTGAAATTTTATGACAGACTATGAAATACATTGTAAACGAAGCAGTGTCACCTTCAATCATTCTTCGTTGCATTTCAGCACAAACGCTTTCACTTTTTATACGCTTTATTTCCCATCGTTTACCTTAGCCCAATTATAGCTCCACGTTTCATTCGCTATGCTTATTACGTTTATTGTTATTATTATTTTTTTCACATGACATTTATCGCGTACATCTCTCTAGTATGTTCTGGTCCTGAAAAGGACCTTTTATGCGCACAGCGTGATGCTTATGCCTTCTTCTCAGTCTTCTTGGGCAGGAGCACCGCCTGGATGTTCGGAAGGACACCTCCCTGAGCGATGGTAACGCCCGACAGGAGCTTATTCAACTCCTCGTCGTTGCGGATGGCCAACTGCAAGTGACGAGGGATGATTCTCGTCTTCTTGTTGTCCCTGGCAGCGTTACCGGCCAACTCGAGGACTTCCGCGGCCAGGTACTCCATGACGGCGGCCAAGTAGACTGGGGCACCGGCACCAACACGCTCGGCATAGTTCCCCTTGCGGAGCAGACGGTGGATACGACCGACCGGAAACTGAAGACCGGCCCTGCTGGAGCGGGACTTGGACTTCCCCTTCACTTTTCCTCCCTTTCCTCGTCCGGACATGGCTGAATGCTTCTTTATCTGGTAGTGCTGTCTAATCGCTGTCAGACTCCTGGGCGCATTTATATAGGCTGCCGCCGTCCTAGCGACGCCACATCATGCTTTTACGTGATTGGTCGTCGAGGAGATTCGGCTCACGGAACGGACCAGGGGTACATAAGCAGGCGACTGATGATCGGCTAATGAACTCTACCGAATAATAAAAAAAAAAAAAAAACAAAAAAAAAACCATATTAAAAAAAAAAATAATAATAATAATTAAAAAAAAAAAAAAAAAAAATTAATACTAAAAAAAAAAAAAAAAAGTAATTGAAATACAACAAGACAACTGAACTATCCTGTCACCCTACTAACCTTATAAAAATTACCGCAACACAAATACCAACTCTGCCTCTAAAGGATGTGAATCCGAAGGAGTAGTTATAGGATTACTTCCAATGGTCTGGTCTGGTCTGGCGAAAATACTGAAATCGACCCCGTTCGCCGAACGTGATCACCATGCCACCCAAGACGAGCGGAAAGGCTGCGAAGAAAGCGGGCAAGGCCCAGAAGAACATCTCCAAGGGAGACAAGAAGAAGAAGCGCAGGAGGAAGGAGAGCTACGCAATCTACATCTACAAAGTGCTGAAGCAGGTGCACCCCGACACCGGAATCTCCAGCAAGGCCATGAGCATCATGAACAGCTTCGTCAACGATATTTTCGAGAGAATCGCCGCCGAAGCTTCTCGCCTGGCTCACTACAACAAGCGCTCCACCATCACCAGCCGGGAGGTGCAGACCGCCGTCAGGCTCTTGCTTCCCGGTGAGCTGGCCAAGCACGCCGTCTCCGAGGGGACCAAGGCCGTCACCAAGTACACCAGCTCAAAGTAAATTCCTCGACGGGATTGCTTTGATGCATCCTAACGGCCCTTCTAAGGGCCATGAAATAATCTTCAGTTTTCAAATACCCGACTGCGATGGGCAATCGTCAATACTCGGCCGCAAAGGACGTACATAAATAAACGTAAAAACCTGGAAAATTAGAGTCCCACGCTTTCCTCCGATTCACCAACTACTTACCTGGTGTGCACGCGCGCGGTTCACGAAAAAATAGAGTAAATGTAAAGGAGAAACTTATGACAATAAAAGATGGACGAATTTCTTACCTCCTATTCAATTATATTTTCTACTGCTATGCGTCTGCATTTGATGAAAATGACCGTCGAGATATTAAGGAAAAAATATTATATTCCCATGATTACTTCCCTTTCACCCAGTACTTTTCAAACCACTGACCTGCTATGCTCGTTTCTCAGACGTAAGCCTTGACTTACATGTCTCCCTCCGTCAAAAATAATATGGATTCACGGCGTCCGTCTCCCTCCGAAACTGGTACGCTTGTGGTCACGTTGCTCCTGCTTCACTTCCAGGGGCAGTAAATGACAGGTTCCCACATGCCCTTCCCACGCGGCCGTTTTTCCGCGAAGGCTAATTCCGCTTAACCTCCCGTCCCATCCGCTACGTCGTAAAACTCCTCGGGGGTTCAACGCGAGGAGGCAGGCAGGTAATGCGACCCGTCCTCGCCCCAAGTTTCTACGTTAACCAGAAAAGGGCTGTCGCAATGACCCACGTGGCATTCCGCACGAGGAAGAAATTTCTGTGGAAACCTCGCAAGCATAGAACGCAGCTGGGCAACAGCGTTCCTTGTACATTCACCAAGTCGTGACGAGCAGGCGTCGCAATAAACAAAATGGCGGGCAGTGAGCGCTTCCGTGGATTTTCCATTGTGCTAATTCTATCCAATCAATCAATTCCCAGAAACTATTTCTACGGAATGCATCGTCGTTAACAGCATATGGAATCAGCATCATTCGCACAAATAACAATTTATGTAATGGGCATCGGGTTTCCTTCTTGGGAAATCGGCATCTCGCTGAAACAATGTTGATAAACCTCCTCTGAACGAATCCCCCAAGTATTTTAAAGTCGATTGAGTGATTTTTCATCCTTTTCCGCAATTTTTTTTTTGCGATACTGCAACGATTTATCAGCAATTGATTACAAATGCATCGAGACAGACGTGACAAGTAGACCAGTTCTTTGATCACCATGCCTCCAAATGACCGATTCTTGTTATAGTTTTGAACCGGGGTCCCTTCCGCGGGACACGAAGGTTTTTCCGGTGCGAGACGGCTCATTCCCCTTCTTTTGAACGAAATTAACCTTTCCAGAAATCTTTACTTGTCTTGTCACGCCACAGAACAGAAAATGTTTCTCTAGGCAAAAGTTAAATGGTCCCAGTCCCAACTTACCCGCTAATTTTATTACGTTGATACACAAGGGATGGAAGGACATACGTTAATGTTGTTTATTTCTTTGCGGGATTAGGGAAATGAAATCTAGGGAAAAGAGGTCGAAGTTTGACGTGAAAGAAAAATCTTTAAAATTAGCGGCCGGTATAATCATTTATGAGATGATTGCATAACGTTTTCATTAAGGCGACTCTTCCTACAAGTGCTTTCTTTCCGAGTGCATTTCTGACGAAAAAGGTTGCCGCATGTGCCTACCTGTCCGTCCTTTTAGCATTTCTACTTTCTGCAAATTTGGTGAAAATCTTTACCGCATTAGCCCCATTGAAGAATCCACCCCGGCCGCATTTTGACACTAGGTACACGAGATCGTCACTTCACCGTATTCGACAACCGATTTCCCGCAGTGGCGTTAACCGAAGGACGCTCGGCTTTGAGGACAATAGTGATTCGTGAAGCGATATTTAATCAGATTCACCTAGTAACAGTGGCCGGGAATGGAATGGAATAACGTCCTTGCCTAGGCAACTTAGTAACATACAACTTAACTACGGACGGGAGAAAATGCCGACGAGCCGTGAAGCGGTGTAAATTTCATAACGATCGTGTGATTTTAAGACTCATGATATACACCATGACGATTAATTACCTTAGCAGTTGTGGTGATGCTTAATCACCGGGATATCATGTAATGTCATACCAGTCACAGCGAGGCGTTAATACTTAACATTGAACTTTGTCAAATTTGTGTAGTTGAAATCACCCTTATGACATCTGTTAATAAATTCATCCACACAGAGTACCAAATTAGTAAAATATCTCGGGTACGCAGCGATATGTAAACGGAGACAGTTTTTTTTTCAAAATCTCGGAATGGATGACAAACGTCCTCCATTAGCGAACATTTATGACAGTCATCACCTACCTCCTGCCGTGATAATGTCAAATTTTGCAATGCAACTACTGGTAATAAGAATGATTAAATTCGAGTCAACTAGTGTTACTTTCGAATAACGTTCCCCCATTGACACAACTGTCATTTACATATGAACACTAGAAACTAACACACACGAACGTGCACATAGACCTACGCAACCTTCAGTCGTCTACTTCATCGTGAGTGGATTGAATCCTCTTAACTCCTGATTGACTTTCGCTTCACATTGCAATGATCCCAGATTGGCCGGGGAAAAGACGACAATTTGTTTTCCTGTTCACTGGAATGCTTATTTCGTATCTTTTATGGTGATGTGCTAGGTACCAGACAGCTTAAAATTGTTAATCATCGTTCTTTTATTACTCGTGACGATAAAGTTGCTTCCGCATCGCTAAGAACCTCAAGGAATCAACAATGAACGGGGATGAAATATTTGATGGGTCCACATGTATTGATTAAGTAATGCAGAACGAAGTAGATACTGAGTAATTGAATTAACACAGGGGCTTCTTCGAGACAGAACCGAGAAATGATGTTCCGTGAACTGTCGACGGTGATAGAGTTCCACGAAAGAGAGGTCGTAGAGGAATGAACGGTTCCGGCTGTTAATGCCGCCCCTAGTCCCCCCAACCCCGCAAGCACTGGAAACCAGCCTGGATCCCTGATTACGATCCCAGGAAAAATCGTGTTCAAGTCTTTCCTACGCCAGATAGTATAATCTGTCATCACTATTGAACGCCGCATCACGCCCCGACGGCTTTTTCCCACGTTTTTTTTATTTATTCACAGGAATGTTTTCCAGGTAAGGGCTATTCACTCTACCTTATCCGTCAATCACTATCCCGACCCTCGAAAGTTACAAGGAAAAGTCGACCATTGCTCTAATGAAAGATATTATTCCAACGGCATGGAGGTAAAAAACAAGATCCATATGCTTGACACACATTATGTCGATTGGAAACAAGTGGAAACGATGTGAAATTAGGTTGGAAGCAACTGAAAAATATTGTGACACGAATACAAGCCGTCATAGCTCCGCAACTACGACGAAAGGGATGTGGATATTATTGAGTTAAACGCATCTGTCCTATTTGCTTATGGCGATTCCCATCGTAATGATCGCGCATACAATCCCGCGATGCGCCCTATTTTCGCCGTTTCCGTGAATAAGACGTACGGCGGGGGATGTGTACCGAGCGAAATTGCCGACACGAATTACGTACGCTTACGAGAGCCTGGTTTTCAAGGAGTCGCTTTCACGTTGACTACGTCCCCGAGGTATCCCATCACACAGGGTCATTTAACGTGACATACAGCGTGTGTGTGGGAGGGATTTTTTTTTAAGGTCGTAGGGGTGTATTCCGTAACTTGACGGCACCGTGGAGAAAAGCACATCCAACGCATCGCACAGATAAGGAAGGTTAATAAAAGAAATGTACGCGATAACAAGTCGACGGCAGACGACTCTCCTCTTCGAAAGACGTGCAAGGAAACTAGGGTAGACATCCGCGGAAACGTGGATGTGGCGCCGTTTCAACGACAATAAGAGTTTTCCCGTGATGAAGTATCATTTCGTTTCCGAAGACATGCCGGTTGCTACAAATTCATCATCCCGCAACGAGGTACCGACGTCCGAAGCCGTTGGAGACGGAGCAAACTCGTCACGGCCGGGTCGCCACTGCGCGCCCTCGGCTACTACATTGTTTTTCCCGCCCGCTCACGGGGCTAAAGCATAATTCGGCGCCATCCTCGACTTTGTTGTACGTGAACTTTGACGTCCCATTCGCGTGCGTACAGTTCATTTCTTTTTCCCCTTCGGCCACCCCATGCAACCATTTCGAAGCCCACGCGGACGCGTCGTAAGGCGTGCGCTTAACGGGTGACTCCGTCTCCATTTGCGACTCGATAATCCTTTCCCACGGGCGCGGGAGGTGGGTGCGTCGCGACGCCCCCGAGTCGTCGAAAAATGCATAAACGTCCGCTTACGGGACAGGCACCGGGGAGGAACAGGAGGAAGGTTTGACAGGCGCCGAGTCAGGGGGAAGGCGTCCGAAGGGACCGTCTTCTCGGGGCCGCTTTCCGCGGCCGGCGCGCGGCCCACCGGGTCGCGAGCGCGTCCAATACCAGGTGAAGGATGGCCTCGAACGTACGTTACCTCGGATCTCGAGGAATCGACCCCGGTAGAAACGTGTGCAACGTTTATTCCCGGGTACGCCTTCGACAGGACGACAACCCGTATTTTGACGACCCGCTGCACACGAACTGGGCTCGCCAAACGCCTGGCGCCGCCACGGCCGACAGGGTGGAACCCTGACGGGCGCCGCGGCGCAAGGCGCCCTCGTTACGCGCCCCCGACACTCTCCGAAACGCGAAAGTCGGAGGAGGAGTGGAGTACAAACAATCCGAGAAGCGCACCGGAGGCGAGAGGAAGAGATCGTATTTTGCTCCGAAATGGTACGATAGCAAGGTGGACTTTCGTAAGAAATCCATGTCTTGGTAATTTTCTCTTTCTATCATCACGCAGCAGCCGATAACATGGCAGACGCAGCATCTGGAGCAGCGGCAGCCGCACCACCGGCAGCCCAGCCTTCGGGCACCGTCGCAGTAAAACCCCTGCCTTCTTCAGGAACCTCCGCGGCTTCCAAGAAGGCCAGCAAGGGCGGAGCAGCCAAGAAGGCTCGCGCAAAGCCGTCGCACCCGCCCACTTCCGAGATGGTTAACAACGCAGTCAAGGGCCTCAAGGAGCGCGGTGGCTCTTCCCTTCAAGCCATCAAGAAGTACATCGCAGCCAGCTACAAAGTGGACGCCGAGAGGCTCTCGCCTTTCATCAAGAAGTACCTCAAGGCGGCCGTCACCGCCGGAACTCTCGTCCAGACCAAGGGAAAGGGCGCCTCAGGTTCCTTCAAGCTGAGCCACAGCAAGAAGGCCGCACCCGCGGCAGCCAGCGGGACGACCAAGGCGAAAAAGGTCGTCAAGAAGACGGGAGTAAAGAAACCGAAAGCGGTCGGAGCCAAGAAGTCCTCCGAGAAGGCGTCCAGTGGCACCAAGAGGTCCGCGCCCAAGGAGCGAAGCAAGTCCGCGCCACCAGCCAAGAAGGCGAAGAAGGCGGCGGACAAGCCAAAGAAGAAGCCGGCGGCTGGGAAACCCGCCGCCAAGGCGGCAAAGTCCCCGTCGAAGGCGAAAAAGGCGGCCACCAAACCCAAGACCCCCAAGCCCAAGAAGACGCCCACCAAGGCCAAGCCCGCCGCCAAGAAACCTTCCGCCGCCCAGAAAAAGAAGTGAACCATCACTGCTTCGCCACCGGCGCACCTAGGACAGCAGACAGCGTCCAATCTCGGTCCTTTTTAGGACCATCATGTCTTCCAAAGATGCTTGCCACTCAATGCCCACGCCACTGAGCACGCCCAAAGTTAACATTTATCATGATTAATGCCATGCAAAAACAACGGTCCTATTTAAAATTGATGATGCGACATGGACGGACGAAAAAAAAAATTAAGAATAACATTCATAGAACGTGTAAAATGAACAACACGTCACGGAGTATTGTTTTCTTTTCGTTAAGCGCGTCAGGTAAGCATCGCACGAACTTTTATTTCATCTCATTTCATGCGTAGCCGTGCAAACGCACTTGCCATGCGCAAAGGAAATTTCATGTCGTCCATCATTCCAATGGATTTACATCGTCGTTAATTATTGTGCGATCGTGCTAAATTCAAACTTTTAAGTATGTACTGGTCCTGAAAAGGACCTTTGTTTTTCGGCCGAAAGTAGCTTTCTAAGCTCGCTCTCCGCGGATACGGCGGGCCAGCTGGATGTCCTTGGGCATGATGGTCACACGCTTAGCGTGGATGGCGCAGAGGTTGGTGTCCTCAAAGAGACCCACTAGGTAAGCCTCGCTGGCCTCCTGGAGAGCCATGACGGCGGAGCTCTGGAACCGAAGATCGGTCTTGAAGTCCTGGGCGATCTCACGCACCAGGCGCTGGAAGGGCAGCTTGCGGATGAGGAGCTCCGTGCTCTTCTGGTATCTCCTGATCTCACGAAGGGCCACGGTACCGGGGCGGTACCTGTGGGGCTTCTTGACGCCTCCCGTCGCCGGCGCGCTCTTGCGAGCGGCCTTGGTGGCCAGCTGCTTCCTCGGGGCCTTTCCTCCGGTGGACTTGCGGGCTGTCTGCTTCGTACGTGCCATTTCTGCGATCTGTAAAAAGCCGGGTCAACGCCGTCTTTTAAGCACTTCCGAGAATGGCGCCAGATAGTACGGGCGACGCTGATTGGTGGAGAGGTCGGGTACGTCATCGCCGCGGCGGCGACGTTTATAAATACCGGCGAAGGTGCATTTCAGGTCATCAGACAGCAGCCCTTACTACGAGCAGACTACAGAGATGACTGGACGCGGCAAGGGAGGAAAAGGCCTGGGAAAGGGAGGAGCCAAACGTCATCGCAAAGTTCTCCGCGATAACATCCAGGGCATCACCAAGCCGGCCATCCGCCGTCTCGCCCGCCGAGGTGGAGTGAAGCGTATCTCCGGACTCATCTACGAGGAGACGCGCGGTGTGCTCAAGGTGTTCCTTGAGAACGTTATTCGCGACGCCGTCACCTACACCGAACACGCCAAGAGGAAGACCGTCACAGCCATGGACGTCGTGTACGCACTCAAGCGACAGGGCCGCACTCTCTACGGGTTTGGCGGTTAGACACGACGCGACGGGATCGCCATCCGACACCCGGCGTACGTCGATAAAAAAGGTCCTTCTAAGGACCAATACAATGTTCAGAGATGGAGCCAATCCTTTGCCATAACGGAACGAAAAATTATTCCCTATTCGCCATAGCGTGTGTGACGGCGATAAATAGTAAAGTAAGACCTGTTCGAACGCAAAAAAAAAATGGCGGTGATAATAGAGTTGAAATTGTATGAGCCTTTACCGACGTTAAAGACATTGTCAGCGAATCGGAATAAGCACGTGGCAACGGACTGGCGACAATGTATATCGCGCCGTTGCAACCGTACAGGAATAAGCACGGGGCAACAATGTACTTCGCGCCGTTGCAACCGTACATGAATAAGCACGTGGCAACAATGTATATCGCGCCGTTGCAACCGTACATGAATAAGCACGTGGCAACGGACTGGCGACAATGTGTATCGCGCCGTTGCAACCATACATGTTAACAAGAAATAACGTAGTTAAGCGGCAGATTGCAGGTGAAATTTTATGACAGACTATGAAATACATTGTAAACGAAGCAGTGTCACCTTCAATCATTCTTCGTTGCATTTCAGCACAAACGCTTTCACTTTTTATACGCTTTATTTCCCATCGTTTACCTTAGCCCAATTATAGCTCCACGTTTCATTCGCTATGCTTATTACGTTTATTGTTATTATTATTTTTTTCACATGACATTTATCGCGTACATCTCTCTAGTATGTTCTGGTCCTGAAAAGGACCTTTTATGCGCACAGCGTGATGCTTATGCCTTCTTCTCAGTCTTCTTGGGCAGGAGCACCGCCTGGATGTTCGGAAGGACACCTCCCTGAGCGATGGTAACGCCCGACAGGAGCTTATTCAACTCCTCGTCGTTGCGGATGGCCAACTGCAAGTGACGAGGGATGATTCTCGTCTTCTTGTTGTCCCTGGCAGCGTTACCGGCCAACTCGAGGACTTCCGCGGCCAGGTACTCCATGACGGCGGCCAAGTAGACTGGGGCACCGGCACCAACACGCTCGGCATAGTTCCCCTTGCGGAGCAGACGGTGGATACGACCGACCGGAAACTGAAGACCGGCCCTGCTGGAGCGGGACTTGGACTTCCCCTTCACTTTTCCTCCCTTTCCTCGTCCGGACATGGCTGAATGCTTCTTTATCTGGTAGTGCTGTCTAATCGCTGTCAGAGAAATGGCGCACTGGAAGCCCTGGATAGGGCACACATAAACCGTGCCGGTGAGCGTTACCCACCTTTACCGGTCGTTTCACAATAAAGAAATACCCTGGCAATTTGAACTAAAAGGACGTCAGTGTACGTGTTGTTTGTGAGAAGAAAGAAACTTAGCAGCTAGTATGTGAGGAGTACATTCTCACATGAAATGAACATAAAAAATGACGAGCCGACAGGAAACGGCTCGGGTTAAGAACTACGAATAAACAATACGGGAGAATGCAATGTACAAGGGGATGACTTATGAATTAAAAGAAAGGATAACGAACTCTAATAGGAGTATATGGCGTGGAATATATACAGTAAGGGGTGAGCGCCCTTGTGCGTCCTACAGGTGGACAGGGCGGGGCTAGGCGACCGATAAGCGATCGCTAAAAACAAAATCAAGAGAGCACCGATTGAGAATTGGTATCGGTGAAAGTATTTACAACAATGGGTGCGAAAAGAAAACACCCGGCTAAGCTGAAGGAGATTACAAAGGATAAGATAGGCTATACAGGCTATAATGAACGCTAACTTAGGACGATATAATTAAAATTTTACGACTAAGAAGAAGACTAAAAGCAGGCATAGGAAAGACTCATAGGCGAGTAATATCCTTAGGCAGTGTATATGTATGACGCTTATCAATATCGTAATCCCACAACGACGCCAGAAGGGGATTACCAGCGGAGGTCATCGACGCATGAAACGTCCTAATTTGGCGGCGCATAAAGTCCGCAATTGACGGGAGACGATGTGCCGCGCGCACATCCGCCATTCGGGTGAGACGGCTCACATTAAGCAGACCCCGAATGGCTTTATTTTGTATAGTTTCGAGGTGGGTCCATAACGTCCTTCGGCACGCGAAAATTTGAGAGCCGTAAAGTATTTGCGGACGGATGATGGACTTGTAAAGCCGCATCCTGTCCGCGTGCGACACAGAAGAGGCTTCCGACGCGAGACATCGAAGCTGATTCATGGCCACAATGGCTTTGCGGCGGCACAGATTAAGGTGCGGTTGGAAGGTTAATTTGGCGTCAAGAATGACGCCAAGGAAGCGGTGAGAGGAAGCTTGCGGAATGCAGTGGTTTTGTAATCGGAGTGGGATGTGCGGGGTGCGTGGGCGGCGTCGGGCGAAGTGGACATGAGTGCTTTTGGCGGCGTTTAATTGAATTTTCCATGTTTTAGTCCACTTCTGTATTTTATGCAGGTGTGCGTTGAGGCGTTTGAAATTCGCGCTGCGTACCCGAGATGTAGCGGCAATGGCGGTATCATCGGCGTACATGTACAGTGACGTGTGTGGCGTCGACGGCATGTCATTGACGAATAAATTGAATAAAAACGGGCTGATAAGAGAGCCTTGCGGAACACCCGCTTCGGCTCGCTTTACAGAGGAGAGGGAGTCCCCAATAGACACTCGGAATTGACGATTGGAAAGGAAACTGGCGATCAAGTTGATGAGGGGCGGAGGAAAGTTCGAGAGGTGCAATTTATAAAGCAGACCTTTATGCCAAACTCTATCGAACGCGCGGGCGATGTCAAGAAAGACAGCGTCCGTGGATCGACGGAGATTAAAGCCGTGCGAAATACGTTCGCACAAGCGAAGTATTTGATGCGGCGCGGAGACGCGAGATCTAAAACCAAATTGCTCCGGGCGGAAGATGCCCTGAGCTTTCGCGTGGGATTCAAGCTGAGTCAGAAGGACTCGCTCGAAAATTTTGGACAGGTTAGACAAAAGAGTTATCGGGCGACAATTTCCGGGGATAGTAGCGTCTTTCCCTGGCTTCGGAAGGAGGATAACTTTCCCTGTTTTCCAAGGGGATGGGAAATGGGAAGCAATGTAGCAATGATTAAGTAAATCAGAAATAATAAGGGGAAACATCGGAACGGAGGCGGCAAGTTTAAGTTGATGGTTAGTTATCCCATCAAAACCGGGTGCTTTTTTAGATGGAAGAGAAGTGATAACCCTTTTGATATCGTCCGCGGACGTTAGCAAAGGGAGATCAGGTGGATTTGAAGGAAGCGATTTTAAAAACTTTCTGATTTTACGATCCGCAGGGGATGGGGTGGGATCGACTGCCATGGTGGACTCCAGGTGGTCAGCCTGAATGTCCGCCTTTTTTGCCGGATCGAAAATTAAAACGTCCGCTAATTGCAGCGGAGGGTTGGTCGTTTTAATGTTACGGCGGAGGGACTTGGAAATTTTCCAGAGAGAGTTATCCTCGAAGGACAGGGAGGAAACATGACGCAGCCATTCCTGCGAAGAAAAAGCCTTAATGGACCGTCTGACGTCAGCAGCGAGGCGGTTGTACCGGGACTTATCCCAAGGCAATCGGTCACGCTGCCATAGGCGACGGGCGGCATTACGGGCTTTTATCATCACAAGAATGTGTTGTGGAAGGGGACGCGATCTTCTCCCAGAATTGGGAGGAATAAATTTCGTGATTCGGCGTTTCGCTTCTGCAAAGGCATCCGAAACGGCTTCTGCTCGGCGGTCAAGGTCCGCTGGAGTGGGGGAAGAAAGGGGAGCGAACGGCTCCAAGACGTCTGCAAGGGAAGCAGGAAAAAGGTCCCAGTTTAAGGACGGGGTAGGTGGGGGAAGAAGACGAGGAGAGGAGAGGGGGAGGTGAAAAAGGACCGGGAAATGGTCGGATGAAAATCCTCGGATGACCGAGGGCGTGCCGACAAAGGGAAGGTTGATCGCCAGACCGAAATCGATAATGGAAACTTTTGAAGGGGATCGGGAGACACGTGTCGGCTCCATGGGAGCGAGAAAGGACGAGGGTAGGTTTGATGCGAACGCATGCAAAATGCGCCCGTTTCGGGAGGTCGAGGAACAATTCCAGTGTCTGTTATGAGAATTCCAATCTCCTATGTACAAGCCCGACCTGCGACGTGACATCAAAAGGTTCAGGTCGTTATTATTCAATTTACGCGCCCTGCCGACGAGTTGGTAAATGGTGAATATATTCAGGTTACCCTGCGTTGTATGTACTTGAATTCCGAGAGCTTCCATGCAGGAGAGGATGGGGACGTCGAGAAGGGAATGAGAGATATCCCGTTTAATCAAGATAGCAACTCCTCCGCCTTGAGCGTTGCGGTCGAGACGGTGTGTTATGTAATCGGAAGAGTAGAAAGAGACGTGAGGTTTTAAAAAGGTTTCCTGAAGAAGAATGATGTCTATGTGGTGTTGCGAGGCGAATTGTAACAACTCGTGTTTTTTGTTGGAAATACTGTTACAATTCCAGGAAAGAATTTTCAGCGTGTCGCGCGGTGAAGACGTATGGACGTTAGACATGAAGTTGGAGGAGTTGCTCCAAGATAAACATCTTCTTCGCCTCGAGCGTAGGTGCATGTTGAATTTGAATCATTATGCTTCGAAACCAAGCTAATAGCTCCGAAGCATCCGAGGCAGGCGAAGAATCACGGGATGACGGCATAGGGCCGACGAGGGGAGGGGAGGGGAGGGGATGCTCTCCGGGCTTGGGCGCGTGGCCATCTGGTCCGCTCGGCAAGGGACGCCTTGAGCTAGGGAGCGGAGGAAAAGCAGCTGACGAGGTCACTGCCCCGGCGAAGGAGCGTGGGAGGGGAGGAGGAGTCTGTGCCGCGGCAAAAACACTTGGTTTTTTCTTCGCGGCCTGCAATCGCTTGGCTTCCTTGTGGACGTCGCATCCACGGTAATTAGCGGGGTGATCTAGACCGCATAAGTAGCAATGAGCCGGGGTATCGCGGGATTTAATGCACTCGTTGCTAAGGTGCTTTTCGCCGCACCGAACACAGTTCGGCTGCAAAAAGCAATGATTTTTTGTGTGCCCGATTCTCTGGCACCGGTGGCATTGCACGGGCATGTTCGGTTTGCGAAACGGGGTCACCGTGACACGGAGACCCGCCAAGAATGAAATGCTTAAAAAAGCTTCTACGTCGACTGCGTGTTCGCAGACGACGTGAATGGTGGTTGTCGGGTAACGCTCCAATTCGCGTATTCCTTGATCGCGTTCTTTATCGGACGGACGAGTGGACGTGATGCGTCGCACTGTGATGACAGGGTGGCCAAGCGATTGCAGATCGCGTAGAAGCGAATCGTCGTCGATCGACGGAAGTACGCCGCGAATTGCAAATTCGCGGCGGCGATTTTCAGGCAGTTGATATGTCACATGGGGAACCTCCAGTTCCCTGAGAATCGAAGCGACTTTAGTATAATCGTCCGCGTTTACACATTTAATGACGGCAGCGTTCGCGCCCGTGGAATGGGCGATCGGGGGGAAAGCGCAAGCTCGCTTGATGCGCGAATTTATTTCTCCCCATTTTGAGACGTCCACGAGGCGAAATGGCGGAATTTTCCCATTACCTGGGGGCTTGTTAGGACCCGCTGCGGTGGGCGATACTCGCGCCTGATCACGCGGAGGAGGACGAACGGAATTTAAACTGGAAGGGGGAGTTTCACCTTCCGATAGAAGCGTAAATCGGTTGGCGATGCCAACGGAGGACACCGGCGGGGAAGATAAAGCGCCTGACGCCATATGGCGGCGGCGTTTAGACGTTACAAGTTTAAATTCGGCGTCTGGTGAATTGGAAACATTATTGACATTGTTATTAGCATTGCCAGGGTACGCGCTCGGACGCATTGCGTCCGTCACAGTGCGCTGAGGTGAATGAGAACGACCGGGGAGGGCGGGAACACTCACCGGGGCCGTGGCGGCACCGAGGTCCATTGGCTCCACCGGCAAGGTAGCGGAGTGGCAAGCTGGCTGGTTTTGTGGTGGTGTAGGCGGCCGAGAAGGCGTCGTGATGTGATGTGCAGATGATGTGGTGGTGTGCGGCACAGGCGACACAGAATGGGGACGGAAAGTATCGAATAGAGCGTCCCTTTCGCTCACGGAAAGGGCCGCGAGCGCATCGCGCAAACTGTCCGTGGTCAGCGGGACTGCGGCCATGGCCGGAGAAACGGAGTCACTTTGGATTAGGTTCGCTGAAATTGCCGCTAAAGCAATCGGCGTTTGCGTTGTTCGGCGATTTCCCCGAAGACCAAGATTTATAGCGACGTCATGTGAACCACGCGGATGCTTAAGTGGACCAGCGTCGTGATGTATAGGCGACGACGTTTTAATTCGCATAATTTTAGTTAATTGCACATCGGAGACGTAGCTCGACGACGGAATGTATCGGGAGGGGAAGGGGGACCACTCGGCCGAGCAGTCGGGCGGGGCGAGCGCCTAGGCAGCTCCCGGGAGGGGAGGGGGAGGCAAGCGACCGGCCCGGGCGGGCGGCCGTTGCTCGGCGGCGGCGGTCGGATCAAAGGACCCGCCGGGCGGCACAGTGACCCACAAAGGGATCGCACCCAAAACACGCAAACGCGCACAAAAACACGAAAGAAGGAGCGCTCAAAAAGACGTCCGTTCACTTCGCAAGCTCAGAATGGAATGCCTGTCTGTCCTGTCAATCGCTGTCAGACTCCTGGGCGCATTTATATAGGCTGCCGCCGTCCTAGCGACGCCACATCATGCTTTTACGTGATTGGTCGTCGAGGAGATTCGGCTCACGGAACGGACCAGGGGTACATAAGCAGGCGACTGATGATCGGCGAAAATACTGAAATCGACCCCGTTCGCCGAACGTGATCACCATGCCACCCAAGACGAGCGGAAAGGCTGCGAAGAAAGCGGGCAAGGCCCAGAAGAACATCTCCAAGGGAGACAAGAAGAAGAAGCGCAGGAGGAAGGAGAGCTACGCAATCTACATCTACAAAGTGCTGAAGCAGGTGCACCCCGACACCGGAATCTCCAGCAAGGCCATGAGCATCATGAACAGCTTCGTCAACGATATTTTCGAGAGAATCGCCGCCGAAGCTTCTCGCCTGGCTCACTACAACAAGCGCTCCACCATCACCAGCCGGGAGGTGCAGACCGCCGTCAGGCTCTTGCTTCCCGGTGAGCTGGCCAAGCACGCCGTCTCCGAGGGGACCAAGGCCGTCACCAAGTACACCAGCTCAAAGTAAATTCCTCGACGGGATTGCTTTGATGCATCCTAACGGCCCTTCTAAGGGCCATGAAATAATCTTCAGTTTTCAAATACCCGACTGCGATGGGCAATCGTCAATACTCGGCCGCAAAGGACGTACATAAATAAACGTAAAAACCTGGAAAATTAGAGTCCCACGCTTTCCTCCGATTCACCAACTACTTACCTGGTGTGCACGCGCGCGGTTCACGAAAAAATAGAGTAAATGTAAAGGAGAAACTTATGACAATAAAAGATGGACGAATTTCTTACCTCCTATTCAATTATATTTTCTACTGCTATGCGTCTGCATTTGATGAAAATGACCGTCGAGATATTAAGGAAAAAATATTATATTCCCATGATTACTTCCCTTTCACCCAGTACTTTTCAAACCACTGACCTGCTATGCTCGTTTCTCAGACGTAAGCCTTGACTTACATGTCTCCCTCCGTCAAAAATAATATGGATTCACGGCGTCCGTCTCCCTCCGAAACTGGTACGCTTGTGGTCACGTTGCTCCTGCTTCACTTCCAGGGGCAGTAAATGACAGGTTCCCACATGCCCTTCCCACGCGGCCGTTTTTCCGCGAAGGCTAATTCCGCTTAACCTCCCGTCCCATCCGCTACGTCGTAAAACTCCTCGGGGGTTCAACGCGAGGAGGCAGGCAGGTAATGCGACCCGTCCTCGCCCCAAGTTTCTACGTTAACCAGAAAAGGGCTGTCGCAATGACCCACGTGGCATTCCGCACGAGGAAGAAATTTCTGTGGAAACCTCGCAAGCATAGAACGCAGCTGGGCAACAGCGTTCCTTGTACATTCACCAAGTCGTGACGAGCAGGCGTCGCAATAAACAAAATGGCGGGCAGTGAGCGCTTCCGTGGATTTTCCATTGTGCTAATTCTATCCAATCAATCAATTCCCAGAAACTATTTCTACGGAATGCATCGTCGTTAACAGCATATGGAATCAGCATCATTCGCACAAATAACAATTTATGTAATGGGCATCGGGTTTCCTTCTTGGGAAATCGGCATCTCGCTGAAACAATGTTGATAAACCTCCTCTGAACGAATCCCCCAAGTATTTTAAAGTCGATTGAGTGATTTTTCATCCTTTTCCGCAATTTTTTTTTTGCGATACTGCAACGATTTATCAGCAATTGATTACAAATGCATCGAGACAGACGTGACAAGTAGACCAGTTCTTTGATCACCATGCCTCCAAATGACCGATTCTTGTTATAGTTTTGAACCGGGGTCCCTTCCGCGGGACACGAAGGTTTTTCCGGTGCGAGACGGCTCATTCCCCTTCTTTTGAACGAAATTAACCTTTCCAGAAATCTTTACTTGTCTTGTCACGCCACAGAACAGAAAATGTTTCTCTAGGCAAAAGTTAAATGGTCCCAGTCCCAACTTACCCGCTAATTTTATTACGTTGATACACAAGGGATGGAAGGACATACGTTAATGTTGTTTATTTCTTTGCGGGATTAGGGAAATGAAATCTAGGGAAAAGAGGTCGAAGTTTGACGTGAAAGAAAAATCTTTAAAATTAGCGGCCGGTATAATCATTTATGAGATGATTGCATAACGTTTTCATTAAGGCGACTCTTCCTACAAGTGCTTTCTTTCCGAGTGCATTTCTGACGAAAAAGGTTGCCGCATGTGCCTACCTGTCCGTCCTTTTAGCATTTCTACTTTCTGCAAATTTGGTGAAAATCTTTACCGCATTAGCCCCATTGAAGAATCCACCCCGGCCGCATTTTGACACTAGGTACACGAGATCGTCACTTCACCGTATTCGACAACCGATTTCCCGCAGTGGCGTTAACCGAAGGACGCTCGGCTTTGAGGACAATAGTGATTCGTGAAGCGATATTTAATCAGATTCACCTAGTAACAGTGGCCGGGAATGGAATGGAATAACGTCCTTGCCTAGGCAACTTAGTAACATACAACTTAACTACGGACGGGAGAAAATGCCGACGAGCCGTGAAGCGGTGTAAATTTCATAACGATCGTGTGATTTTAAGACTCATGATATACACCATGACGATTAATTACCTTAGCAGTTGTGGTGATGCTTAATCACCGGGATATCATGTAATGTCATACCAGTCACAGCGAGGCGTTAATACTTAACATTGAACTTTGTCAAATTTGTGTAGTTGAAATCACCCTTATGACATCTGTTAATAAATTCATCCACACAGAGTACCAAATTAGTAAAATATCTCGGGTACGCAGCGATATGTAAACGGAGACAGTTTTTTTTTCAAAATCTCGGAATGGATGACAAACGTCCTCCATTAGCGAACATTTATGACAGTCATCACCTACCTCCTGCCGTGATAATGTCAAATTTTGCAATGCAACTACTGGTAATAAGAATGATTAAATTCGAGTCAACTAGTGTTACTTTCGAATAACGTTCCCCCATTGACACAACTGTCATTTACATATGAACACTAGAAACTAACACACACGAACGTGCACATAGACCTACGCAACCTTCAGTCGTCTACTTCATCGTGAGTGGATTGAATCCTCTTAACTCCTGATTGACTTTCGCTTCACATTGCAATGATCCCAGATTGGCCGGGGAAAAGACGACAATTTGTTTTCCTGTTCACTGGAATGCTTATTTCGTATCTTTTATGGTGATGTGCTAGGTACCAGACAGCTTAAAATTGTTAATCATCGTTCTTTTATTACTCGTGACGATAAAGTTGCTTCCGCATCGCTAAGAACCTCAAGGAATCAACAATGAACGGGGATGAAATATTTGATGGGTCCACATGTATTGATTAAGTAATGCAGAACGAAGTAGATACTGAGTAATTGAATTAACACAGGGGCTTCTTCGAGACAGAACCGAGAAATGATGTTCCGTGAACTGTCGACGGTGATAGAGTTCCACGAAAGAGAGGTCGTAGAGGAATGAACGGTTCCGGCTGTTAATGCCGCCCCTAGTCCCCCCAACCCCGCAAGCACTGGAAACCAGCCTGGATCCCTGATTACGATCCCAGGAAAAATCGTGTTCAAGTCTTTCCTACGCCAGATAGTATAATCTGTCATCACTATTGAACGCCGCATCACGCCCCGACGGCTTTTTCCCACGTTTTTTTTATTTATTCACAGGAATGTTTTCCAGGTAAGGGCTATTCACTCTACCTTATCCGTCAATCACTATCCCGACCCTCGAAAGTTACAAGGAAAAGTCGACCATTGCTCTAATGAAAGATATTATTCCAACGGCATGGAGGTAAAAAACAAGATCCATATGCTTGACACACATTATGTCGATTGGAAACAAGTGGAAACGATGTGAAATTAGGTTGGAAGCAACTGAAAAATATTGTGACACGAATACAAGCCGTCATAGCTCCGCAACTACGACGAAAGGGATGTGGATATTATTGAGTTAAACGCATCTGTCCTATTTGCTTATGGCGATTCCCATCGTAATGATCGCGCATACAATCCCGCGATGCGCCCTATTTTCGCCGTTTCCGTGAATAAGACGTACGGCGGGGGATGTGTACCGAGCGAAATTGCCGACACGAATTACGTACGCTTACGAGAGCCTGGTTTTCAAGGAGTCGCTTTCACGTTGACTACGTCCCCGAGGTATCCCATCACACAGGGTCATTTAACGTGACATACAGCGTGTGTGTGGGAGGGATTTTTTTTTAAGGTCGTAGGGGTGTATTCCGTAACTTGACGGCACCGTGGAGAAAAGCACATCCAACGCATCGCACAGATAAGGAAGGTTAATAAAAGAAATGTACGCGATAACAAGTCGACGGCAGACGACTCTCCTCTTCGAAAGACGTGCAAGGAAACTAGGGTAGACATCCGCGGAAACGTGGATGTGGCGCCGTTTCAACGACAATAAGAGTTTTCCCGTGATGAAGTATCATTTCGTTTCCGAAGACATGCCGGTTGCTACAAATTCATCATCCCGCAACGAGGTACCGACGTCCGAAGCCGTTGGAGACGGAGCAAACTCGTCACGGCCGGGTCGCCACTGCGCGCCCTCGGCTACTACATTGTTTTTCCCGCCCGCTCACGGGGCTAAAGCATAATTCGGCGCCATCCTCGACTTTGTTGTACGTGAACTTTGACGTCCCATTCGCGTGCGTACAGTTCATTTCTTTTTCCCCTTCGGCCACCCCATGCAACCATTTCGAAGCCCACGCGGACGCGTCGTAAGGCGTGCGCTTAACGGGTGACTCCGTCTCCATTTGCGACTCGATAATCCTTTCCCACGGGCGCGGGAGGTGGGTGCGTCGCGACGCCCCCGAGTCGTCGAAAAATGCATAAACGTCCGCTTACGGGACAGGCACCGGGGAGGAACAGGAGGAAGGTTTGACAGGCGCCGAGTCAGGGGGAAGGCGTCCGAAGGGACCGTCTTCTCGGGGCCGCTTTCCGCGGCCGGCGCGCGGCCCACCGGGTCGCGAGCGCGTCCAATACCAGGTGAAGGATGGCCTCGAACGTACGTTACCTCGGATCTCGAGGAATCGACCCCGGTAGAAACGTGTGCAACGTTTATTCCCGGGTACGCCTTCGACAGGACGACAACCCGTATTTTGACGACCCGCTGCACACGAACTGGGCTCGCCAAACGCCTGGCGCCGCCACGGCCGACAGGGTGGAACCCTGACGGGCGCCGCGGCGCAAGGCGCCCTCGTTACGCGCCCCCGACACTCTCCGAAACGCGAAAGTCGGAGGAGGAGTGGAGTACAAACAATCCGAGAAGCGCACCGGAGGCGAGAGGAAGAGATCGTATTTTGCTCCGAAATGGTACGATAGCAAGGTGGACTTTCGTAAGAAATCCATGTCTTGGTAATTTTCTCTTTCTATCATCACGCAGCAGCCGATAACATGGCAGACGCAGCATCTGGAGCAGCGGCAGCCGCACCACCGGCAGCCCAGCCTTCGGGCACCGTCGCAGTAAAACCCCTGCCTTCTTCAGGAACCTCCGCGGCTTCCAAGAAGGCCAGCAAGGGCGGAGCAGCCAAGAAGGCTCGCGCAAAGCCGTCGCACCCGCCCACTTCCGAGATGGTTAACAACGCAGTCAAGGGCCTCAAGGAGCGCGGTGGCTCTTCCCTTCAAGCCATCAAGAAGTACATCGCAGCCAGCTACAAAGTGGACGCCGAGAGGCTCTCGCCTTTCATCAAGAAGTACCTCAAGGCGGCCGTCACCGCCGGAACTCTCGTCCAGACCAAGGGAAAGGGCGCCTCAGGTTCCTTCAAGCTGAGCCACAGCAAGAAGGCCGCACCCGCGGCAGCCAGCGGGACGACCAAGGCGAAAAAGGTCGTCAAGAAGACGGGAGTAAAGAAACCGAAAGCGGTCGGAGCCAAGAAGTCCTCCGAGAAGGCGTCCAGTGGCACCAAGAGGTCCGCGCCCAAGGAGCGAAGCAAGTCCGCGCCACCAGCCAAGAAGGCGAAGAAGGCGGCGGACAAGCCAAAGAAGAAGCCGGCGGCTGGGAAACCCGCCGCCAAGGCGGCAAAGTCCCCGTCGAAGGCGAAAAAGGCGGCCACCAAACCCAAGACCCCCAAGCCCAAGAAGACGCCCACCAAGGCCAAGCCCGCCGCCAAGAAACCTTCCGCCGCCCAGAAAAAGAAGTGAACCATCACTGCTTCGCCACCGGCGCACCTAGGACAGCAGACAGCGTCCAATCTCGGTCCTTTTTAGGACCATCATGTCTTCCAAAGATGCTTGCCACTCAATGCCCACGCCACTGAGCACGCCCAAAGTTAACATTTATCATGATTAATGCCATGCAAAAACAACGGTCCTATTTAAAATTGATGATGCGACATGGACGGACGAAAAAAAAAATTAAGAATAACATTCATAGAACGTGTAAAATGAACAACACGTCACGGAGTATTGTTTTCTTTTCGTTAAGCGCGTCAGGTAAGCATCGCACGAACTTTTATTTCATCTCATTTCATGCGTAGCCGTGCAAACGCACTTGCCATGCGCAAAGGAAATTTCATGTCGTCCATCATTCCAATGGATTTACATCGTCGTTAATTATTGTGCGATCGTGCTAAATTCAAACTTTTAAGTATGTACTGGTCCTGAAAAGGACCTTTGTTTTTCGGCCGAAAGTAGCTTTCTAAGCTCGCTCTCCGCGGATACGGCGGGCCAGCTGGATGTCCTTGGGCATGATGGTCACACGCTTAGCGTGGATGGCGCAGAGGTTGGTGTCCTCAAAGAGACCCACTAGGTAAGCCTCGCTGGCCTCCTGGAGAGCCATGACGGCGGAGCTCTGGAACCGAAGATCGGTCTTGAAGTCCTGGGCGATCTCACGCACCAGGCGCTGGAAGGGCAGCTTGCGGATGAGGAGCTCCGTGCTCTTCTGGTATCTCCTGATCTCACGAAGGGCCACGGTACCGGGGCGGTACCTGTGGGGCTTCTTGACGCCTCCCGTCGCCGGCGCGCTCTTGCGAGCGGCCTTGGTGGCCAGCTGCTTCCTCGGGGCCTTTCCTCCGGTGGACTTGCGGGCTGTCTGCTTCGTACGTGCCATTTCTGCGATCTGTAAAAAGCCAGAAATGGCGCACTGGAAGCCCTGGATAGGGCACACATAAACCGTGCCGGTGAGCGTTACCCACCTTTACCGGTCGTTTCACAATAAAGAAATACCCTGGCAATTTGAACTAAAAGGACGTCAGTGTACGTGTTGTTTGTGAGAAGAAAGAAACTTAGCAGCTAGTATGTGAGGAGTACATTCTCACATGAAATGAACATAAAAAATGACGAGCCGACAGGAAACGGCTCGGGTTAAGAACTACGAATAAACAATACGGGAGAATGCAATGTACAAGGGGATGACTTATGAATTAAAAGAAAGGATAACGAACTCTAATAGGAGTATATGGCGTGGAATATATACAGTAAGGGGTGAGCGCCCTTGTGCGTCCTACAGGTGGACAGGGCGGGGCTAGGCGACCGATAAGCGATCGCTAAAAACAAAATCAAGAGAGCACCGATTGAGAATTGGTATCGGTGAAAGTATTTACAACAATGGGTGCGAAAAGAAAACACCCGGCTAAGCTGAAGGAGATTACAAAGGATAAGATAGGCTATACAGGCTATAATGAACGCTAACTTAGGACGATATAATTAAAATTTTACGACTAAGAAGAAGACTAAAAGCAGGCATAGGAAAGACTCATAGGCGAGTAATATCCTTAGGCAGTGTATATGTATGACGCTTATCAATATCGTAATCCCACAACGACGCCAGAAGGGGATTACCAGCGGAGGTCATCGACGCATGAAACGTCCTAATTTGGCGGCGCATAAAGTCCGCAATTGACGGGAGACGATGTGCCGCGCGCACATCCGCCATTCGGGTGAGACGGCTCACATTAAGCAGACCCCGAATGGCTTTATTTTGTATAGTTTCGAGGTGGGTCCATAACGTCCTTCGGCACGCGAAAATTTGAGAGCCGTAAAGTATTTGCGGACGGATGATGGACTTGTAAAGCCGCATCCTGTCCGCGTGCGACACAGAAGAGGCTTCCGACGCGAGACATCGAAGCTGATTCATGGCCACAATGGCTTTGCGGCGGCACAGATTAAGGTGCGGTTGGAAGGTTAATTTGGCGTCAAGAATGACGCCAAGGAAGCGGTGAGAGGAAGCTTGCGGAATGCAGTGGTTTTGTAATCGGAGTGGGATGTGCGGGGTGCGTGGGCGGCGTCGGGCGAAGTGGACATGAGTGCTTTTGGCGGCGTTTAATTGAATTTTCCATGTTTTAGTCCACTTCTGTATTTTATGCAGGTGTGCGTTGAGGCGTTTGAAATTCGCGCTGCGTACCCGAGATGTAGCGGCAATGGCGGTATCATCGGCGTACATGTACAGTGACGTGTGTGGCGTCGACGGCATGTCATTGACGAATAAATTGAATAAAAACGGGCTGATAAGAGAGCCTTGCGGAACACCCGCTTCGGCTCGCTTTACAGAGGAGAGGGAGTCCCCAATAGACACTCGGAATTGACGATTGGAAAGGAAACTGGCGATCAAGTTGATGAGGGGCGGAGGAAAGTTCGAGAGGTGCAATTTATAAAGCAGACCTTTATGCCAAACTCTATCGAACGCGCGGGCGATGTCAAGAAAGACAGCGTCCGTGGATCGACGGAGATTAAAGCCGTGCGAAATACGTTCGCACAAGCGAAGTATTTGATGCGGCGCGGAGACGCGAGATCTAAAACCAAATTGCTCCGGGCGGAAGATGCCCTGAGCTTTCGCGTGGGATTCAAGCTGAGTCAGAAGGACTCGCTCGAAAATTTTGGACAGGTTAGACAAAAGAGTTATCGGGCGACAATTTCCGGGGATAGTAGCGTCTTTCCCTGGCTTCGGAAGGAGGATAACTTTCCCTGTTTTCCAAGGGGATGGGAAATGGGAAGCAATGTAGCAATGATTAAGTAAATCAGAAATAATAAGGGGAAACATCGGAACGGAGGCGGCAAGTTTAAGTTGATGGTTAGTTATCCCATCAAAACCGGGTGCTTTTTTAGATGGAAGAGAAGTGATAACCCTTTTGATATCGTCCGCGGACGTTAGCAAAGGGAGATCAGGTGGATTTGAAGGAAGCGATTTTAAAAACTTTCTGATTTTACGATCCGCAGGGGATGGGGTGGGATCGACTGCCATGGTGGACTCCAGGTGGTCAGCCTGAATGTCCGCCTTTTTTGCCGGATCGAAAATTAAAACGTCCGCTAATTGCAGCGGAGGGTTGGTCGTTTTAATGTTACGGCGGAGGGACTTGGAAATTTTCCAGAGAGAGTTATCCTCGAAGGACAGGGAGGAAACATGACGCAGCCATTCCTGCGAAGAAAAAGCCTTAATGGACCGTCTGACGTCAGCAGCGAGGCGGTTGTACCGGGACTTATCCCAAGGCAATCGGTCACGCTGCCATAGGCGACGGGCGGCATTACGGGCTTTTATCATCACAAGAATGTGTTGTGGAAGGGGACGCGATCTTCTCCCAGAATTGGGAGGAATAAATTTCGTGATTCGGCGTTTCGCTTCTGCAAAGGCATCCGAAACGGCTTCTGCTCGGCGGTCAAGGTCCGCTGGAGTGGGGGAAGAAAGGGGAGCGAACGGCTCCAAGACGTCTGCAAGGGAAGCAGGAAAAAGGTCCCAGTTTAAGGACGGGGTAGGTGGGGGAAGAAGACGAGGAGAGGAGAGGGGGAGGTGAAAAAGGACCGGGAAATGGTCGGATGAAAATCCTCGGATGACCGAGGGCGTGCCGACAAAGGGAAGGTTGATCGCCAGACCGAAATCGATAATGGAAACTTTTGAAGGGGATCGGGAGACACGTGTCGGCTCCATGGGAGCGAGAAAGGACGAGGGTAGGTTTGATGCGAACGCATGCAAAATGCGCCCGTTTCGGGAGGTCGAGGAACAATTCCAGTGTCTGTTATGAGAATTCCAATCTCCTATGTACAAGCCCGACCTGCGACGTGACATCAAAAGGTTCAGGTCGTTATTATTCAATTTACGCGCCCTGCCGACGAGTTGGTAAATGGTGAATATATTCAGGTTACCCTGCGTTGTATGTACTTGAATTCCGAGAGCTTCCATGCAGGAGAGGATGGGGACGTCGAGAAGGGAATGAGAGATATCCCGTTTAATCAAGATAGCAACTCCTCCGCCTTGAGCGTTGCGGTCGAGACGGTGTGTTATGTAATCGGAAGAGTAGAAAGAGACGTGAGGTTTTAAAAAGGTTTCCTGAAGAAGAATGATGTCTATGTGGTGTTGCGAGGCGAATTGTAACAACTCGTGTTTTTTGTTGGAAATACTGTTACAATTCCAGGAAAGAATTTTCAGCGTGTCGCGCGGTGAAGACGTATGGACGTTAGACATGAAGTTGGAGGAGTTGCTCCAAGATAAACATCTTCTTCGCCTCGAGCGTAGGTGCATGTTGAATTTGAATCATTATGCTTCGAAACCAAGCTAATAGCTCCGAAGCATCCGAGGCAGGCGAAGAATCACGGGATGACGGCATAGGGCCGACGAGGGGAGGGGAGGGGAGGGGATGCTCTCCGGGCTTGGGCGCGTGGCCATCTGGTCCGCTCGGCAAGGGACGCCTTGAGCTAGGGAGCGGAGGAAAAGCAGCTGACGAGGTCACTGCCCCGGCGAAGGAGCGTGGGAGGGGAGGAGGAGTCTGTGCCGCGGCAAAAACACTTGGTTTTTTCTTCGCGGCCTGCAATCGCTTGGCTTCCTTGTGGACGTCGCATCCACGGTAATTAGCGGGGTGATCTAGACCGCATAAGTAGCAATGAGCCGGGGTATCGCGGGATTTAATGCACTCGTTGCTAAGGTGCTTTTCGCCGCACCGAACACAGTTCGGCTGCAAAAAGCAATGATTTTTTGTGTGCCCGATTCTCTGGCACCGGTGGCATTGCACGGGCATGTTCGGTTTGCGAAACGGGGTCACCGTGACACGGAGACCCGCCAAGAATGAAATGCTTAAAAAAGCTTCTACGTCGACTGCGTGTTCGCAGACGACGTGAATGGTGGTTGTCGGGTAACGCTCCAATTCGCGTATTCCTTGATCGCGTTCTTTATCGGACGGACGAGTGGACGTGATGCGTCGCACTGTGATGACAGGGTGGCCAAGCGATTGCAGATCGCGTAGAAGCGAATCGTCGTCGATCGACGGAAGTACGCCGCGAATTGCAAATTCGCGGCGGCGATTTTCAGGCAGTTGATATGTCACATGGGGAACCTCCAGTTCCCTGAGAATCGAAGCGACTTTAGTATAATCGTCCGCGTTTACACATTTAATGACGGCAGCGTTCGCGCCCGTGGAATGGGCGATCGGGGGGAAAGCGCAAGCTCGCTTGATGCGCGAATTTATTTCTCCCCATTTTGAGACGTCCACGAGGCGAAATGGCGGAATTTTCCCATTACCTGGGGGCTTGTTAGGACCCGCTGCGGTGGGCGATACTCGCGCCTGATCACGCGGAGGAGGACGAACGGAATTTAAACTGGAAGGGGGAGTTTCACCTTCCGATAGAAGCGTAAATCGGTTGGCGATGCCAACGGAGGACACCGGCGGGGAAGATAAAGCGCCTGACGCCATATGGCGGCGGCGTTTAGACGTTACAAGTTTAAATTCGGCGTCTGGTGAATTGGAAACATTATTGACATTGTTATTAGCATTGCCAGGGTACGCGCTCGGACGCATTGCGTCCGTCACAGTGCGCTGAGGTGAATGAGAACGACCGGGGAGGGCGGGAACACTCACCGGGGCCGTGGCGGCACCGAGGTCCATTGGCTCCACCGGCAAGGTAGCGGAGTGGCAAGCTGGCTGGTTTTGTGGTGGTGTAGGCGGCCGAGAAGGCGTCGTGATGTGATGTGCAGATGATGTGGTGGTGTGCGGCACAGGCGACACAGAATGGGGACGGAAAGTATCGAATAGAGCGTCCCTTTCGCTCACGGAAAGGGCCGCGAGCGCATCGCGCAAACTGTCCGTGGTCAGCGGGACTGCGGCCATGGCCGGAGAAACGGAGTCACTTTGGATTAGGTTCGCTGAAATTGCCGCTAAAGCAATCGGCGTTTGCGTTGTTCGGCGATTTCCCCGAAGACCAAGATTTATAGCGACGTCATGTGAACCACGCGGATGCTTAAGTGGACCAGCGTCGTGATGTATAGGCGACGACGTTTTAATTCGCATAATTTTAGTTAATTGCACATCGGAGACGTAGCTCGACGACGGAATGTATCGGGAGGGGAAGGGGGACCACTCGGCCGAGCAGTCGGGCGGGGCGAGCGCCTAGGCAGCTCCCGGGAGGGGAGGGGGAGGCAAGCGACCGGCCCGGGCGGGCGGCCGTTGCTCGGCGGCGGCGGTCGGATCAAAGGACCCGCCGGGCGGCACAGTGACCCACAAAGGGATCGCACCCAAAACACGCAAACGCGCACAAAAACACGAAAGAAGGAGCGCTCAAAAAGACGTCCGTTCACTTCGCAAGCTCAGAATGGAATGCCTGTCTGTAAAAAGCCGGGTCAACGCCGTCTTTTAAGCACTTCCGAGAATGGCGCCAGATAGTACGGGCGACGCTGATTGGTGGAGAGGTCGGGTACGTCATCGCCGCGGCGGCGACGTTTATAAATACCGGCGAAGGTGCATTTCAGGTCATCAGACAGCAGCCCTTACTACGAGCAGACTACAGAGATGACTGGACGCGGCAAGGGAGGAAAAGGCCTGGGAAAGGGAGGAGCCAAACGTCATCGCAAAGTTCTCCGCGATAACATCCAGGGCATCACCAAGCCGGCCATCCGCCGTCTCGCCCGCCGAGGTGGAGTGAAGCGTATCTCCGGACTCATCTACGAGGAGACGCGCGGTGTGCTCAAGGTGTTCCTTGAGAACGTTATTCGCGACGCCGTCACCTACACCGAACACGCCAAGAGGAAGACCGTCACAGCCATGGACGTCGTGTACGCACTCAAGCGACAGGGCCGCACTCTCTACGGGTTTGGCGGTTAGACACGACGCGACGGGATCGCCATCCGACACCCGGCGTACGTCGATAAAAAAGGTCCTTCTAAGGACCAATACAATGTTCAGAGATGGAGCCAATCCTTTGCCATAACGGAACGAAAAATTATTCCCTATTCGCCATAGCGTGTGTGACGGCGATAAATAGTAAAGTAAGACCTGTTCGAACGCAAAAAAAAAATGGCGGTGATAATAGAGTTGAAATTGTATGAGCCTTTACCGACGTTAAAGACATTGTCAGCGAATCGGAATAAGCACGTGGCAACGGACTGGCGACAATGTATATCGCGCCGTTGCAACCGTACAGGAATAAGCACGGGGCAACAATGTACTTCGCGCCGTTGCAACCGTACATGAATAAGCACGTGGCAACAATGTATATCGCGCCGTTGCAACCGTACATGAATAAGCACGTGGCAACGGACTGGCGACAATGTGTATCGCGCCGTTGCAACCATACATGTTAACAAGAAATAACGTAGTTAAGCGGCAGATTGCAGGTGAAATTTTATGACAGACTATGAAATACATTGTAAACGAAGCAGTGTCACCTTCAATCATTCTTCGTTGCATTTCAGCACAAACGCTTTCACTTTTTATACGCTTTATTTCCCATCGTTTACCTTAGCCCAATTATAGCTCCACGTTTCATTCGCTATGCTTATTACGTTTATTGTTATTATTATTTTTTTCACATGACATTTATCGCGTACATCTCTCTAGTATGTTCTGGTCCTGAAAAGGACCTTTTATGCGCACAGCGTGATGCTTATGCCTTCTTCTCAGTCTTCTTGGGCAGGAGCACCGCCTGGATGTTCGGAAGGACACCTCCCTGAGCGATGGTAACGCCCGACAGGAGCTTATTCAACTCCTCGTCGTTGCGGATGGCCAACTGCAAGTGACGAGGGATGATTCTCGTCTTCTTGTTGTCCCTGGCAGCGTTACCGGCCAACTCGAGGACTTCCGCGGCCAGGTACTCCATGACGGCGGCCAAGTAGACTGGGGCACCGGCACCAACACGCTCGGCATAGTTCCCCTTGCGGAGCAGACGGTGGATACGACCGACCGGAAACTGAAGACCGGCCCTGCTGGAGCGGGACTTGGACTTCCCCTTCACTTTTCCTCCCTTTCCTCGTCCGGACATGGCTGAATGCTTCTTTATCTGGTAGTGCTGTCTAATCGCTGTCAGACTCCTGGGCGCATTTATATAGGCTGCCGCCGTCCTAGCGACGCCACATCATGCTTTTACGTGATTGGTCGTCGAGGAGATTCGGCTCACGGAACGGACCAGGGGTACATAAGCAGGCGACTGATGATCGGCGAAAATACTGAAATCGACCCCGTTCGCCGAACGTGATCACCATGCCACCCAAGACGAGCGGAAAGGCTGCGAAGAAAGCGGGCAAGGCCCAGAAGAACATCTCCAAGGGAGACAAGAAGAAGAAGCGCAGGAGGAAGGAGAGCTACGCAATCTACATCTACAAAGTGCTGAAGCAGGTGCACCCCGACACCGGAATCTCCAGCAAGGCCATGAGCATCATGAACAGCTTCGTCAACGATATTTTCGAGAGAATCGCCGCCGAAGCTTCTCGCCTGGCTCACTACAACAAGCGCTCCACCATCACCAGCCGGGAGGTGCAGACCGCCGTCAGGCTCTTGCTTCCCGGTGAGCTGGCCAAGCACGCCGTCTCCGAGGGGACCAAGGCCGTCACCAAGTACACCAGCTCAAAGTAAATTCCTCGACGGGATTGCTTTGATGCATCCTAACGGCCCTTCTAAGGGCCATGAAATAATCTTCAGTTTTCAAATACCCGACTGCGATGGGCAATCGTCAATACTCGGCCGCAAAGGACGTACATAAATAAACGTAAAAACCTGGAAAATTAGAGTCCCACGCTTTCCTCCGATTCACCAACTACTTACCTGGTGTGCACGCGCGCGGTTCACGAAAAAATAGAGTAAATGTAAAGGAGAAACTTATGACAATAAAAGATGGACGAATTTCTTACCTCCTATTCAATTATATTTTCTACTGCTATGCGTCTGCATTTGATGAAAATGACCGTCGAGATATTAAGGAAAAAATATTATATTCCCATGATTACTTCCCTTTCACCCAGTACTTTTCAAACCACTGACCTGCTATGCTCGTTTCTCAGACGTAAGCCTTGACTTACATGTCTCCCTCCGTCAAAAATAATATGGATTCACGGCGTCCGTCTCCCTCCGAAACTGGTACGCTTGTGGTCACGTTGCTCCTGCTTCACTTCCAGGGGCAGTAAATGACAGGTTCCCACATGCCCTTCCCACGCGGCCGTTTTTCCGCGAAGGCTAATTCCGCTTAACCTCCCGTCCCATCCGCTACGTCGTAAAACTCCTCGGGGGTTCAACGCGAGGAGGCAGGCAGGTAATGCGACCCGTCCTCGCCCCAAGTTTCTACGTTAACCAGAAAAGGGCTGTCGCAATGACCCACGTGGCATTCCGCACGAGGAAGAAATTTCTGTGGAAACCTCGCAAGCATAGAACGCAGCTGGGCAACAGCGTTCCTTGTACATTCACCAAGTCGTGACGAGCAGGCGTCGCAATAAACAAAATGGCGGGCAGTGAGCGCTTCCGTGGATTTTCCATTGTGCTAATTCTATCCAATCAATCAATTCCCAGAAACTATTTCTACGGAATGCATCGTCGTTAACAGCATATGGAATCAGCATCATTCGCACAAATAACAATTTATGTAATGGGCATCGGGTTTCCTTCTTGGGAAATCGGCATCTCGCTGAAACAATGTTGATAAACCTCCTCTGAACGAATCCCCCAAGTATTTTAAAGTCGATTGAGTGATTTTTCATCCTTTTCCGCAATTTTTTTTTTGCGATACTGCAACGATTTATCAGCAATTGATTACAAATGCATCGAGACAGACGTGACAAGTAGACCAGTTCTTTGATCACCATGCCTCCAAATGACCGATTCTTGTTATAGTTTTGAACCGGGGTCCCTTCCGCGGGACACGAAGGTTTTTCCGGTGCGAGACGGCTCATTCCCCTTCTTTTGAACGAAATTAACCTTTCCAGAAATCTTTACTTGTCTTGTCACGCCACAGAACAGAAAATGTTTCTCTAGGCAAAAGTTAAATGGTCCCAGTCCCAACTTACCCGCTAATTTTATTACGTTGATACACAAGGGATGGAAGGACATACGTTAATGTTGTTTATTTCTTTGCGGGATTAGGGAAATGAAATCTAGGGAAAAGAGGTCGAAGTTTGACGTGAAAGAAAAATCTTTAAAATTAGCGGCCGGTATAATCATTTATGAGATGATTGCATAACGTTTTCATTAAGGCGACTCTTCCTACAAGTGCTTTCTTTCCGAGTGCATTTCTGACGAAAAAGGTTGCCGCATGTGCCTACCTGTCCGTCCTTTTAGCATTTCTACTTTCTGCAAATTTGGTGAAAATCTTTACCGCATTAGCCCCATTGAAGAATCCACCCCGGCCGCATTTTGACACTAGGTACACGAGATCGTCACTTCACCGTATTCGACAACCGATTTCCCGCAGTGGCGTTAACCGAAGGACGCTCGGCTTTGAGGACAATAGTGATTCGTGAAGCGATATTTAATCAGATTCACCTAGTAACAGTGGCCGGGAATGGAATGGAATAACGTCCTTGCCTAGGCAACTTAGTAACATACAACTTAACTACGGACGGGAGAAAATGCCGACGAGCCGTGAAGCGGTGTAAATTTCATAACGATCGTGTGATTTTAAGACTCATGATATACACCATGACGATTAATTACCTTAGCAGTTGTGGTGATGCTTAATCACCGGGATATCATGTAATGTCATACCAGTCACAGCGAGGCGTTAATACTTAACATTGAACTTTGTCAAATTTGTGTAGTTGAAATCACCCTTATGACATCTGTTAATAAATTCATCCACACAGAGTACCAAATTAGTAAAATATCTCGGGTACGCAGCGATATGTAAACGGAGACAGTTTTTTTTTCAAAATCTCGGAATGGATGACAAACGTCCTCCATTAGCGAACATTTATGACAGTCATCACCTACCTCCTGCCGTGATAATGTCAAATTTTGCAATGCAACTACTGGTAATAAGAATGATTAAATTCGAGTCAACTAGTGTTACTTTCGAATAACGTTCCCCCATTGACACAACTGTCATTTACATATGAACACTAGAAACTAACACACACGAACGTGCACATAGACCTACGCAACCTTCAGTCGTCTACTTCATCGTGAGTGGATTGAATCCTCTTAACTCCTGATTGACTTTCGCTTCACATTGCAATGATCCCAGATTGGCCGGGGAAAAGACGACAATTTGTTTTCCTGTTCACTGGAATGCTTATTTCGTATCTTTTATGGTGATGTGCTAGGTACCAGACAGCTTAAAATTGTTAATCATCGTTCTTTTATTACTCGTGACGATAAAGTTGCTTCCGCATCGCTAAGAACCTCAAGGAATCAACAATGAACGGGGATGAAATATTTGATGGGTCCACATGTATTGATTAAGTAATGCAGAACGAAGTAGATACTGAGTAATTGAATTAACACAGGGGCTTCTTCGAGACAGAACCGAGAAATGATGTTCCGTGAACTGTCGACGGTGATAGAGTTCCACGAAAGAGAGGTCGTAGAGGAATGAACGGTTCCGGCTGTTAATGCCGCCCCTAGTCCCCCCAACCCCGCAAGCACTGGAAACCAGCCTGGATCCCTGATTACGATCCCAGGAAAAATCGTGTTCAAGTCTTTCCTACGCCAGATAGTATAATCTGTCATCACTATTGAACGCCGCATCACGCCCCGACGGCTTTTTCCCACGTTTTTTTTATTTATTCACAGGAATGTTTTCCAGGTAAGGGCTATTCACTCTACCTTATCCGTCAATCACTATCCCGACCCTCGAAAGTTACAAGGAAAAGTCGACCATTGCTCTAATGAAAGATATTATTCCAACGGCATGGAGGTAAAAAACAAGATCCATATGCTTGACACACATTATGTCGATTGGAAACAAGTGGAAACGATGTGAAATTAGGTTGGAAGCAACTGAAAAATATTGTGACACGAATACAAGCCGTCATAGCTCCGCAACTACGACGAAAGGGATGTGGATATTATTGAGTTAAACGCATCTGTCCTATTTGCTTATGGCGATTCCCATCGTAATGATCGCGCATACAATCCCGCGATGCGCCCTATTTTCGCCGTTTCCGTGAATAAGACGTACGGCGGGGGATGTGTACCGAGCGAAATTGCCGACACGAATTACGTACGCTTACGAGAGCCTGGTTTTCAAGGAGTCGCTTTCACGTTGACTACGTCCCCGAGGTATCCCATCACACAGGGTCATTTAACGTGACATACAGCGTGTGTGTGGGAGGGATTTTTTTTTAAGGTCGTAGGGGTGTATTCCGTAACTTGACGGCACCGTGGAGAAAAGCACATCCAACGCATCGCACAGATAAGGAAGGTTAATAAAAGAAATGTACGCGATAACAAGTCGACGGCAGACGACTCTCCTCTTCGAAAGACGTGCAAGGAAACTAGGGTAGACATCCGCGGAAACGTGGATGTGGCGCCGTTTCAACGACAATAAGAGTTTTCCCGTGATGAAGTATCATTTCGTTTCCGAAGACATGCCGGTTGCTACAAATTCATCATCCCGCAACGAGGTACCGACGTCCGAAGCCGTTGGAGACGGAGCAAACTCGTCACGGCCGGGTCGCCACTGCGCGCCCTCGGCTACTACATTGTTTTTCCCGCCCGCTCACGGGGCTAAAGCATAATTCGGCGCCATCCTCGACTTTGTTGTACGTGAACTTTGACGTCCCATTCGCGTGCGTACAGTTCATTTCTTTTTCCCCTTCGGCCACCCCATGCAACCATTTCGAAGCCCACGCGGACGCGTCGTAAGGCGTGCGCTTAACGGGTGACTCCGTCTCCATTTGCGACTCGATAATCCTTTCCCACGGGCGCGGGAGGTGGGTGCGTCGCGACGCCCCCGAGTCGTCGAAAAATGCATAAACGTCCGCTTACGGGACAGGCACCGGGGAGGAACAGGAGGAAGGTTTGACAGGCGCCGAGTCAGGGGGAAGGCGTCCGAAGGGACCGTCTTCTCGGGGCCGCTTTCCGCGGCCGGCGCGCGGCCCACCGGGTCGCGAGCGCGTCCAATACCAGGTGAAGGATGGCCTCGAACGTACGTTACCTCGGATCTCGAGGAATCGACCCCGGTAGAAACGTGTGCAACGTTTATTCCCGGGTACGCCTTCGACAGGACGACAACCCGTATTTTGACGACCCGCTGCACACGAACTGGGCTCGCCAAACGCCTGGCGCCGCCACGGCCGACAGGGTGGAACCCTGACGGGCGCCGCGGCGCAAGGCGCCCTCGTTACGCGCCCCCGACACTCTCCGAAACGCGAAAGTCGGAGGAGGAGTGGAGTACAAACAATCCGAGAAGCGCACCGGAGGCGAGAGGAAGAGATCGTATTTTGCTCCGAAATGGTACGATAGCAAGGTGGACTTTCGTAAGAAATCCATGTCTTGGTAATTTTCTCTTTCTATCATCACGCAGCAGCCGATAACATGGCAGACGCAGCATCTGGAGCAGCGGCAGCCGCACCACCGGCAGCCCAGCCTTCGGGCACCGTCGCAGTAAAACCCCTGCCTTCTTCAGGAACCTCCGCGGCTTCCAAGAAGGCCAGCAAGGGCGGAGCAGCCAAGAAGGCTCGCGCAAAGCCGTCGCACCCGCCCACTTCCGAGATGGTTAACAACGCAGTCAAGGGCCTCAAGGAGCGCGGTGGCTCTTCCCTTCAAGCCATCAAGAAGTACATCGCAGCCAGCTACAAAGTGGACGCCGAGAGGCTCTCGCCTTTCATCAAGAAGTACCTCAAGGCGGCCGTCACCGCCGGAACTCTCGTCCAGACCAAGGGAAAGGGCGCCTCAGGTTCCTTCAAGCTGAGCCACAGCAAGAAGGCCGCACCCGCGGCAGCCAGCGGGACGACCAAGGCGAAAAAGGTCGTCAAGAAGACGGGAGTAAAGAAACCGAAAGCGGTCGGAGCCAAGAAGTCCTCCGAGAAGGCGTCCAGTGGCACCAAGAGGTCCGCGCCCAAGGAGCGAAGCAAGTCCGCGCCACCAGCCAAGAAGGCGAAGAAGGCGGCGGACAAGCCAAAGAAGAAGCCGGCGGCTGGGAAACCCGCCGCCAAGGCGGCAAAGTCCCCGTCGAAGGCGAAAAAGGCGGCCACCAAACCCAAGACCCCCAAGCCCAAGAAGACGCCCACCAAGGCCAAGCCCGCCGCCAAGAAACCTTCCGCCGCCCAGAAAAAGAAGTGAACCATCACTGCTTCGCCACCGGCGCACCTAGGACAGCAGACAGCGTCCAATCTCGGTCCTTTTTAGGACCATCATGTCTTCCAAAGATGCTTGCCACTCAATGCCCACGCCACTGAGCACGCCCAAAGTTAACATTTATCATGATTAATGCCATGCAAAAACAACGGTCCTATTTAAAATTGATGATGCGACATGGACGGACGAAAAAAAAAATTAAGAATAACATTCATAGAACGTGTAAAATGAACAACACGTCACGGAGTATTGTTTTCTTTTCGTTAAGCGCGTCAGGTAAGCATCGCACGAACTTTTATTTCATCTCATTTCATGCGTAGCCGTGCAAACGCACTTGCCATGCGCAAAGGAAATTTCATGTCGTCCATCATTCCAATGGATTTACATCGTCGTTAATTATTGTGCGATCGTGCTAAATTCAAACTTTTAAGTATGTACTGGTCCTGAAAAGGACCTTTGTTTTTCGGCCGAAAGTAGCTTTCTAAGCTCGCTCTCCGCGGATACGGCGGGCCAGCTGGATGTCCTTGGGCATGATGGTCACACGCTTAGCGTGGATGGCGCAGAGGTTGGTGTCCTCAAAGAGACCCACTAGGTAAGCCTCGCTGGCCTCCTGGAGAGCCATGACGGCGGAGCTCTGGAACCGAAGATCGGTCTTGAAGTCCTGGGCGATCTCACGCACCAGGCGCTGGAAGGGCAGCTTGCGGATGAGGAGCTCCGTGCTCTTCTGGTATCTCCTGATCTCACGAAGGGCCACGGTACCGGGGCGGTACCTGTGGGGCTTCTTGACGCCTCCCGTCGCCGGCGCGCTCTTGCGAGCGGCCTTGGTGGCCAGCTGCTTCCTCGGGGCCTTTCCTCCGGTGGACTTGCGGGCTGTCTGCTTCGTACGTGCCATTTCTGCGATCTGTAAAAAGCCGGGTCAACGCCGTCTTTTAAGCACTTCCGAGAATGGCGCCAGATAGTACGGGCGACGCTGATTGGTGGAGAGGTCGGGTACGTCATCGCCGCGGCGGCGACGTTTATAAATACCGGCGAAGGTGCATTTCAGGTCATCAGACAGCAGCCCTTACTACGAGCAGACTACAGAGATGACTGGACGCGGCAAGGGAGGAAAAGGCCTGGGAAAGGGAGGAGCCAAACGTCATCGCAAAGTTCTCCGCGATAACATCCAGGGCATCACCAAGCCGGCCATCCGCCGTCTCGCCCGCCGAGGTGGAGTGAAGCGTATCTCCGGACTCATCTACGAGGAGACGCGCGGTGTGCTCAAGGTGTTCCTTGAGAACGTTATTCGCGACGCCGTCACCTACACCGAACACGCCAAGAGGAAGACCGTCACAGCCATGGACGTCGTGTACGCACTCAAGCGACAGGGCCGCACTCTCTACGGGTTTGGCGGTTAGACACGACGCGACGGGATCGCCATCCGACACCCGGCGTACGTCGATAAAAAAGGTCCTTCTAAGGACCAATACAATGTTCAGAGATGGAGCCAATCCTTTGCCATAACGGAACGAAAAATTATTCCCTATTCGCCATAGCGTGTGTGACGGCGATAAATAGTAAAGTAAGACCTGTTCGAACGCAAAAAAAAAATGGCGGTGATAATAGAGTTGAAATTGTATGAGCCTTTACCGACGTTAAAGACATTGTCAGCGAATCGGAATAAGCACGTGGCAACGGACTGGCGACAATGTATATCGCGCCGTTGCAACCGTACAGGAATAAGCACGGGGCAACAATGTACTTCGCGCCGTTGCAACCGTACATGAATAAGCACGTGGCAACAATGTATATCGCGCCGTTGCAACCGTACATGAATAAGCACGTGGCAACGGACTGGCGACAATGTGTATCGCGCCGTTGCAACCATACATGTTAACAAGAAATAACGTAGTTAAGCGGCAGATTGCAGGTGAAATTTTATGACAGACTATGAAATACATTGTAAACGAAGCAGTGTCACCTTCAATCATTCTTCGTTGCATTTCAGCACAAACGCTTTCACTTTTTATACGCTTTATTTCCCATCGTTTACCTTAGCCCAATTATAGCTCCACGTTTCATTCGCTATGCTTATTACGTTTATTGTTATTATTATTTTTTTCACATGACATTTATCGCGTACATCTCTCTAGTATGTTCTGGTCCTGAAAAGGACCTTTTATGCGCACAGCGTGATGCTTATGCCTTCTTCTCAGTCTTCTTGGGCAGGAGCACCGCCTGGATGTTCGGAAGGACACCTCCCTGAGCGATGGTAACGCCCGACAGGAGCTTATTCAACTCCTCGTCGTTGCGGATGGCCAACTGCAAGTGACGAGGGATGATTCTCGTCTTCTTGTTGTCCCTGGCAGCGTTACCGGCCAACTCGAGGACTTCCGCGGCCAGGTACTCCATGACGGCGGCCAAGTAGACTGGGGCACCGGCACCAACACGCTCGGCATAGTTCCCCTTGCGGAGCAGACGGTGGATACGACCGACCGGAAACTGAAGACCGGCCCTGCTGGAGCGGGACTTGGACTTCCCCTTCACTTTTCCTCCCTTTCCTCGTCCGGACATGGCTGAATGCTTCTTTATCTGGTAGTGCTGTCTAATCGCTGTCAGCACTACCAGTCATTGGCACCCTCGATGTTTGAGGGCATGATACAAAACCGTACCGGTGAGAAAGACTCACCCTTACCGGTCAATTTACAAGAATAATAAAAATGGCATTCGAGAAACTTGGCGGCTGTGTGTGTTTATGTTTGCGTGAAAGAGAAACTTAATAACTAACCTGGGGAATTGGTCCCCCAGCTAAAGTTAATAATGGTGGTTAAGGCTAAATAACAGCTAAAATCCTTTTTTTTTTCCCCCTATTGGGGAATGATTTCTTTTTTTTTATGTATATTTTATTTTATTTTATTATTATATATATTTTTTTTTTTTTTTTTTCTTTTCTTTTTACCAATTGTCAGCTTTTACATATATAATTAGTTAGCAAGAGTTGAGATTCTAATTGCTAATATATTGGGGAGTTTACGTTGGATCAGATTTGAATAGTAGGGAAAGAAAAATTGCGTGAAGCGCGCCGGTAGATTATTCAGCTGTCGTACCGGTTCGGAGCAGGCGGGTGGGAAATTTGAAAAAGATTTCGCCGAGAAGCGGCCTGTTTAGAAAGGGGAGCTTATAGTGTAATGAATAATGACGGAAACCAAGTGAACAGAGGCGTTGAACGGACGCCGCGAAAGGCTGTGAAGCGGCCTTCCCAAAGTGGCGGGAGAAGATGAAATAGGGGCGGCGAAATACTGATTGCTTAACCTAAAAAAGTACAAGTTCGTGAAGCGGTTACAGCTAGGAAGAAGCATGGTACATAAAATTAACAGAAATAGGATAGACTCATAGGAGAGTAATATCTTTAGGCAGTGTATACTTTTTTTTGCGTGGGGGGGGATAATCCCAGATATTTCTGAGGAGGGGGTTACCTGTATGCTGTAAGCGTGCGCGAAATGACATCACTTGTTTGCGGATGAATTCCGCGACGGAAGGGAGTTTGTGGGCGCGACGGACATCGGCCATCCGGGTCAGTTTGCTGATGCGTAACATGGCCCGGATGGATTTATTCTGGAAAATTTCCAATTGGGTCCAAAGCGACTTGCGGACGGCGAACACCTCGCAGCCATAGAGGAGCTGCGGGCGGATGATCGAAGTGTATAGCCGGATTCTTTGAGCTGGAGAGAGAGAGGAACCACTGGCGGTCAGGCAGCCGAGTTGGTTCCGCGCGACTACCGCCTTGCGGCGGCAATATTCAATCTGAGGCGAGAAGGAGAGCTTTGAATCGAGAACGATACCCAAAAAGCGATGCGAAGAGGCTCGTGGAATTCTATGTTTGTTGAAGAGTAAAGGGACGTGCGATGGGAGTTTACGAGTACGTTCGAAGTGAACGTGTGTACTTTTTTCCGCGTTGATTTTTATTTTCCATGTTTTCGTCCATGTATGTATTTTTCTTAGGTGCGCATTTAATTTCGTTATATTTGTGTGGCTTTGTCGAGATGAAGCTGCGATCGCGGTATCGTCAGCGTACATATGAATGGATGTGAGTGGAGTAAACGGTAAATCATTCACGTAAATATTGAATAGAAGGGGGCTGAGGAGGGAGCCTTGTGGCACTCCCGCCCCCGCTTGTCGCGTCGAAGAGAGAAAGTCACCTGACGTCACGACGAATTGCCGACCCGAAAGGAAGCTTTGGATGAGAAGGAGAAGGGGGGAGGGAAAGCGGGAGAGGTGGAGTTTGTATAGGAGGCCTTTGTGCCAGACACGGTCAAAGGCTCTGGCGACGTCTAAAAACACAGCGTCTGTGACCATTTTCTGGTTGAATCCGTGCGAGATTTTTTCACAAAGACGGAGGACCTGGTGGTTTGCCGACACGTGCTCACGAAAGCCCAGCTGTTCGGGGCGGAGGATATTATTTTCCGAGGCGTGTTTTTGGAGACGATCTAGAAGGATTTTTTCAAAAATTTTCGAAATATTTGAAAGTAAAGTAATCGGACGGCTATTACCGGGAATGGTGGCGTCCTTTCCGGGTTTGGGAAGAAGGAATATTTTGCCCAGTTTCCAGGGAGAAGGATAGTGGGAACAGATGTAACAGTGGTTAAAGAGGTCGGAAAGAATGAGCGGGAAGGACGGGATTTTTGAGGCGAGTTTTAGTTCTCGGTTTGAGACGTTGTCCAACCCGGGAGCTTTTCTCGTGGGAAGGGATGCGAGGATAGACGAAATCTCCTTTGCCGAAGTGATCGGCTCCAGAGATGACGAATTGGGAGGAATGGAATTAAGAAACTGGCGGATTTCTGGATCGAGAGGAGAAGGGGAAGGATCCACAGACATGGTGGACTCGAGGTGATCAGCCTGGATGTCCGCCTTGCGCTGTGGATCAAAGATGTATGAATCCCGGAATTTAATCGGGGGATTGGTTGCTTTTGGGCGGCGACGAAGAGATTTCGACAACCGCCACAGGGAATTATCTTCGAAGGATAGGGATTCTATATGACGGAGCCATTCCTGAGCGGAGTAGGCTGAGATAGCCTTTTTTACTTCCGCCGCGAGTCTATTATACGCGGATTTAAAATCGGGAGTTCTTTCCCGCTGCCAGGTACGTCTGGCAACGTTGCGACGCTTGATTTTAAAGAGAATGTCGGCGGGGAGAGGGTGACGCCCTTCGCCCGCACGTGGCTTGAAAATATCCTTCGTGACCGATCGTCTGGCCTCGGAAAAGGCGTCGGCGACGGCCGAAGCACGGCGGTCGAGAATCTCGGGGGTGGGGGAGGAAAGGGGACACAGCTGCTCGAGTTTGTGTGCAAGGGTGTCGGGGAACCGAGCCCAGTCAATGACCTGGCGGCGTGGGGGGAGATGGGCTTGCGACCCAAGGGGAAGACGAAACAGAAGGGGAAAGTGGTCCGAGGCGAAGTCCCGAACGACCGAGGGACGCTCGTGGAAGGGGAGGTTGACCGAGAGGGCGAAATCAATTACGGAGCACGTGCGCGGGGACCGAGACACGTGGGTCGGTTCGGAAGGGGCGAGGATGGAAACGGGTTTGCCCTCGATGAAGGCGAGAAGGGTTCGGCCGTTGGTGTTCGTAGACGAGCAATTCCAAGCGACGTGTCTTGAATTCCAATCTCCGACGAACAAACCGTTCTTACTCTGAGACGTCAGCAGAGAAAGATCGTTTCTATTCAATTTACGTGAACGACCCGGACTATTGTAAATGGAATAAATGTTAATGTGTCCTAGCGTTGTATGGACTTTTATTCCTAGAGCCTCGATGTTCGCCAAAATGGGTACGTCCAGAAGGGAGTGGGATAAATCACGTTTAATTAGAACAGCTACTCCTCCCCCTGGAGTGTTCCTGTCCAATCTATGTGTAATGTAATGTTCAGAGTAGAAGGAAATGTGTGGTTTTAGAAAGGTTTCCTGTAGGAGAATAATGTCAATGTGGTGCGTGGTAGCGTAGTGTAAAAGTTCGTGTTTTTTGTGGTGTAAGCCGTTACAGTTCCAAGATAGTATTTTTAAATTTGTGCTTAAGATCCCCGTGTGCATATTATGTGTGCATACAGAGTAGCTGTTCTAATATATACATTTTTTTCTCCTGCATTGTGGGAGCGTTTTGAATACCCGACATGATGGAACGAAACCAGCGCAGAAGTTCCGGGCCATCTGGGTTCGCGTTAGAAGAAGGGGGCGGGGGAGCTGGGGCGGAAGCCGGAGGAGGAGGAGGGGTAGCGGAGTCACTAGGGTAGGGAAGACCATGCGGTCGAGAAAGGGACTTGGAGGGGAGGGCGGGGAAGGCCGAGGACGAGTCCACAGCTGAGGCGAAGGAGCGGGAGAGGGGGGGAGGAATTCCGGCGGGAATCGCCCGGCCCGAGGCCGCGCGTCGTTCAAAGCTCTTTTTCTTCGCCTCACGGTGAATTTCACAGCCCCGGTAATTCGCTGGGTGATCTTTAAGACAGAGAAAACACGTAGCGGGGGATTCCTTTGATTTTTCGCATGCGGAGCTCAAGTGGGCGCCTCCGCAGCGAACGCAATTCGGGTTTAGGTGGCAGTGGTTTTTTGTGTGGCCGATGCGCTGACAGCGATGGCACTGCACCGGATCACCCGACTTGCGAAATGGAGTTATTTGGACTCGGAGTCCCGCGAGCGCGTGAATGCTTTGAAAAGCCACAGTATCGATATCGCTTGCACAAGAGATGTGGCACACGTTTGTCGGGTAACTCGGGACCGCCTTGAGTTTTAATTTACGCTCCTCGTCTGAAGGACGAGTAGAGTAAATGCGCCGTACTGAATGCACCTGAAAACCCAGCGAATGAAGTTGTTCAAGAATAGTACCATCCGAAACTGATGGGGCGACGCCTCGCAGAGCGAATTCCTTACGTTTGTTCTCGGGGAGCTGGTAGGTGACGAACGGAATGTTCAGTTCTTTTAAGATTCCGTTCACTGAATTGTAGTCTGTGATATTGCTGCACTTTACAACAGCCGTGGACCTGCCTGTGCAGTGGGAAATGGGCGGAATTGAACAAGCTCGCTGCATGCGAGCATGTAGCTCAGCCCATTGCGAGATGTCTGCAAGCCGAAAAGGAGGAATCCTACCGGCGCGCGTAGGAAGCGACTGAGTCGCTTCAGAGGGCGGCTGCTGAACCGGTCGTGAGGCGGCCGGGACGCTAGCGGGGGGAGAGGTGACCGGTTCACTCAGAAGCGTGAAACGGTTCTGAACCGCCGTTGAAGACGGCGGAGCAGCGGTAATCGCGCCCGATGCCATGGAGCGACGACGCTTATTAGCAACCAGGATAAAACCGTCTTCAGCGGTGGGGGGAATACCATTTTCAAAAACATAGCCATTTTTCGAAGACAAGATATCGGAATATTGACCGGTAAGGGAAGAGTCACTCACCGGAGAATCCTGATCCGCTCCTACCGCGACGTCCATTGGCACAGGCGCAGGAGTGGTGTCAGGGAGCGTGCTAGAAGTCAGTCGGATGTCTGCGGCACCAGAAGGAGCAGCAGAGGAGGCGGCGTTGGACGGGCGAACGGCAGGAGTCGGCGTCGAGGTGCGGAGATCGGCGAGCAGCTCATCTCTCTCGTTCACTGAGAGAACGGCAAGAGCAGCTCTCGCGGCTGCCACAGCTGATTCCGCGGGAGATGCAGCCATCGCGGAAGAGGAGACGGACGGAGTTAAACACGATTCCGAGATTGCATCCTCGGAAGACGGAAGGTATTGCAGTATAGCCCGGCGACGCAGGGATTGCGTCCCGAGGTTAATGTTGGCGTCCCGACAACCACGGGGATGGAATAGCGGGCCTTCAACGTGTTTTTTTGATGAAATTTTTACACGCATAATCAATTAATTATACAGTGAAGGGCGCACATTCATAGCGGGACATAGACGCCAACGATGACAAGCCCGCTGAGCGGGGCAGGAGGGGAAGGAGGGGAGGGGAGAGTGAAAGGCCACGGCCGAGCGGCGGCGGGGCCTGCACGAGCTGGCGACGCGCAGTCTGGGAGCGCTGCAGGGGGAGGGGGTGGCACGCGACCGGCCTGCCTGGGCGGTCGGGCGAGCGGCGGCTCCGGCGGGCACAAAGGGTCCGCACGGCGGCACTTGCGAAACACAAAGGCGGCACGAGATTTTCACTGAGAAAAAGGGCGCACAGACGGAAGAAAAACACGTCCGTCCTCAACGAAGGTTGAGCAGAGAGTCAATCGCTGTCAGACTCCTGGGCGCATTTATATAGGCTGCCGCCGTCCTAGCGACGCCACATCATGCTTTTACGTGATTGGTCGTCGAGGAGATTCGGCTCACGGAACGGACCAGGGGTACATAAGCAGGCGACTGATGATCGGCGAAAATACTGAAATCGACCCCGTTCGCCGAACGTGATCACCATGCCACCCAAGACGAGCGGAAAGGCTGCGAAGAAAGCGGGCAAGGCCCAGAAGAACATCTCCAAGGGAGACAAGAAGAAGAAGCGCAGGAGGAAGGAGAGCTACGCAATCTACATCTACAAAGTGCTGAAGCAGGTGCACCCCGACACCGGAATCTCCAGCAAGGCCATGAGCATCATGAACAGCTTCGTCAACGATATTTTCGAGAGAATCGCCGCCGAAGCTTCTCGCCTGGCTCACTACAACAAGCGCTCCACCATCACCAGCCGGGAGGTGCAGACCGCCGTCAGGCTCTTGCTTCCCGGTGAGCTGGCCAAGCACGCCGTCTCCGAGGGGACCAAGGCCGTCACCAAGTACACCAGCTCAAAGTAAATTCCTCGACGGGATTGCTTTGATGCATCCTAACGGCCCTTCTAAGGGCCATGAAATAATCTTCAGTTTTCAAATACCCGACTGCGATGGGCAATCGTCAATACTCGGCCGCAAAGGACGTACATAAATAAACGTAAAAACCTGGAAAATTAGAGTCCCACGCTTTCCTCCGATTCACCAACTACTTACCTGGTGTGCACGCGCGCGGTTCACGAAAAAATAGAGTAAATGTAAAGGAGAAACTTATGACAATAAAAGATGGACGAATTTCTTACCTCCTATTCAATTATATTTTCTACTGCTATGCGTCTGCATTTGATGAAAATGACCGTCGAGATATTAAGGAAAAAATATTATATTCCCATGATTACTTCCCTTTCACCCAGTACTTTTCAAACCACTGACCTGCTATGCTCGTTTCTCAGACGTAAGCCTTGACTTACATGTCTCCCTCCGTCAAAAATAATATGGATTCACGGCGTCCGTCTCCCTCCGAAACTGGTACGCTTGTGGTCACGTTGCTCCTGCTTCACTTCCAGGGGCAGTAAATGACAGGTTCCCACATGCCCTTCCCACGCGGCCGTTTTTCCGCGAAGGCTAATTCCGCTTAACCTCCCGTCCCATCCGCTACGTCGTAAAACTCCTCGGGGGTTCAACGCGAGGAGGCAGGCAGGTAATGCGACCCGTCCTCGCCCCAAGTTTCTACGTTAACCAGAAAAGGGCTGTCGCAATGACCCACGTGGCATTCCGCACGAGGAAGAAATTTCTGTGGAAACCTCGCAAGCATAGAACGCAGCTGGGCAACAGCGTTCCTTGTACATTCACCAAGTCGTGACGAGCAGGCGTCGCAATAAACAAAATGGCGGGCAGTGAGCGCTTCCGTGGATTTTCCATTGTGCTAATTCTATCCAATCAATCAATTCCCAGAAACTATTTCTACGGAATGCATCGTCGTTAACAGCATATGGAATCAGCATCATTCGCACAAATAACAATTTATGTAATGGGCATCGGGTTTCCTTCTTGGGAAATCGGCATCTCGCTGAAACAATGTTGATAAACCTCCTCTGAACGAATCCCCCAAGTATTTTAAAGTCGATTGAGTGATTTTTCATCCTTTTCCGCAATTTTTTTTTTGCGATACTGCAACGATTTATCAGCAATTGATTACAAATGCATCGAGACAGACGTGACAAGTAGACCAGTTCTTTGATCACCATGCCTCCAAATGACCGATTCTTGTTATAGTTTTGAACCGGGGTCCCTTCCGCGGGACACGAAGGTTTTTCCGGTGCGAGACGGCTCATTCCCCTTCTTTTGAACGAAATTAACCTTTCCAGAAATCTTTACTTGTCTTGTCACGCCACAGAACAGAAAATGTTTCTCTAGGCAAAAGTTAAATGGTCCCAGTCCCAACTTACCCGCTAATTTTATTACGTTGATACACAAGGGATGGAAGGACATACGTTAATGTTGTTTATTTCTTTGCGGGATTAGGGAAATGAAATCTAGGGAAAAGAGGTCGAAGTTTGACGTGAAAGAAAAATCTTTAAAATTAGCGGCCGGTATAATCATTTATGAGATGATTGCATAACGTTTTCATTAAGGCGACTCTTCCTACAAGTGCTTTCTTTCCGAGTGCATTTCTGACGAAAAAGGTTGCCGCATGTGCCTACCTGTCCGTCCTTTTAGCATTTCTACTTTCTGCAAATTTGGTGAAAATCTTTACCGCATTAGCCCCATTGAAGAATCCACCCCGGCCGCATTTTGACACTAGGTACACGAGATCGTCACTTCACCGTATTCGACAACCGATTTCCCGCAGTGGCGTTAACCGAAGGACGCTCGGCTTTGAGGACAATAGTGATTCGTGAAGCGATATTTAATCAGATTCACCTAGTAACAGTGGCCGGGAATGGAATGGAATAACGTCCTTGCCTAGGCAACTTAGTAACATACAACTTAACTACGGACGGGAGAAAATGCCGACGAGCCGTGAAGCGGTGTAAATTTCATAACGATCGTGTGATTTTAAGACTCATGATATACACCATGACGATTAATTACCTTAGCAGTTGTGGTGATGCTTAATCACCGGGATATCATGTAATGTCATACCAGTCACAGCGAGGCGTTAATACTTAACATTGAACTTTGTCAAATTTGTGTAGTTGAAATCACCCTTATGACATCTGTTAATAAATTCATCCACACAGAGTACCAAATTAGTAAAATATCTCGGGTACGCAGCGATATGTAAACGGAGACAGTTTTTTTTTCAAAATCTCGGAATGGATGACAAACGTCCTCCATTAGCGAACATTTATGACAGTCATCACCTACCTCCTGCCGTGATAATGTCAAATTTTGCAATGCAACTACTGGTAATAAGAATGATTAAATTCGAGTCAACTAGTGTTACTTTCGAATAACGTTCCCCCATTGACACAACTGTCATTTACATATGAACACTAGAAACTAACACACACGAACGTGCACATAGACCTACGCAACCTTCAGTCGTCTACTTCATCGTGAGTGGATTGAATCCTCTTAACTCCTGATTGACTTTCGCTTCACATTGCAATGATCCCAGATTGGCCGGGGAAAAGACGACAATTTGTTTTCCTGTTCACTGGAATGCTTATTTCGTATCTTTTATGGTGATGTGCTAGGTACCAGACAGCTTAAAATTGTTAATCATCGTTCTTTTATTACTCGTGACGATAAAGTTGCTTCCGCATCGCTAAGAACCTCAAGGAATCAACAATGAACGGGGATGAAATATTTGATGGGTCCACATGTATTGATTAAGTAATGCAGAACGAAGTAGATACTGAGTAATTGAATTAACACAGGGGCTTCTTCGAGACAGAACCGAGAAATGATGTTCCGTGAACTGTCGACGGTGATAGAGTTCCACGAAAGAGAGGTCGTAGAGGAATGAACGGTTCCGGCTGTTAATGCCGCCCCTAGTCCCCCCAACCCCGCAAGCACTGGAAACCAGCCTGGATCCCTGATTACGATCCCAGGAAAAATCGTGTTCAAGTCTTTCCTACGCCAGATAGTATAATCTGTCATCACTATTGAACGCCGCATCACGCCCCGACGGCTTTTTCCCACGTTTTTTTTATTTATTCACAGGAATGTTTTCCAGGTAAGGGCTATTCACTCTACCTTATCCGTCAATCACTATCCCGACCCTCGAAAGTTACAAGGAAAAGTCGACCATTGCTCTAATGAAAGATATTATTCCAACGGCATGGAGGTAAAAAACAAGATCCATATGCTTGACACACATTATGTCGATTGGAAACAAGTGGAAACGATGTGAAATTAGGTTGGAAGCAACTGAAAAATATTGTGACACGAATACAAGCCGTCATAGCTCCGCAACTACGACGAAAGGGATGTGGATATTATTGAGTTAAACGCATCTGTCCTATTTGCTTATGGCGATTCCCATCGTAATGATCGCGCATACAATCCCGCGATGCGCCCTATTTTCGCCGTTTCCGTGAATAAGACGTACGGCGGGGGATGTGTACCGAGCGAAATTGCCGACACGAATTACGTACGCTTACGAGAGCCTGGTTTTCAAGGAGTCGCTTTCACGTTGACTACGTCCCCGAGGTATCCCATCACACAGGGTCATTTAACGTGACATACAGCGTGTGTGTGGGAGGGATTTTTTTTTAAGGTCGTAGGGGTGTATTCCGTAACTTGACGGCACCGTGGAGAAAAGCACATCCAACGCATCGCACAGATAAGGAAGGTTAATAAAAGAAATGTACGCGATAACAAGTCGACGGCAGACGACTCTCCTCTTCGAAAGACGTGCAAGGAAACTAGGGTAGACATCCGCGGAAACGTGGATGTGGCGCCGTTTCAACGACAATAAGAGTTTTCCCGTGATGAAGTATCATTTCGTTTCCGAAGACATGCCGGTTGCTACAAATTCATCATCCCGCAACGAGGTACCGACGTCCGAAGCCGTTGGAGACGGAGCAAACTCGTCACGGCCGGGTCGCCACTGCGCGCCCTCGGCTACTACATTGTTTTTCCCGCCCGCTCACGGGGCTAAAGCATAATTCGGCGCCATCCTCGACTTTGTTGTACGTGAACTTTGACGTCCCATTCGCGTGCGTACAGTTCATTTCTTTTTCCCCTTCGGCCACCCCATGCAACCATTTCGAAGCCCACGCGGACGCGTCGTAAGGCGTGCGCTTAACGGGTGACTCCGTCTCCATTTGCGACTCGATAATCCTTTCCCACGGGCGCGGGAGGTGGGTGCGTCGCGACGCCCCCGAGTCGTCGAAAAATGCATAAACGTCCGCTTACGGGACAGGCACCGGGGAGGAACAGGAGGAAGGTTTGACAGGCGCCGAGTCAGGGGGAAGGCGTCCGAAGGGACCGTCTTCTCGGGGCCGCTTTCCGCGGCCGGCGCGCGGCCCACCGGGTCGCGAGCGCGTCCAATACCAGGTGAAGGATGGCCTCGAACGTACGTTACCTCGGATCTCGAGGAATCGACCCCGGTAGAAACGTGTGCAACGTTTATTCCCGGGTACGCCTTCGACAGGACGACAACCCGTATTTTGACGACCCGCTGCACACGAACTGGGCTCGCCAAACGCCTGGCGCCGCCACGGCCGACAGGGTGGAACCCTGACGGGCGCCGCGGCGCAAGGCGCCCTCGTTACGCGCCCCCGACACTCTCCGAAACGCGAAAGTCGGAGGAGGAGTGGAGTACAAACAATCCGAGAAGCGCACCGGAGGCGAGAGGAAGAGATCGTATTTTGCTCCGAAATGGTACGATAGCAAGGTGGACTTTCGTAAGAAATCCATGTCTTGGTAATTTTGAATTTTGAATTTTCAATTTTTGGCTGTGCGCTTATCCGGCCTGTGATTTCTTCCTGATCTGCGTATCAACACAACATTTACCAACATTAATAAAGGACCATACACGCCAACTCATCAATCCACTGACTGCAACACACCGTCAGCAGTGGATAGGGGCTCAGCTCTCTCCTCTTCTGCCATGGCGACTACCGCGTCGCCTGGTGCCTCCCGTCCCGGCTCGCCGGTCGATAGCGACGGCTTCGTCTTCCCGAAGAGGACGATTAAAATACTCGCCCCCATTTTTAAGGAGACGCCGACTGCACCATCTCGGCCCGGCGTTCGTCGGCCATTTACGCCTCTGAGCGATGCCGCTCTGAAACGTGCGCGCACGTCGGCCGACGCATTCGTGCCCGTGCCGACGAGCAACTCGTTCTCGGCTCTCGCCCCCGCGACCGATTCATCCGAACCGGTCGCCATGGCAACGGATGCAGCATCCGAGCAGGGTCCATCTGAAGCCGCTCCGCCCCCGCGCCCAAGCCGCGGTGCCCGTCCTCCTCCGCTCGTCGTGTACGATGTGGAGGACGTTCGCGCGTTCCGCGATATGATCCGATCATCAGTTACGGATCAATCATTCGCCGTGACATTCGGTGATTCTTCGGCCCGGGTCCAAACCCGGACCATGGACGACTTCCGTGCCCTTCGTGCTGCGCTCTCGGCCGCCGACGCGCAGATGTCCACCTGGGGCGTCGGCGAGGAGAAGACAACCTCCTTCACCTTCCGGGGCTTGTCATCGCTCCACCGAACGGAGGACCTTTTGGAAGACCTGCGGTCCATGGGGATCGACGCCCGCCGCGGACGCCAGCTGTCGTCTGCCGGGAAGCCAATCGGCGTCTTTGTGGTCGCCATCGCCACTTCGGAGGCCTGGCCGATTTCATCGGTCAAGGCTATCCGAAGCGTCGGCAACTGCGTCGTCTCGGTGCGTCTATACGTTTACCGAGACCCGCAGCTCTGCCATCGCTGCTCTCGCTTCGGCCACGGCAGCTTTTTCTGCTCGGCCTCTCCTCGCTGCCCGCGCTGCTCCGAGGCCCACTGTCTGCAGGAGTGTCCCCGATCGGGAGCTGAGAAGTGCCCGAGCTGCGGCGGAGAGCACTCCGCATTCTCTCCGCTTTGCGAAAAGTGGAGAATGGAGAAGGAGCGCCGCGAGGAAAAGCCCTCGAGAAAACGCCGCGGACGCCGCGGGAAAGGAGCCGCCAATCAAGCTGGCGGGAAGGCCGCACCACCTGCTGCAGCACCTTACGCGTCGGCGAAGAAGGTTCCTTCCTTGGGGACGACCAACGCCTGGCGAGGAGGAGACGCGTCTCGCGGCCCGGCACCACAGCGTCCTGCACCACGTCCGCGCCTCGGCGTGAATTTCCCGGTGCTGCCAACTCCATCCACGACCACCACAGAGACGGCCGAATCGCTCCGCATCCCGCTGCGCGAGCGCCGCCGTCTCCAAGCGTCGGCGACCCAGCAGCCGTCGGTCCTTTCGGGGGCCACGCCGGACTCTGTCGCTGCCGCCGACGGAGATGCCCTTCTCAGCGTTCTAGGAACGCTGGCCACCATCTCGGCTGCTCTGCAGTCCCAGCTCCAGGTGCTCTCGGCGACGCTGCAGCAGCTGCCTTCTCTCCTTGCGGCCCGACATGGATAATTCCTTGCCGAAACGCCGGAACATCGTCATCGCGTCGTGGAACGTGGGCGGCGCGACGGCAAGGAAGACGCCGGAGCTCCTTGCATTTCTGTCTCGGCAGAGATGTGAGGTCGCTCTACTGCAGGAGACGTTTCTGGGCCCAGGGGATCGGTGGACTGTTCCCGGCTTTCGCGTGTTTCGCGACGACCGGTCGCGCCGCGGAGGAGGAACGGCAATCCTGGTTGCGGAGCACCTGCGTGCACAGCGTTTCCCGCTACGGCCATTTCTTTCAACGGAAGCCACTGCCATAGACCTGGAGTGCGGCGAGGGACCTCTTCGTCTTGCTTCGGTCTACATATCACCTCAGGCGATGCTTCGCACAGATGAACTCGCGTCGATCTTCGCGGAATCTACTTCTGCGATCGTCGCGGGGGACTTCAACGCGAAGCATCCGGACTGGCATTCTCGGGTTGGCAACGCCCGGGGATATCGCCTGCGGCAGTGGACTTCGGCCGAGCGGCTCTCCGTCATCGGTCCTCGAACGCCGTCTCATTTCGCGACCTGCGGAACGAGCGACGTCTTGGACATCGCTGTGTACGCCGGGCTGCATTCAGCGCTCTCCGCGAGAGCGCTTTTTGCGCTTGACAGTGACCACCTGCCGGTCCTTCTTCACTTCGGACGACGCCCCAAGGAAGCTGAGACGCGGAAAACCTTGAACTACGCCGCAGCGGACTGGGATTCTCTCCGGCGCAGGATTACAGACGGAATCACGGCCACTTCGCTGCCTCCGGCTCTTGGTTCTCCCGATGAAATCGATCGTCAGGTTGATTTTATCACGGAAACCGTGCAGTCGGCGGTAGCGGCTTCGATTCCCGTAACCTGCCGTCGCTCCTGGAACCACCTGGCGCTTCCGCGATCCATCCGCGAAGACATCCGGGAGAAAAATCGCCTGCGGCGCCGCTTTCAAAGCACCCGCTGCCCGTCCGACAAGGCCCAGCTGAACGCCGCCCAGCGCCGTATTCGCACCGACATCCTGGCCCTGAGAACCGCCTCCTGGGAGAAAAAGGTTTCCTCTCTCTCTCCAGAAGACGGCTCGATGTGGAGAATGGCAAGGTCCCTCCGCGGGGAGTCCCGGGAGGAAGCCCCGCTGATTGCTGCCAACGGATTTCTGCGATCGCCGGAGGAGAAAGCTTCGGGGATGGCGGTCCATTTGGAGGACGTCTTTTCTCCTTCCGAAGGCGATATGGACCAGCCCGATCCGCTGACTTCCCGTGTCATCCCGCCGAGAACGCCGCACCACTCCCGAGACCGAGAAGAGCTGCCGCCGACCATCGTGGAGGAGGACCTTAGAGGGGCCATAAAGACTCTGAAGCCGCGGAAGGCACCGGGGCCGGACGGTATTTCGAATGCCGTAATCGCCCGGATGCCGATTTCCCTTGCCTCCTTTTTGTTATGCATATTCAATGCGTGTCTCGCCATCGGGTATTTCCCATCCCGGTGGAAAGAGGCGCGTGTTGTGTGCATTCCTAAGGAAGGGAAATCACCTTCGCCGGCGAATTATCGCCCAATCTCTTTGCTCGACGGCCTGGGAAAACTGTTCGAGCGGGTCCTTCTTCGTCACCTGATCGCCATCACCGAGGAGCTGAACATCCTACCTGAGCACCAATTCGGCTTCCGCAGCGAACATTCCACGACTCATCAGATCGCGCGCCTGCTGAATTACGTCACGGAAGGTTTCAACCGACGGCACTCCACCGTCGGCGCCTTCTTTGACATCAGCAAGGCGTTCGATCGGGTGTGGCATGACGGCTTGCTGTGGAAGCTTGATTGCTTCGGGTTTCCTCGCTGGTGGACGAACATCGCTGCATCATGGCTTCGCGGCAGGACGTTCCGGGTCAGCTGGGGCGACGCGCTCTCCGAGAAGAGGAGCATACGAGCGGGCGTTCCGCAGGGAAGTCTGCTCTCGCCGCTCCTCTTCAATATCTACTCTTCGGACATCCCCGGTGACTTCGGAACCAACGTCCTCGTCGCAACATACGCCGACGATTCAGCGATCTTGGCACGTTCTTCTCGGCAACATCTGGCAGCGCGTTACCTGCAGCGGGCGGTCGACGCTCTCACGGCGTGGTTTTCCCTTTGGCGTTTCGGCGTCAACGAGAAGAAAACCCAGGCGATCGTCTTTTCCAAGGGACCGAAGGAGCCCGGCGAAATACTCGTCGGACTCACGGAAGTTCCTTGGAAGAGATCCGTTCTCTACCTGGGCGTACTTCTCGACAAGCGCCTCAACATGGTGAACCACGCCAAGCGGACATCTGGGATCGCAGCATCTCGGCGGCATCTCCTCGCGCCCATACTTGGACATCCGTGCCTTCCTCTCCGCCGGCGGCTTCAACTTTTCGCGGCGGTGCTTCGCCCTAACCTTACGTACGCGGCGCCTGCGTGGTGCGGCGTTATGGGCAAGAAGGCGGAGAGAATCCTGTGCACCGCGGACAGGAAGAGTCTGCGGGCGACGCTGCGCCTTGGTTGGAAACCAGGGAACGAGGCGCTTTATGAAATCGGAAAATTACCACCACTGGATGCTGTCCTTCGTGAGCGGACGGCCATGTTCCGGGATCGAGCGGCATCATCATCCCACGGGGAAATCCGCAGCATCACTGATGCTGTGGTTCTCCCGTGGGATAAGCATCCACGTCCATGCGCGGGCACCGGCAACGAGGAAGACCAGCCGCCGGCGAAACGCAGAAAGTCCAACGGCCATTTCGGAGCCACATGCTCCGAAATGGTACGACAGTGACGGGGTCCTTCGGGAACTTCATCCTTTCGGCCTTTTCGGGCATTTATGCTTTGAAAAGGTTCGATATTGACGGAGTCCCTTAGGATTCCGGGCGTTTCGCCGAGTGCATCACCGCTGAAGAGCAGAAATGCTGGGCAGCGGAAGGAGCCGGCATGGAGAAAGCCGGTGAAACATCGTGGTTGGTTGGTAATTTTCTCTTTCTATCATCACGCAGCAGCCGATAACATGGCAGACGCAGCATCTGGAGCAGCGGCAGCCGCACCACCGGCAGCCCAGCCTTCGGGCACCGTCGCAGTAAAACCCCTGCCTTCTTCAGGAACCTCCGCGGCTTCCAAGAAGGCCAGCAAGGGCGGAGCAGCCAAGAAGGCTCGCGCAAAGCCGTCGCACCCGCCCACTTCCGAGATGGTTAACAACGCAGTCAAGGGCCTCAAGGAGCGCGGTGGCTCTTCCCTTCAAGCCATCAAGAAGTACATCGCAGCCAGCTACAAAGTGGACGCCGAGAGGCTCTCGCCTTTCATCAAGAAGTACCTCAAGGCGGCCGTCACCGCCGGAACTCTCGTCCAGACCAAGGGAAAGGGCGCCTCAGGTTCCTTCAAGCTGAGCCACAGCAAGAAGGCCGCACCCGCGGCAGCCAGCGGGACGACCAAGGCGAAAAAGGTCGTCAAGAAGACGGGAGTAAAGAAACCGAAAGCGGTCGGAGCCAAGAAGTCCTCCGAGAAGGCGTCCAGTGGCACCAAGAGGTCCGCGCCCAAGGAGCGAAGCAAGTCCGCGCCACCAGCCAAGAAGGCGAAGAAGGCGGCGGACAAGCCAAAGAAGAAGCCGGCGGCTGGGAAACCCGCCGCCAAGGCGGCAAAGTCCCCGTCGAAGGCGAAAAAGGCGGCCACCAAACCCAAGACCCCCAAGCCCAAGAAGACGCCCACCAAGGCCAAGCCCGCCGCCAAGAAACCTTCCGCCGCCCAGAAAAAGAAGTGAACCATCACTGCTTCGCCACCGGCGCACCTAGGACAGCAGACAGCGTCCAATCTCGGTCCTTTTTAGGACCATCATGTCTTCCAAAGATGCTTGCCACTCAATGCCCACGCCACTGAGCACGCCCAAAGTTAACATTTATCATGATTAATGCCATGCAAAAACAACGGTCCTATTTAAAATTGATGATGCGACATGGACGGACGAAAAAAAAAATTAAGAATAACATTCATAGAACGTGTAAAATGAACAACACGTCACGGAGTATTGTTTTCTTTTCGTTAAGCGCGTCAGGTAAGCATCGCACGAACTTTTATTTCATCTCATTTCATGCGTAGCCGTGCAAACGCACTTGCCATGCGCAAAGGAAATTTCATGTCGTCCATCATTCCAATGGATTTACATCGTCGTTAATTATTGTGCGATCGTGCTAAATTCAAACTTTTAAGTATGTACTGGTCCTGAAAAGGACCTTTGTTTTTCGGCCGAAAGTAGCTTTCTAAGCTCGCTCTCCGCGGATACGGCGGGCCAGCTGGATGTCCTTGGGCATGATGGTCACACGCTTAGCGTGGATGGCGCAGAGGTTGGTGTCCTCAAAGAGACCCACTAGGTAAGCCTCGCTGGCCTCCTGGAGAGCCATGACGGCGGAGCTCTGGAACCGAAGATCGGTCTTGAAGTCCTGGGCGATCTCACGCACCAGGCGCTGGAAGGGCAGCTTGCGGATGAGGAGCTCCGTGCTCTTCTGGTATCTCCTGATCTCACGAAGGGCCACGGTACCGGGGCGGTACCTGTGGGGCTTCTTGACGCCTCCCGTCGCCGGCGCGCTCTTGCGAGCGGCCTTGGTGGCCAGCTGCTTCCTCGGGGCCTTTCCTCCGGTGGACTTGCGGGCTGTCTGCTTCGTACGTGCCATTTCTGCGATCTGTAAAAAGCCGGGTCAACGCCGTCTTTTAAGCACTTCCGAGAATGGCGCCAGATAGTACGGGCGACGCTGATTGGTGGAGAGGTCGGGTACGTCATCGCCGCGGCGGCGACGTTTATAAATACCGGCGAAGGTGCATTTCAGGTCATCAGACAGCAGCCCTTACTACGAGCAGACTACAGAGATGACTGGACGCGGCAAGGGAGGAAAAGGCCTGGGAAAGGGAGGAGCCAAACGTCATCGCAAAGTTCTCCGCGATAACATCCAGGGCATCACCAAGCCGGCCATCCGCCGTCTCGCCCGCCGAGGTGGAGTGAAGCGTATCTCCGGACTCATCTACGAGGAGACGCGCGGTGTGCTCAAGGTGTTCCTTGAGAACGTTATTCGCGACGCCGTCACCTACACCGAACACGCCAAGAGGAAGACCGTCACAGCCATGGACGTCGTGTACGCACTCAAGCGACAGGGCCGCACTCTCTACGGGTTTGGCGGTTAGACACGACGCGACGGGATCGCCATCCGACACCCGGCGTACGTCGATAAAAAAGGTCCTTCTAAGGACCAATACAATGTTCAGAGATGGAGCCAATCCTTTGCCATAACGGAACGAAAAATTATTCCCTATTCGCCATAGCGTGTGTGACGGCGATAAATAGTAAAGTAAGACCTGTTCGAACGCAAAAAAAAAATGGCGGTGATAATAGAGTTGAAATTGTATGAGCCTTTACCGACGTTAAAGACATTGTCAGCGAATCGGAATAAGCACGTGGCAACGGACTGGCGACAATGTATATCGCGCCGTTGCAACCGTACAGGAATAAGCACGGGGCAACAATGTACTTCGCGCCGTTGCAACCGTACATGAATAAGCACGTGGCAACAATGTATATCGCGCCGTTGCAACCGTACATGAATAAGCACGTGGCAACGGACTGGCGACAATGTGTATCGCGCCGTTGCAACCATACATGTTAACAAGAAATAACGTAGTTAAGCGGCAGATTGCAGGTGAAATTTTATGACAGACTATGAAATACATTGTAAACGAAGCAGTGTCACCTTCAATCATTCTTCGTTGCATTTCAGCACAAACGCTTTCACTTTTTATACGCTTTATTTCCCATCGTTTACCTTAGCCCAATTATAGCTCCACGTTTCATTCGCTATGCTTATTACGTTTATTGTTATTATTATTTTTTTCACATGACATTTATCGCGTACATCTCTCTAGTATGTTCTGGTCCTGAAAAGGACCTTTTATGCGCACAGCGTGATGCTTATGCCTTCTTCTCAGTCTTCTTGGGCAGGAGCACCGCCTGGATGTTCGGAAGGACACCTCCCTGAGCGATGGTAACGCCCGACAGGAGCTTATTCAACTCCTCGTCGTTGCGGATGGCCAACTGCAAGTGACGAGGGATGATTCTCGTCTTCTTGTTGTCCCTGGCAGCGTTACCGGCCAACTCGAGGACTTCCGCGGCCAGGTACTCCATGACGGCGGCCAAGTAGACTGGGGCACCGGCACCAACACGCTCGGCATAGTTCCCCTTGCGGAGCAGACGGTGGATACGACCGACCGGAAACTGAAGACCGGCCCTGCTGGAGCGGGACTTGGACTTCCCCTTCACTTTTCCTCCCTTTCCTCGTCCGGACATGGCTGAATGCTTCTTTATCTGGTAGTGCTGTCTAATCGCTGTCAGACTCCTGGGCGCATTTATATAGGCTGCCGCCGTCCTAGCGACGCCACATCATGCTTTTACGTGATTGGTCGTCGAGGAGATTCGGCTCACGGAACGGACCAGGGGTACATAAGCAGGCGACTGATGATCGGCGAAAATACTGAAATCGACCCCGTTCGCCGAACGTGATCACCATGCCACCCAAGACGAGCGGAAAGGCTGCGAAGAAAGCGGGCAAGGCCCAGAAGAACATCTCCAAGGGAGACAAGAAGAAGAAGCGCAGGAGGAAGGAGAGCTACGCAATCTACATCTACAAAGTGCTGAAGCAGGTGCACCCCGACACCGGAATCTCCAGCAAGGCCATGAGCATCATGAACAGCTTCGTCAACGATATTTTCGAGAGAATCGCCGCCGAAGCTTCTCGCCTGGCTCACTACAACAAGCGCTCCACCATCACCAGCCGGGAGGTGCAGACCGCCGTCAGGCTCTTGCTTCCCGGTGAGCTGGCCAAGCACGCCGTCTCCGAGGGGACCAAGGCCGTCACCAAGTACACCAGCTCAAAGTAAATTCCTCGACGGGATTGCTTTGATGCATCCTAACGGCCCTTCTAAGGGCCATGAAATAATCTTCAGTTTTCAAATACCCGACTGCGATGGGCAATCGTCAATACTCGGCCGCAAAGGACGTACATAAATAAACGTAAAAACCTGGAAAATTAGAGTCCCACGCTTTCCTCCGATTCACCAACTACTTACCTGGTGTGCACGCGCGCGGTTCACGAAAAAATAGAGTAAATGTAAAGGAGAAACTTATGACAATAAAAGATGGACGAATTTCTTACCTCCTATTCAATTATATTTTCTACTGCTATGCGTCTGCATTTGATGAAAATGACCGTCGAGATATTAAGGAAAAAATATTATATTCCCATGATTACTTCCCTTTCACCCAGTACTTTTCAAACCACTGACCTGCTATGCTCGTTTCTCAGACGTAAGCCTTGACTTACATGTCTCCCTCCGTCAAAAATAATATGGATTCACGGCGTCCGTCTCCCTCCGAAACTGGTACGCTTGTGGTCACGTTGCTCCTGCTTCACTTCCAGGGGCAGTAAATGACAGGTTCCCACATGCCCTTCCCACGCGGCCGTTTTTCCGCGAAGGCTAATTCCGCTTAACCTCCCGTCCCATCCGCTACGTCGTAAAACTCCTCGGGGGTTCAACGCGAGGAGGCAGGCAGGTAATGCGACCCGTCCTCGCCCCAAGTTTCTACGTTAACCAGAAAAGGGCTGTCGCAATGACCCACGTGGCATTCCGCACGAGGAAGAAATTTCTGTGGAAACCTCGCAAGCATAGAACGCAGCTGGGCAACAGCGTTCCTTGTACATTCACCAAGTCGTGACGAGCAGGCGTCGCAATAAACAAAATGGCGGGCAGTGAGCGCTTCCGTGGATTTTCCATTGTGCTAATTCTATCCAATCAATCAATTCCCAGAAACTATTTCTACGGAATGCATCGTCGTTAACAGCATATGGAATCAGCATCATTCGCACAAATAACAATTTATGTAATGGGCATCGGGTTTCCTTCTTGGGAAATCGGCATCTCGCTGAAACAATGTTGATAAACCTCCTCTGAACGAATCCCCCAAGTATTTTAAAGTCGATTGAGTGATTTTTCATCCTTTTCCGCAATTTTTTTTTTGCGATACTGCAACGATTTATCAGCAATTGATTACAAATGCATCGAGACAGACGTGACAAGTAGACCAGTTCTTTGATCACCATGCCTCCAAATGACCGATTCTTGTTATAGTTTTGAACCGGGGTCCCTTCCGCGGGACACGAAGGTTTTTCCGGTGCGAGACGGCTCATTCCCCTTCTTTTGAACGAAATTAACCTTTCCAGAAATCTTTACTTGTCTTGTCACGCCACAGAACAGAAAATGTTTCTCTAGGCAAAAGTTAAATGGTCCCAGTCCCAACTTACCCGCTAATTTTATTACGTTGATACACAAGGGATGGAAGGACATACGTTAATGTTGTTTATTTCTTTGCGGGATTAGGGAAATGAAATCTAGGGAAAAGAGGTCGAAGTTTGACGTGAAAGAAAAATCTTTAAAATTAGCGGCCGGTATAATCATTTATGAGATGATTGCATAACGTTTTCATTAAGGCGACTCTTCCTACAAGTGCTTTCTTTCCGAGTGCATTTCTGACGAAAAAGGTTGCCGCATGTGCCTACCTGTCCGTCCTTTTAGCATTTCTACTTTCTGCAAATTTGGTGAAAATCTTTACCGCATTAGCCCCATTGAAGAATCCACCCCGGCCGCATTTTGACACTAGGTACACGAGATCGTCACTTCACCGTATTCGACAACCGATTTCCCGCAGTGGCGTTAACCGAAGGACGCTCGGCTTTGAGGACAATAGTGATTCGTGAAGCGATATTTAATCAGATTCACCTAGTAACAGTGGCCGGGAATGGAATGGAATAACGTCCTTGCCTAGGCAACTTAGTAACATACAACTTAACTACGGACGGGAGAAAATGCCGACGAGCCGTGAAGCGGTGTAAATTTCATAACGATCGTGTGATTTTAAGACTCATGATATACACCATGACGATTAATTACCTTAGCAGTTGTGGTGATGCTTAATCACCGGGATATCATGTAATGTCATACCAGTCACAGCGAGGCGTTAATACTTAACATTGAACTTTGTCAAATTTGTGTAGTTGAAATCACCCTTATGACATCTGTTAATAAATTCATCCACACAGAGTACCAAATTAGTAAAATATCTCGGGTACGCAGCGATATGTAAACGGAGACAGTTTTTTTTTCAAAATCTCGGAATGGATGACAAACGTCCTCCATTAGCGAACATTTATGACAGTCATCACCTACCTCCTGCCGTGATAATGTCAAATTTTGCAATGCAACTACTGGTAATAAGAATGATTAAATTCGAGTCAACTAGTGTTACTTTCGAATAACGTTCCCCCATTGACACAACTGTCATTTACATATGAACACTAGAAACTAACACACACGAACGTGCACATAGACCTACGCAACCTTCAGTCGTCTACTTCATCGTGAGTGGATTGAATCCTCTTAACTCCTGATTGACTTTCGCTTCACATTGCAATGATCCCAGATTGGCCGGGGAAAAGACGACAATTTGTTTTCCTGTTCACTGGAATGCTTATTTCGTATCTTTTATGGTGATGTGCTAGGTACCAGACAGCTTAAAATTGTTAATCATCGTTCTTTTATTACTCGTGACGATAAAGTTGCTTCCGCATCGCTAAGAACCTCAAGGAATCAACAATGAACGGGGATGAAATATTTGATGGGTCCACATGTATTGATTAAGTAATGCAGAACGAAGTAGATACTGAGTAATTGAATTAACACAGGGGCTTCTTCGAGACAGAACCGAGAAATGATGTTCCGTGAACTGTCGACGGTGATAGAGTTCCACGAAAGAGAGGTCGTAGAGGAATGAACGGTTCCGGCTGTTAATGCCGCCCCTAGTCCCCCCAACCCCGCAAGCACTGGAAACCAGCCTGGATCCCTGATTACGATCCCAGGAAAAATCGTGTTCAAGTCTTTCCTACGCCAGATAGTATAATCTGTCATCACTATTGAACGCCGCATCACGCCCCGACGGCTTTTTCCCACGTTTTTTTTATTTATTCACAGGAATGTTTTCCAGGTAAGGGCTATTCACTCTACCTTATCCGTCAATCACTATCCCGACCCTCGAAAGTTACAAGGAAAAGTCGACCATTGCTCTAATGAAAGATATTATTCCAACGGCATGGAGGTAAAAAACAAGATCCATATGCTTGACACACATTATGTCGATTGGAAACAAGTGGAAACGATGTGAAATTAGGTTGGAAGCAACTGAAAAATATTGTGACACGAATACAAGCCGTCATAGCTCCGCAACTACGACGAAAGGGATGTGGATATTATTGAGTTAAACGCATCTGTCCTATTTGCTTATGGCGATTCCCATCGTAATGATCGCGCATACAATCCCGCGATGCGCCCTATTTTCGCCGTTTCCGTGAATAAGACGTACGGCGGGGGATGTGTACCGAGCGAAATTGCCGACACGAATTACGTACGCTTACGAGAGCCTGGTTTTCAAGGAGTCGCTTTCACGTTGACTACGTCCCCGAGGTATCCCATCACACAGGGTCATTTAACGTGACATACAGCGTGTGTGTGGGAGGGATTTTTTTTTAAGGTCGTAGGGGTGTATTCCGTAACTTGACGGCACCGTGGAGAAAAGCACATCCAACGCATCGCACAGATAAGGAAGGTTAATAAAAGAAATGTACGCGATAACAAGTCGACGGCAGACGACTCTCCTCTTCGAAAGACGTGCAAGGAAACTAGGGTAGACATCCGCGGAAACGTGGATGTGGCGCCGTTTCAACGACAATAAGAGTTTTCCCGTGATGAAGTATCATTTCGTTTCCGAAGACATGCCGGTTGCTACAAATTCATCATCCCGCAACGAGGTACCGACGTCCGAAGCCGTTGGAGACGGAGCAAACTCGTCACGGCCGGGTCGCCACTGCGCGCCCTCGGCTACTACATTGTTTTTCCCGCCCGCTCACGGGGCTAAAGCATAATTCGGCGCCATCCTCGACTTTGTTGTACGTGAACTTTGACGTCCCATTCGCGTGCGTACAGTTCATTTCTTTTTCCCCTTCGGCCACCCCATGCAACCATTTCGAAGCCCACGCGGACGCGTCGTAAGGCGTGCGCTTAACGGGTGACTCCGTCTCCATTTGCGACTCGATAATCCTTTCCCACGGGCGCGGGAGGTGGGTGCGTCGCGACGCCCCCGAGTCGTCGAAAAATGCATAAACGTCCGCTTACGGGACAGGCACCGGGGAGGAACAGGAGGAAGGTTTGACAGGCGCCGAGTCAGGGGGAAGGCGTCCGAAGGGACCGTCTTCTCGGGGCCGCTTTCCGCGGCCGGCGCGCGGCCCACCGGGTCGCGAGCGCGTCCAATACCAGGTGAAGGATGGCCTCGAACGTACGTTACCTCGGATCTCGAGGAATCGACCCCGGTAGAAACGTGTGCAACGTTTATTCCCGGGTACGCCTTCGACAGGACGACAACCCGTATTTTGACGACCCGCTGCACACGAACTGGGCTCGCCAAACGCCTGGCGCCGCCACGGCCGACAGGGTGGAACCCTGACGGGCGCCGCGGCGCAAGGCGCCCTCGTTACGCGCCCCCGACACTCTCCGAAACGCGAAAGTCGGAGGAGGAGTGGAGTACAAACAATCCGAGAAGCGCACCGGAGGCGAGAGGAAGAGATCGTATTTTGCTCCGAAATGGTACGATAGCAAGGTGGACTTTCGTAAGAAATCCATGTCTTGGTAATTTTCTCTTTCTATCATCACGCAGCAGCCGATAACATGGCAGACGCAGCATCTGGAGCAGCGGCAGCCGCACCACCGGCAGCCCAGCCTTCGGGCACCGTCGCAGTAAAACCCCTGCCTTCTTCAGGAACCTCCGCGGCTTCCAAGAAGGCCAGCAAGGGCGGAGCAGCCAAGAAGGCTCGCGCAAAGCCGTCGCACCCGCCCACTTCCGAGATGGTTAACAACGCAGTCAAGGGCCTCAAGGAGCGCGGTGGCTCTTCCCTTCAAGCCATCAAGAAGTACATCGCAGCCAGCTACAAAGTGGACGCCGAGAGGCTCTCGCCTTTCATCAAGAAGTACCTCAAGGCGGCCGTCACCGCCGGAACTCTCGTCCAGACCAAGGGAAAGGGCGCCTCAGGTTCCTTCAAGCTGAGCCACAGCAAGAAGGCCGCACCCGCGGCAGCCAGCGGGACGACCAAGGCGAAAAAGGTCGTCAAGAAGACGGGAGTAAAGAAACCGAAAGCGGTCGGAGCCAAGAAGTCCTCCGAGAAGGCGTCCAGTGGCACCAAGAGGTCCGCGCCCAAGGAGCGAAGCAAGTCCGCGCCACCAGCCAAGAAGGCGAAGAAGGCGGCGGACAAGCCAAAGAAGAAGCCGGCGGCTGGGAAACCCGCCGCCAAGGCGGCAAAGTCCCCGTCGAAGGCGAAAAAGGCGGCCACCAAACCCAAGACCCCCAAGCCCAAGAAGACGCCCACCAAGGCCAAGCCCGCCGCCAAGAAACCTTCCGCCGCCCAGAAAAAGAAGTGAACCATCACTGCTTCGCCACCGGCGCACCTAGGACAGCAGACAGCGTCCAATCTCGGTCCTTTTTAGGACCATCATGTCTTCCAAAGATGCTTGCCACTCAATGCCCACGCCACTGAGCACGCCCAAAGTTAACATTTATCATGATTAATGCCATGCAAAAACAACGGTCCTATTTAAAATTGATGATGCGACATGGACGGACGAAAAAAAAAATTAAGAATAACATTCATAGAACGTGTAAAATGAACAACACGTCACGGAGTATTGTTTTCTTTTCGTTAAGCGCGTCAGGTAAGCATCGCACGAACTTTTATTTCATCTCATTTCATGCGTAGCCGTGCAAACGCACTTGCCATGCGCAAAGGAAATTTCATGTCGTCCATCATTCCAATGGATTTACATCGTCGTTAATTATTGTGCGATCGTGCTAAATTCAAACTTTTAAGTATGTACTGGTCCTGAAAAGGACCTTTGTTTTTCGGCCGAAAGTAGCTTTCTAAGCTCGCTCTCCGCGGATACGGCGGGCCAGCTGGATGTCCTTGGGCATGATGGTCACACGCTTAGCGTGGATGGCGCAGAGGTTGGTGTCCTCAAAGAGACCCACTAGGTAAGCCTCGCTGGCCTCCTGGAGAGCCATGACGGCGGAGCTCTGGAACCGAAGATCGGTCTTGAAGTCCTGGGCGATCTCACGCACCAGGCGCTGGAAGGGCAGCTTGCGGATGAGGAGCTCCGTGCTCTTCTGGTATCTCCTGATCTCACGAAGGGCCACGGTACCGGGGCGGTACCTGTGGGGCTTCTTGACGCCTCCCGTCGCCGGCGCGCTCTTGCGAGCGGCCTTGGTGGCCAGCTGCTTCCTCGGGGCCTTTCCTCCGGTGGACTTGCGGGCTGTCTGCTTCGTACGTGCCATTTCTGCGATCTGTAAAAAGCCAGAAATGGCGCACTGGAAGCCCTGGATAGGGCACACATAAACCGTGCCGGTGAGCGTTACCCACCTTTACCGGTCGTTTCACAATAAAGAAATACCCTGGCAATTTGAACTAAAAGGACGTCAGTGTACGTGTTGTTTGTGAGAAGAAAGAAACTTAGCAGCTAGTATGTGAGGAGTACATTCTCACATGAAATGAACATAAAAAATGACGAGCCGACAGGAAACGGCTCGGGTTAAGAACTACGAATAAACAATACGGGAGAATGCAATGAACAAGGGGATGACTTATGAATTAAAAGAAAGGATAACGAACTCTAATAGGAGTATATGGCGTGGAATATATACAGTAAGGGGTGAGCGCCCTTGTGCGTCCTACAGGTGGACAGGGCGGGGCTAGGCGACCGAGAAGCGATCGCTAAAAACAAAATCAAGAGAGCACCGATTGAGAATTGGTATCGGTGAAAGTATTTACAACAATGGGTGCGAAAAGAAAACACCCGGCTAAGCTGAAGGAGATTACAAAGGATAAGATAGGCTATACAGGCTATAATGAACGCTAACTTAGGACGATATAATTAAAATTTTACGACTAAGAAGAAGACTAAAAGCAGGCATAGGAAAGACTCATAGGCGAGTAATATCCTTAGGCAGTGTATATGTATGACGCTTATCAATATCGTAATCCCACAACGACGCCAGAAGGGGATTACCAGCGGAGGTCATCGACGCATGAAACGTCCTAATTTGGCGGCGCATAAAGTCCGCAATTGACGGGAGACGATGTGCCGCGCGCACATCCGCCATTCGGGTGAGACGGCTCACATTAAGCAGACCCCGAATGGCTTTATTTTGTATAGTTTCGAGGTGGGTCCATAACGTCCTTCGGCACGCGAAAATTTGAGAGCCGTAAAGTATTTGCGGACGGATGATGGACTTGTAAAGCCGCATCCTGTCCGCGTGCGACACAGAAGAGGCTTCCGACGCGAGACATCGAAGCTGATTCATGGCCACAATGGCTTTGCGGCGGCACAGATTAAGGTGCGGTTGGAAGGTTAATTTGGCGTCAAGAATGACGCCAAGGAAGCGGTGAGAGGAAGCTTGCGGAATGCAGTGGTTTTGTAATCGGAGTGGGATGTGCGGGGTGCGTGGGCGGCGTCGGGCGAAGTGGACATGAGTGCTTTTGGCGGCGTTTAATTGAATTTTCCATGTTTTAGTCCACTTCTGTATTTTATGCAGGTGTGCGTTGAGGCGTTTGAAATTCGCGCTGCGTACCCGAGATGTAGCGGCAATGGCGGTATCATCGGCGTACATGTACAGTGACGTGTGTGGCGTCGACGGCATGTCATTGACGAATAAATTGAATAAAAACGGGCTGATAAGAGAGCCTTGCGGAACACCCGCTTCGGCTCGCTTTACAGAGGAGAGGGAGTCCCCAATAGACACTCGGAATTGACGATTGGAAAGGAAACTGGCGATCAAGTTGATGAGGGGCGGAGGAAAGTTCGAGAGGTGCAATTTATAAAGCAGACCTTTATGCCAAACTCTATCGAACGCGCGGGCGATGTCAAGAAAGACAGCGTCCGTGGATCGACGGAGATTAAAGCCGTGCGAAATACGTTCGCACAAGCGAAGTATTTGATGCGGCGCGGAGACGCGAGATCTAAAACCAAATTGCTCCGGGCGGAAGATGCCCTGAGCTTTCGCGTGAGATTCAAGCTGAGTCAGAAGGACTCGCTCGAAAATTTTGGACAGGTTAGACAAAAGAGTTATCGGGCGACAATTTCCGGGGATAGTAGCGTCTTTCCCTGGCTTCGGAAGGAGGATAACTTTCCCTGTTTTCCAAGGGGATGGGAAATGGGAAGCAATGTAGCAATGATTAAGTAAATCAGAAATAATAAGGGGAAACATCGGAACGGAGGCGGCAAGTTTAAGTTGATGGTTAGTTATCCCATCAAAACCGGGTGCTTTTTTAGATGGAAGAGAAGTGATAACCCTTTTGATATCGTCCGCGGACGTTAGCAAAGGGAGATCAGGTGGATTTGAAGGAAGCGATTTTAAAAACTTTCTGATTTTACGATCCGCAGGGGATGGGGTGGGATCGACTGCCATGGTGGACTCCAGGTGGTCAGCCTGAATGTCCGCCTTTTTTGCCGGATCGAAAATTAAAACGTCCGCTAATTGCAGCGGAGGGTTGGTCGTTTTAATGTTACGGCGGAGGGACTTGGAAATTTTCCAGAGAGAGTTATCCTCGAAGGACAGGGAGGAAACATGACGCAGCCATTCCTGCGAAGAAAAAGCCTTAATGGACCGTCTGACGTCAGCAGCGAGGCGGTTGTACCGGGACTTATCCCAAGGCAATCGGTCACGCTGCCATAGGCGACGGGCGGCATTACGGGCTTTTATCATCACAAGAATGTGTTGTGGAAGGGGACGCGATCTTCTCCCAGAATTGGGAGGAATAAATTTCGTGATTCGGCGTTTCGCTTCTGCAAAGGCATCCGAAACGGCTTCTGCTCGGCGGTCAAGGTCCGCTGGAGTGGGGGAAGAAAGGGGAGCGAACGGCTCCAAGACGTCTGCAAGGGAAGCAGGAAAAAGGTCCCAGTTTAAGGACGGGGTAGGTGGGGGAAGAAGACGAGGAGAGGAGAGGGGGAGGTGAAAAAGGACCGGGAAATGGTCGGATGAAAATCCTCGGATGACCGAGGGCGTGCCGACAAAGGGAAGGTTGATCGCCAGACCGAAATCGATAATGGAAACTTTTGAAGGGGATCGGGAGACACGTGTCGGCTCCATGGGAGCGAGAAAGGACGAGGGTAGGTTTGATGCGAACGCATGCAAAATGCGCCCGTTTCGGGAGGTCGAGGAACAATTCCAGTGTCTGTTATGAGAATTCCAATCTCCTATGTACAAGCCCGACCTGCGACGTGACATCAAAAGGTTCAGGTCGTTATTATTCAATTTACGCGCCCTGCCGACGAGTTGGTAAATGGTGAATATATTCAGGTTACCCTGCGTTGTATGTACTTGAATTCCGAGAGCTTCCATGCAGGAGAGGATGGGGACGTCGAGAAGGGAATGAGAGATATCCCGTTTAATCAAGATAGCAACTCCTCCGCCTTGAGCGTTGCGGTCGAGACGGTGTGTAATGTAATCGGAAGAGTAGAAAGAGACGTGAGGTTTTAAAAAGGTTTCCTGAAGAAGAATGATGTCTATGTGGTGTTGCGAGGCGAATTGTAACAACTCGTGTTTTTTGTTGGAAATACTGTTACAATTCCAGGAAAGAATTTTCAGCGTGTCGCGCGGTGAAGACGTATGGACGTTAGACATGAAGTTGGAGGAGTTGCTCCAAGATAAACATCTTCTTCGCCTCGAGCGTAGGTGCATGTTGAATTTGAATCATTATGCTTCGAAACCAAGCTAATAGCTCCGAAGCATCCGAGGCAGGCGAAGAATCACGGGATGACGGCATAGGGCCGACGAGGGGAGGGGAGGGGAGGGGATGCTCTCCGGGCTTGGGCGCGTGGCCATCTGGTCCGCTCGGCAAGGGACGCCTTGAGCTAGGGAGCGGAGGAAAAGCAGCTGACGAGGTCACTGCCCCGGCGAAGGAGCGTGGGAGGGGAGGAGGAGTCTGTGCCGCGGCAAAAACACTTGGTTTTTTCTTCGCGGCCTGCAATCGCTTGGCTTCCTTGTGGACGTCGCATCCACGGTAATTAGCGGGGTGATCTAGACCGCATAAGTAGCAATGAGCCGGGGTATCGCGGGATTTAATGCACTCGTTGCTAAGGTGCTTTTCGCCGCACCGAACACAGTTCGGCTGCAAAAAGCAATGATTTTTTGTGTGCCCGATTCTCTGGCAACGGTGGCATTGCACGGGCATGTTCGGTTTGCGAAACGGGGTCACCGTGACACGGAGACCCGCCAAGAATGAAATGCTTAAAAAAGCTTCTACGTCGACTGCGTGTTCGCAGACGACGTGAATGGTGGTTGTCGGGTAACGCTCCAATTCGCGTATTCCTTGATCGCGTTCTTTATCGGACGGACGAGTGGACGTGATGCGTCGCACTGTGATGACAGGGTGGCCAAGCGATTGCAGATCGCGTAGAAGCGAATCGTCGTCGATCGACGGAAGTACGCCGCGAATTGCAAATTCGCGGCGGCGATTTTCAGGCAGTTGATATGTCACATGGGGAACCTCCAGTTCCCTGAGAATCGAAGCGACTTTAGTATAATCGTCCGCGTTTACACATTTAATGACGGCAGCGTTCGCGCCCGTGGAATGGGCGATCGGGGGGAAAGCGCAAGCTCGCTTGATGCGCGAATTTATTTCTCCCCATTTTGAGACGTCCACGAGGCGAAATGGCGGAATTTTCCCATTACCTGGGGGCTTGTTAGGACCCGCTGCGGTGGGCGATACTCGCGCCTGATCACGCGGAGGAGGACGAACGGAATTTAAACTGGAAGGGGGAGTTTCACCTTCCGATAGAAGCGTAAATCGGTTGGCGATGCCAACGGAGGACACCGGCGGGGAAGATAAAGCGCCTGACGCCATATGGCGGCGGCGTTTAGACGTTACAAGTTTAAATTCGGCGTCTGGTGAATTGGAAACATTAATGACATTGTTATTAGCATTGCCAGGGTACGCGCTCGGACGCATTGCGTCCGTCACAGTGCGCTGAGGTGAATGAGAACGACCGGGGAGGGCGGGAACACTCACCGGGGCCGTGGCGGCACCGAGGTCCATTGGCTCCACCGGCAAGGTAGCGGAGTGGCAAGCTGGCTGGTTTTGTGGTGGTGCAGGCGGCCGAGAAGGCGTCGTGATGTGATGTGCAGATGATGTGGTGGTGTGCGGCACAGGCGACACAGAATGGGGACGGAAAGTATCGAATAGAGCGTCCCTTTCGCTCACGGAAAGGGCCGCGAGCGCATCGCGCAAACTGTCCGTGGTCAGCGGGACTGCGGCCATGGCCGGAGAAACGGAGTCACTTTGGATTAGGTTCGCTGAAATTGCCGCTAAAGCAATCGGCGTTTGCGTTGTTCGGCGATTTCCCCGAAGACCAAGATTTATAGCGACGTCATGTGAACCACGCGGATGCTTAAGTGGACCAGCGTCGTGATGTATAGGCGACGACGTTTTAATTCGCATAATTTTAGTTAATTGCACATCGGAGACGTAGCTCGACGACGGAATGTATCGGGAGGGGAAGGGGGACCACTCGGCCGAGCAGTCGGGCGGGGCGAGCGCCTAGGCAGCTCCCGGGAGGGGAGGGGGAGGCAAGCGACCGGCCCGGGCGGGCGGCCGTTGCTCGGCGGCGGCGGTCGGATCAAAGGACCCGCCGGGCGGCACAGTGACCCACAAAGGGATCGCACCCAAAACACGCAAACGCGCACAAAAACACGAAAGAAGGAGCGCTCAAAAAGACGTCCGTTCACTTCGCAAGCTCAGAATGGAATCTCCTGTCCTCCTCTCTGTAAAAAGCCGGGTCAACGCCGTCTTTTAAGCACTTCCGAGAATGGCGCCAGATAGTACGGGCGACGCTGATTGGTGGAGAGGTCGGGTACGTCATCGCCGCGGCGGCGACGTTTATAAATACCGGCGAAGGTGCATTTCAGGTCATCAGACAGCAGCCCTTACTACGAGCAGACTACAGAGATGACTGGACGCGGCAAGGGAGGAAAAGGCCTGGGAAAGGGAGGAGCCAAACGTCATCGCAAAGTTCTCCGCGATAACATCCAGGGCATCACCAAGCCGGCCATCCGCCGTCTCGCCCGCCGAGGTGGAGTGAAGCGTATCTCCGGACTCATCTACGAGGAGACGCGCGGTGTGCTCAAGGTGTTCCTTGAGAACGTTATTCGCGACGCCGTCACCTACACCGAACACGCCAAGAGGAAGACCGTCACAGCCATGGACGTCGTGTACGCACTCAAGCGACAGGGCCGCACTCTCTACGGGTTTGGCGGTTAGACACGACGCGACGGGATCGCCATCCGACACCCGGCGTACGTCGATAAAAAAGGTCCTTCTAAGGACCAATACAATGTTCAGAGATGGAGCCAATCCTTTGCCATAACGGAACGAAAAATTATTCCCTATTCGCCATAGCGTGTGTGACGGCGATAAATAGTAAAGTAAGACCTGTTCGAACGCAAAAAAAAAATGGCGGTGATAATAGAGTTGAAATTGTATGAGCCTTTACCGACGTTAAAGACATTGTCAGCGAATCGGAATAAGCACGTGGCAACGGACTGGCGACAATGTATATCGCGCCGTTGCAACCGTACAGGAATAAGCACGGGGCAACAATGTACTTCGCGCCGTTGCAACCGTACATGAATAAGCACGTGGCAACAATGTATATCGCGCCGTTGCAACCGTACATGAATAAGCACGTGGCAACGGACTGGCGACAATGTGTATCGCGCCGTTGCAACCATACATGTTAACAAGAAATAACGTAGTTAAGCGGCAGATTGCAGGTGAAATTTTATGACAGACTATGAAATACATTGTAAACGAAGCAGTGTCACCTTCAATCATTCTTCGTTGCATTTCAGCACAAACGCTTTCACTTTTTATACGCTTTATTTCCCATCGTTTACCTTAGCCCAATTATAGCTCCACGTTTCATTCGCTATGCTTATTACGTTTATTGTTATTATTATTTTTTTCACATGACATTTATCGCGTACATCTCTCTAGTATGTTCTGGTCCTGAAAAGGACCTTTTATGCGCACAGCGTGATGCTTATGCCTTCTTCTCAGTCTTCTTGGGCAGGAGCACCGCCTGGATGTTCGGAAGGACACCTCCCTGAGCGATGGTAACGCCCGACAGGAGCTTATTCAACTCCTCGTCGTTGCGGATGGCCAACTGCAAGTGACGAGGGATGATTCTCGTCTTCTTGTTGTCCCTGGCAGCGTTACCGGCCAACTCGAGGACTTCCGCGGCCAGGTACTCCATGACGGCGGCCAAGTAGACTGGGGCACCGGCACCAACACGCTCGGCATAGTTCCCCTTGCGGAGCAGACGGTGGATACGACCGACCGGAAACTGAAGACCGGCCCTGCTGGAGCGGGACTTGGACTTCCCCTTCACTTTTCCTCCCTTTCCTCGTCCGGACATGGCTGAATGCTTCTTTATCTGGTAGTGCTGTCTAATCGCTGTCAGACTCCTGGGCGCATTTATATAGGCTGCCGCCGTCCTAGCGACGCCACATCATGCTTTTACGTGATTGGTCGTCGAGGAGATTCGGCTCACGGAACGGACCAGGGGTACATAAGCAGGCGACTGATGATCGGCGAAAATACTGAAATCGACCCCGTTCGCCGAACGTGATCACCATGCCACCCAAGACGAGCGGAAAGGCTGCGAAGAAAGCGGGCAAGGCCCAGAAGAACATCTCCAAGGGAGACAAGAAGAAGAAGCGCAGGAGGAAGGAGAGCTACGCAATCTACATCTACAAAGTGCTGAAGCAGGTGCACCCCGACACCGGAATCTCCAGCAAGGCCATGAGCATCATGAACAGCTTCGTCAACGATATTTTCGAGAGAATCGCCGCCGAAGCTTCTCGCCTGGCTCACTACAACAAGCGCTCCACCATCACCAGCCGGGAGGTGCAGACCGCCGTCAGGCTCTTGCTTCCCGGTGAGCTGGCCAAGCACGCCGTCTCCGAGGGGACCAAGGCCGTCACCAAGTACACCAGCTCAAAGTAAATTCCTCGACGGGATTGCTTTGATGCATCCTAACGGCCCTTCTAAGGGCCATGAAATAATCTTCAGTTTTCAAATACCCGACTGCGATGGGCAATCGTCAATACTCGGCCGCAAAGGACGTACATAAATAAACGTAAAAACCTGGAAAATTAGAGTCCCACGCTTTCCTCCGATTCACCAACTACTTACCTGGTGTGCACGCGCGCGGTTCACGAAAAAATAGAGTAAATGTAAAGGAGAAACTTATGACAATAAAAGATGGACGAATTTCTTACCTCCTATTCAATTATATTTTCTACTGCTATGCGTCTGCATTTGATGAAAATGACCGTCGAGATATTAAGGAAAAAATATTATATTCCCATGATTACTTCCCTTTCACCCAGTACTTTTCAAACCACTGACCTGCTATGCTCGTTTCTCAGACGTAAGCCTTGACTTACATGTCTCCCTCCGTCAAAAATAATATGGATTCACGGCGTCCGTCTCCCTCCGAAACTGGTACGCTTGTGGTCACGTTGCTCCTGCTTCACTTCCAGGGGCAGTAAATGACAGGTTCCCACATGCCCTTCCCACGCGGCCGTTTTTCCGCGAAGGCTAATTCCGCTTAACCTCCCGTCCCATCCGCTACGTCGTAAAACTCCTCGGGGGTTCAACGCGAGGAGGCAGGCAGGTAATGCGACCCGTCCTCGCCCCAAGTTTCTACGTTAACCAGAAAAGGGCTGTCGCAATGACCCACGTGGCATTCCGCACGAGGAAGAAATTTCTGTGGAAACCTCGCAAGCATAGAACGCAGCTGGGCAACAGCGTTCCTTGTACATTCACCAAGTCGTGACGAGCAGGCGTCGCAATAAACAAAATGGCGGGCAGTGAGCGCTTCCGTGGATTTTCCATTGTGCTAATTCTATCCAATCAATCAATTCCCAGAAACTATTTCTACGGAATGCATCGTCGTTAACAGCATATGGAATCAGCATCATTCGCACAAATAACAATTTATGTAATGGGCATCGGGTTTCCTTCTTGGGAAATCGGCATCTCGCTGAAACAATGTTGATAAACCTCCTCTGAACGAATCCCCCAAGTATTTTAAAGTCGATTGAGTGATTTTTCATCCTTTTCCGCAATTTTTTTTTTGCGATACTGCAACGATTTATCAGCAATTGATTACAAATGCATCGAGACAGACGTGACAAGTAGACCAGTTCTTTGATCACCATGCCTCCAAATGACCGATTCTTGTTATAGTTTTGAACCGGGGTCCCTTCCGCGGGACACGAAGGTTTTTCCGGTGCGAGACGGCTCATTCCCCTTCTTTTGAACGAAATTAACCTTTCCAGAAATCTTTACTTGTCTTGTCACGCCACAGAACAGAAAATGTTTCTCTAGGCAAAAGTTAAATGGTCCCAGTCCCAACTTACCCGCTAATTTTATTACGTTGATACACAAGGGATGGAAGGACATACGTTAATGTTGTTTATTTCTTTGCGGGATTAGGGAAATGAAATCTAGGGAAAAGAGGTCGAAGTTTGACGTGAAAGAAAAATCTTTAAAATTAGCGGCCGGTATAATCATTTATGAGATGATTGCATAACGTTTTCATTAAGGCGACTCTTCCTACAAGTGCTTTCTTTCCGAGTGCATTTCTGACGAAAAAGGTTGCCGCATGTGCCTACCTGTCCGTCCTTTTAGCATTTCTACTTTCTGCAAATTTGGTGAAAATCTTTACCGCATTAGCCCCATTGAAGAATCCACCCCGGCCGCATTTTGACACTAGGTACACGAGATCGTCACTTCACCGTATTCGACAACCGATTTCCCGCAGTGGCGTTAACCGAAGGACGCTCGGCTTTGAGGACAATAGTGATTCGTGAAGCGATATTTAATCAGATTCACCTAGTAACAGTGGCCGGGAATGGAATGGAATAACGTCCTTGCCTAGGCAACTTAGTAACATACAACTTAACTACGGACGGGAGAAAATGCCGACGAGCCGTGAAGCGGTGTAAATTTCATAACGATCGTGTGATTTTAAGACTCATGATATACACCATGACGATTAATTACCTTAGCAGTTGTGGTGATGCTTAATCACCGGGATATCATGTAATGTCATACCAGTCACAGCGAGGCGTTAATACTTAACATTGAACTTTGTCAAATTTGTGTAGTTGAAATCACCCTTATGACATCTGTTAATAAATTCATCCACACAGAGTACCAAATTAGTAAAATATCTCGGGTACGCAGCGATATGTAAACGGAGACAGTTTTTTTTTCAAAATCTCGGAATGGATGACAAACGTCCTCCATTAGCGAACATTTATGACAGTCATCACCTACCTCCTGCCGTGATAATGTCAAATTTTGCAATGCAACTACTGGTAATAAGAATGATTAAATTCGAGTCAACTAGTGTTACTTTCGAATAACGTTCCCCCATTGACACAACTGTCATTTACATATGAACACTAGAAACTAACACACACGAACGTGCACATAGACCTACGCAACCTTCAGTCGTCTACTTCATCGTGAGTGGATTGAATCCTCTTAACTCCTGATTGACTTTCGCTTCACATTGCAATGATCCCAGATTGGCCGGGGAAAAGACGACAATTTGTTTTCCTGTTCACTGGAATGCTTATTTCGTATCTTTTATGGTGATGTGCTAGGTACCAGACAGCTTAAAATTGTTAATCATCGTTCTTTTATTACTCGTGACGATAAAGTTGCTTCCGCATCGCTAAGAACCTCAAGGAATCAACAATGAACGGGGATGAAATATTTGATGGGTCCACATGTATTGATTAAGTAATGCAGAACGAAGTAGATACTGAGTAATTGAATTAACACAGGGGCTTCTTCGAGACAGAACCGAGAAATGATGTTCCGTGAACTGTCGACGGTGATAGAGTTCCACGAAAGAGAGGTCGTAGAGGAATGAACGGTTCCGGCTGTTAATGCCGCCCCTAGTCCCCCCAACCCCGCAAGCACTGGAAACCAGCCTGGATCCCTGATTACGATCCCAGGAAAAATCGTGTTCAAGTCTTTCCTACGCCAGATAGTATAATCTGTCATCACTATTGAACGCCGCATCACGCCCCGACGGCTTTTTCCCACGTTTTTTTTATTTATTCACAGGAATGTTTTCCAGGTAAGGGCTATTCACTCTACCTTATCCGTCAATCACTATCCCGACCCTCGAAAGTTACAAGGAAAAGTCGACCATTGCTCTAATGAAAGATATTATTCCAACGGCATGGAGGTAAAAAACAAGATCCATATGCTTGACACACATTATGTCGATTGGAAACAAGTGGAAACGATGTGAAATTAGGTTGGAAGCAACTGAAAAATATTGTGACACGAATACAAGCCGTCATAGCTCCGCAACTACGACGAAAGGGATGTGGATATTATTGAGTTAAACGCATCTGTCCTATTTGCTTATGGCGATTCCCATCGTAATGATCGCGCATACAATCCCGCGATGCGCCCTATTTTCGCCGTTTCCGTGAATAAGACGTACGGCGGGGGATGTGTACCGAGCGAAATTGCCGACACGAATTACGTACGCTTACGAGAGCCTGGTTTTCAAGGAGTCGCTTTCACGTTGACTACGTCCCCGAGGTATCCCATCACACAGGGTCATTTAACGTGACATACAGCGTGTGTGTGGGAGGGATTTTTTTTTAAGGTCGTAGGGGTGTATTCCGTAACTTGACGGCACCGTGGAGAAAAGCACATCCAACGCATCGCACAGATAAGGAAGGTTAATAAAAGAAATGTACGCGATAACAAGTCGACGGCAGACGACTCTCCTCTTCGAAAGACGTGCAAGGAAACTAGGGTAGACATCCGCGGAAACGTGGATGTGGCGCCGTTTCAACGACAATAAGAGTTTTCCCGTGATGAAGTATCATTTCGTTTCCGAAGACATGCCGGTTGCTACAAATTCATCATCCCGCAACGAGGTACCGACGTCCGAAGCCGTTGGAGACGGAGCAAACTCGTCACGGCCGGGTCGCCACTGCGCGCCCTCGGCTACTACATTGTTTTTCCCGCCCGCTCACGGGGCTAAAGCATAATTCGGCGCCATCCTCGACTTTGTTGTACGTGAACTTTGACGTCCCATTCGCGTGCGTACAGTTCATTTCTTTTTCCCCTTCGGCCACCCCATGCAACCATTTCGAAGCCCACGCGGACGCGTCGTAAGGCGTGCGCTTAACGGGTGACTCCGTCTCCATTTGCGACTCGATAATCCTTTCCCACGGGCGCGGGAGGTGGGTGCGTCGCGACGCCCCCGAGTCGTCGAAAAATGCATAAACGTCCGCTTACGGGACAGGCACCGGGGAGGAACAGGAGGAAGGTTTGACAGGCGCCGAGTCAGGGGGAAGGCGTCCGAAGGGACCGTCTTCTCGGGGCCGCTTTCCGCGGCCGGCGCGCGGCCCACCGGGTCGCGAGCGCGTCCAATACCAGGTGAAGGATGGCCTCGAACGTACGTTACCTCGGATCTCGAGGAATCGACCCCGGTAGAAACGTGTGCAACGTTTATTCCCGGGTACGCCTTCGACAGGACGACAACCCGTATTTTGACGACCCGCTGCACACGAACTGGGCTCGCCAAACGCCTGGCGCCGCCACGGCCGACAGGGTGGAACCCTGACGGGCGCCGCGGCGCAAGGCGCCCTCGTTACGCGCCCCCGACACTCTCCGAAACGCGAAAGTCGGAGGAGGAGTGGAGTACAAACAATCCGAGAAGCGCACCGGAGGCGAGAGGAAGAGATCGTATTTTGCTCCGAAATGGTACGATAGCAAGGTGGACTTTCGTAAGAAATCCATGTCTTGGTAATTTTCTCTTTCTATCATCACGCAGCAGCCGATAACATGGCAGACGCAGCATCTGGAGCAGCGGCAGCCGCACCACCGGCAGCCCAGCCTTCGGGCACCGTCGCAGTAAAACCCCTGCCTTCTTCAGGAACCTCCGCGGCTTCCAAGAAGGCCAGCAAGGGCGGAGCAGCCAAGAAGGCTCGCGCAAAGCCGTCGCACCCGCCCACTTCCGAGATGGTTAACAACGCAGTCAAGGGCCTCAAGGAGCGCGGTGGCTCTTCCCTTCAAGCCATCAAGAAGTACATCGCAGCCAGCTACAAAGTGGACGCCGAGAGGCTCTCGCCTTTCATCAAGAAGTACCTCAAGGCGGCCGTCACCGCCGGAACTCTCGTCCAGACCAAGGGAAAGGGCGCCTCAGGTTCCTTCAAGCTGAGCCACAGCAAGAAGGCCGCACCCGCGGCAGCCAGCGGGACGACCAAGGCGAAAAAGGTCGTCAAGAAGACGGGAGTAAAGAAACCGAAAGCGGTCGGAGCCAAGAAGTCCTCCGAGAAGGCGTCCAGTGGCACCAAGAGGTCCGCGCCCAAGGAGCGAAGCAAGTCCGCGCCACCAGCCAAGAAGGCGAAGAAGGCGGCGGACAAGCCAAAGAAGAAGCCGGCGGCTGGGAAACCCGCCGCCAAGGCGGCAAAGTCCCCGTCGAAGGCGAAAAAGGCGGCCACCAAACCCAAGACCCCCAAGCCCAAGAAGACGCCCACCAAGGCCAAGCCCGCCGCCAAGAAACCTTCCGCCGCCCAGAAAAAGAAGTGAACCATCACTGCTTCGCCACCGGCGCACCTAGGACAGCAGACAGCGTCCAATCTCGGTCCTTTTTAGGACCATCATGTCTTCCAAAGATGCTTGCCACTCAATGCCCACGCCACTGAGCACGCCCAAAGTTAACATTTATCATGATTAATGCCATGCAAAAACAACGGTCCTATTTAAAATTGATGATGCGACATGGACGGACGAAAAAAAAAATTAAGAATAACATTCATAGAACGTGTAAAATGAACAACACGTCACGGAGTATTGTTTTCTTTTCGTTAAGCGCGTCAGGTAAGCATCGCACGAACTTTTATTTCATCTCATTTCATGCGTAGCCGTGCAAACGCACTTGCCATGCGCAAAGGAAATTTCATGTCGTCCATCATTCCAATGGATTTACATCGTCGTTAATTATTGTGCGATCGTGCTAAATTCAAACTTTTAAGTATGTACTGGTCCTGAAAAGGACCTTTGTTTTTCGGCCGAAAGTAGCTTTCTAAGCTCGCTCTCCGCGGATACGGCGGGCCAGCTGGATGTCCTTGGGCATGATGGTCACACGCTTAGCGTGGATGGCGCAGAGGTTGGTGTCCTCAAAGAGACCCACTAGGTAAGCCTCGCTGGCCTCCTGGAGAGCCATGACGGCGGAGCTCTGGAACCGAAGATCGGTCTTGAAGTCCTGGGCGATCTCACGCACCAGGCGCTGGAAGGGCAGCTTGCGGATGAGGAGCTCCGTGCTCTTCTGGTATCTCCTGATCTCACGAAGGGCCACGGTACCGGGGCGGTACCTGTGGGGCTTCTTGACGCCTCCCGTCGCCGGCGCGCTCTTGCGAGCGGCCTTGGTGGCCAGCTGCTTCCTCGGGGCCTTTCCTCCGGTGGACTTGCGGGCTGTCTGCTTCGTACGTGCCATTTCTGCGATCTGTAAAAAGCCGTTACGTTTTTACGTTTAAAAGGTTTTTATTTCCGTATAGATTTACTATTACAAGGATTGACATAAAATATATATTGAAACATAATAAAAACAACACGGAAACCCCGTTTTAGGATACACTCCTCTTCGGGGTGGAAAGAAATAAATATAGTAAGGCTACAAAGATGGTAGCGGTTGCGGAAAAAACCTTTGATATACACTCTTTTCTGCGGGAGCGGTATCGGCCCGGTATTCACCCATGGGCGGAGGGAAACCCGTAAAACCTCCGCCAGACCACCGGGGAAGAGAGTTGGGAAGAACAGCAACGGAAGAAGAGACAACAGATAACAGTAAAAATATAACAGAAAACAGAAAAGGTAACAGGATGAATATAAATACACTTAGATAGAATAAATAAATAAATAACGTCCAACTGATTCACTATCACTTTGATTTCGCACGTTTCACTTCACATCCTGGCACGTCCTCTACGTCGCAGGGGAAGAAGTGGTAGATCCGGATCCGGCTGCAGGGACGGCGGGAGCGGCAATACCGTGCGGACCTGATGAGATGGCAGGGGAGCCTCGGGGTAGTAGATGGGGAAGAGTGTGGAGATGACACGAGCTGGTGACTGCAGTTTAATCGCAGGACGGCGACGCAGTAGTCCTCCTAGGTGGCTCAGGATGTCGGTGAGCAGCTCCTCATTGTGGTCTGCCAGGCGGGCCGCTGATCTGATACGGATACGGCACAACCTGTGGAGGATCGGTTCGATATCAGTTCGGTCATACACATACTCTTCTGGGGTATCGTAAGGGAGGAGAAGCAACCGTCGCAGGATTCTACGCTCCAAAGATGCGAAGAGCCCCAAATTGTCCCGTGTAGGGAGGACCGCGAGCGCGGCATACTCCATGACAGGTCTCAGGAAGGCCTTGTACAGGAGCAAACCGCAGCTCTCGGACACTCCCCGGCCGTTTGCCCGGACGGCACGAATTAGATTGGCGCGACGGTTGCATCTCGCCCTCACCACCCCCAAATGGACCCTGAAAGAGAGATGCCTGTCCAGGTGGACGCCCAGGTAAGTGACGGAGGAGGATGGGAAAATACGCTTATCCCATAGGGTTAGGGAGTGGGGATTGGAGCCGGCTCCACGGCAATCGTGGCTACCGGCGAACACGATGAAGGTGGATTTATGTGGGTTCGGCCGCAGGCGCCACCTCCGGAACCATCCCTCCAGGGTGGATGTAGCGCGTTGCAGATGTTTAACGGCCGTCTCCACCCGCTGTGCCCGTAACCACAGTGCTGTATCGTCAGCGTATTGTGCGAGTGTGACTCGCTTTCCGGGATTCTTATCTGTGGGCATGTCCCAGCAGAAAAGGGTAAAAAGTAGAGGGGAGAGGACGGTACCTTGAGGGACACCTGCGAGCAGAGGGAAGGGAAGGGATAGGTGTCCGTCCACTTGCACCCTCGCCTGCCTGTTGGAGAGAAATGAGTTTATTAGTCTGAGAAGGGGAGGAGTAACGCCGGGGGTAAGAGAGAGCTTGCCGATGAGGCCTTCATGCCACACCCCATCGAAAGCCCTCTCTATATCCAGGAACAGGGCTGCCACATACTGCCGCCGGTTGATTGCCTCTGCCGCCATTGTGGTGAGGTGGCAGAGAGGGTCAACGGTACATCTGTGTGGGCGGAAACCAAATTGATGTGGGGGAAGGACACCATTAGAGTTAAAGTGTAGTGTGAGACGTCGGGTAATGATTCTTTCGTACCACTTCCCGATCACACTGGTGAGGCATATCGGGCGATAATTCTCAGCCTTTTGGTGGTCCTTCCCAGCTTTAGGAATCATGACAACAGTCATGGGTTTCCAAGCCGTGGGATAATACCCTAAGGAAAGGAGAGAGTTGAATATCAGACGCAGGGGCGTGAAGCAGCTGGTGGCTTTCTGGATGTGACGGGTGGTGATCCCGTCCGGTCCTGGGGCCTTGTGGCGGCGGGGCATACAGTTTGCCATTTCCTCTTTGTCAATGGGGGAAGAAAGGGGGTCATCATCGGGTAGTGCCTCGGGTACCTCAAGGGGAAGAAGGGAGAATGGAAGCGAGTTCAGATGATGTAAGCAGGCCTGCTTATGTCGTTCGTCGAAGGCCGGGTCCTCCTGCGGGCGAAAAACATCAGTAAGAACCCGTCGAAATTCTTCCGCCTTCCCTAGCCCGTCGGCGACTGGGACGCCATCGTTGTTAATCAGGGAGATCCGGGTTGGTTTGTGTTGTCCGGAGAGAACCCGAAACTGCTTCCAGAATTTCGCCCCCTCCGTGCTATCATACTTGGAGCAGGCGATCGCCCAGGATTGCTCCTTGTGTGCTATCACCCGTCGACGGATGATCGCATTTGAGCGGTTCCATTCTGTTTTCAGTTCCGGGTCCCCGGTGCGGAGCCATTGCCTGTAAAGGGAACGCTTATATTTGATTAATTGAACTACATCAGGTGGAAGTGGGGGGCGCGAGGGATCTATCTGCTTCTTTGGAAGCCGCGCCGTCGCGTCCGCGAACGCTTCAGTCAGCCGTAGAAGGGCTTCATCGACTTCGCTACGCGAACGCGGGGCGGTGGCCCCCTCAGTTGCAGCTTCTACCGTGCTGTTGAAGGCCTCCCAGTCAGCGGCTTTATTGTCCGTGACTGTGAAGACCCTCTTGGCTGGGCGTCTCGTACCCTGGAATGGAAAAGAGAATGGGAGATGGTCCGACGTGATGCAGTCCCCAACGGTGATGCCGCCAGCAAGATGGGTAAGGTTGGAGGAGACCAGAGCCTGGTCGGGGAAGGAGGGACCACGTCCCACAAAGGTGGGAAAAGGAATGTCCAGTCGGACCAAGGGATGCCGAAGGAGGAAGGTATCCAACTGGCGCCCCTTCACCGTGGTGACCGCATCCCGAAAGGACCGACTCCGGGCATTAAAATCGCCAAGGATGACGCAGGAATGACCTAGGGAGAGAATAAAAGACAAGAGCGCCCCGGGCAGGGGGGCATGTGGCCTTGAGTAGAGCGTGCACACATACACTGTCCTACGACCGATGCGACACTCTACCAGGACAGCTTCATTCCCTCCTGACATGACGCTTGGAGGAATGGGCAGATCTTTCGCACCTATGTCCTTGTGGACAAGAAGCGATACTCCCCCTGACCGTGGAGCAGCCCTTGGCTTGGAAAATTCCTGAAAATGGGGAAGATTAACACGACGGTATGCTGGAAGGAAGGTTTCCACTAGGCCTAGAATTGAAATGGAAGCGTTAGAGATGTAGCTCTGGAGGAGTGGCTTCTTCTGTTTCACGCCCCCATTGACGTTGGCAAAGGCGATGTGCGCGGGCCTCATCTACAACGTGAAGCGTAAGAGGAAATGGCGGGGAATAGGGTATTCCTGGAATAAAGATTTGTTATATTGAAGCCGAAGACAGACCGTGCAGCGGAGTTCAGGATGAGCTCCATCTGCTGGCGGTGTCCCGGGGCAGCATTTGCGTACACCAGGGAGAGAAACCTCAACAGGTCTCCCTTGGTGACGGCTTCCTTGGCCTCAGGTGCATCATCCTTCGCCGCACCTACAATGGAAGGGTCTGGTAGAATTGGGGCAGTAGTGGCAAGAGAGACTGGGGCTGCGGGACGTTTGGGGCACTTCCAGGCCCCGGCGTGATGTTCGCCACCACAGTTAGGGCAGCGCAGCGTCGTTGCGGTACAGGCAGCATCCCGGTGGGCTGCACCACACCTCCCGCACTTGGTGTCCATTCTGCACTCCGCCGTGGGGTGGCCGAATTCTTGGCACCTGAAACAACGTTGTGGGCGGGGTGGAGGGGGATGTGACGGCTCGCACCGATACAAGCGGCCGTAGCAGGTGAGGCCACCAGTGATTACAATTGAGGCCGCTTCCGCATCATAAGTGATGCAGCGGATTAAAGTTGTCTCGGAGTTGGTGGCCCGGGAGGTGATCCGCCAAAGGTTGGCCACGGGAACTCCGGCGTCGGTGAGGGCGTCCCTGATGTCCGCAGTTGTCATGAAGAGGTCAACTCCTCGCACTACGAAAGAAAAGGAGGGCTTTTTAGGGTCGGAGGGAGCGGAGGAAGATGCGGCGTTGGATTTAGGGGGACCCACAACAGAGACGACGCACGTCTCCCCCAACAGGGCGTCCAGCCGTTTCTTGCCTTCACCCTGAAGGAGAGACAGCTGCCGCCGCGGAAGTCGGACCCTCGCCGCTCTTTCCCCCGGGTAGACAATAATTTGGGAGGTGGCAAGGGAAGGGTGGACGGACCTCAGGGCCGTGAAGAATTTCTTCTGGCTCGTGTCCCGGGGAAGAGAGGAAAAATGGATTGTGGTATCATTGGAGGCTTGGGACGTCAGGCGGGGGGAGGAGGAAGGGGGGGAACGGGGGGTTTGGTTAGGGATAAGGCGGGCTGGTTCTGGAAGATCAACGGGAGGGGGAGGAGGGGTCTTCTTCACCTGTCTTTTGGGCTTGGGTTTCATAAGGGGTGCAGGCGGGTGAGTAGCATTGCTCGGGAGGGGGGAAAAGAGGGTAGGAAGAGGTGGGGGTTTCTGAGTAGGAGGATGGATTGGGGAAAAGGGGGAGGAGGGAGAATGGTTAAGGAGGTTGGCCGTCGGTGACACGGAAATCACCAGGCGGGGGGAGGGAGTTGATGAGGGGGAGAGGCATGCGGCACCTAGAGGTGAAGGGATTGATAGGAGAGAGGGGAGAGGAAGGAGTGGTGGGATAGGGGAGGGAGTAGGGGAGGGGCTTCCGTTCTCTTCAGGAGAGGCACCATCCTTGCGACGTTTCTTCCTCTTCCCCTTGCGTCCTCTCGCCTCCTGCCACTTCTCAGGGGGGTCTGAGGACGGCCTGTCCCGCAGGAAGTACCCCGGTCCTTCAGTCGACATGATCCCCGGTAGGTGAGATGAGCGCGGGTTGTCTTGGATGGGAATGGGTGAGAGGAGAAAGGATGCCGTTTATGGTCCTTATAAGGACCAAATGGGATCTAGGAGGAGCGCAAGTACGCTCAGCGCAGCGGCGCGTTGGGTCCTGAGGGGACGAATTACACGGAAACGCACGCAAGAGCGGCGCTGGCTGAGAATGGGAGTGTTCTCAACCCTTCCCTAGTGCTGTGTGAGGCACAGCCCTAGAGGTGGAAGGGGGTCCTACGCACGTACGAAGCAGCAGCGTTCGCTTGACGCTGTGTGAGTTACCCAACCAACCCGGGGATCCTAATGGACCGCCTGCCCGCGAGCAGACGGGTACCGCTCTCTGCCCCCGCGGGTGAGAACCGGGGACTACGTTAGCCCGGCCCCGCTTTGTGTTTGCGTAGGAGGAGTCCACAAGATACTGCCGAAGAGTGCAACGGCGTGCAAGTCTTGTGGTTAAATTAAGGGGCCCTCTGCCAGGCCAACGAGTGCGTTGGGGGCGGCAAAGGGGGTTTAGTGTGCCAGCCGGAGAGTCAGAGGACCAATCCCTCTGTTTCACAAGATGATCACTAGACCGATGGTCCCCGGGCGGGGCGGTCCCTTCGGTCACCGGGTACGAAGGGGGGTTACCACTGGTGGGGCCCTTTCCTTCGTTCCGTGTGACCGGTCACTGAAATGGAAAAAGACCCTGAAAAGGGCCGAATGGCACGGCGCAAGAGTGCGCCTTACTCCGAAGCTGCGGTCTCGGCGATGCTCCCGGTCGTTCCCTCGGAGAATAGACCGTTAGTCCCCGGGCGGGGCGGTCCCTTCGGTCACCGGGTGCGAAGGGGGGTTACCACTGGTGGGGCCCTTTCCTTCGTTCCGTGTGACCGGTCGCTGAAAAATTAAAGACCCTGAAAAGGGCCGAATGGCACGGCGCAAGAGTGCGCCTTACTCCGAAGCTGCGGTCTCGGCGATGCTCCCGGTCGTTCCCTCGGAGAATAGACCGTTAGTCCCCGGGCGGGGCGGTCCCTTCGGTCACCGGGTGCGAAGGGGGGTTACCACTGGTGGGGCCCTTTCCTTCGTTCCGAATGATCGGCCTAAAAAATAAATCGAAATGTGCTCCCCTTGCTCTTAGAAGAGCAAGTGAAGACTTGACGAAACGCGCCGACTTATATAGCCTAGGCTATGGGCCTGCTCGCTTCTGATTGGCTCTCGCCTCGTGAGCCCGCACGTCGGACGGAAACACCACTTGCGCGGTGATTTCCTTCGCCGCTAGGTCTCGAAGCTCCTGCCGGGGTGCTAGGGTGCTGCTGGTGCTGCTGCGTTGCTGCTACTGCTCCTCTGCTGCTGCTGCTGCTGCTCTGCTGCTCCCTTCTTGTGTCGTCGTTTGTAAAAAGCCGGGTCAACGCCGTCTTTTAAGCACTTCCGAGAATGGCGCCAGATAGTACGGGCGACGCTGATTGGTGGAGAGGTCGGGTACGTCATCGCCGCGGCGGCGACGTTTATAAATACCGGCGAAGGTGCATTTCAGGTCATCAGACAGCAGCCCTTACTACGAGCAGACTACAGAGATGACTGGACGCGGCAAGGGAGGAAAAGGCCTGGGAAAGGGAGGAGCCAAACGTCATCGCAAAGTTCTCCGCGATAACATCCAGGGCATCACCAAGCCGGCCATCCGCCGTCTCGCCCGCCGAGGTGGAGTGAAGCGTATCTCCGGACTCATCTACGAGGAGACGCGCGGTGTGCTCAAGGTGTTCCTTGAGAACGTTATTCGCGACGCCGTCACCTACACCGAACACGCCAAGAGGAAGACCGTCACAGCCATGGACGTCGTGTACGCACTCAAGCGACAGGGCCGCACTCTCTACGGGTTTGGCGGTTAGACACGACGCGACGGGATCGCCATCCGACACCCGGCGTACGTCGATAAAAAAGGTCCTTCTAAGGACCAATACAATGTTCAGAGATGGAGCCAATCCTTTGCCATAACGGAACGAAAAATTATTCCCTATTCGCCATAGCGTGTGTGACGGCGATAAATAGTAAAGTAAGACCTGTTCGAACGCAAAAAAAAAATGGCGGTGATAATAGAGTTGAAATTGTATGAGCCTTTACCGACGTTAAAGACATTGTCAGCGAATCGGAATAAGCACGTGGCAACGGACTGGCGACAATGTATATCGCGCCGTTGCAACCGTACAGGAATAAGCACGGGGCAACAATGTACTTCGCGCCGTTGCAACCGTACATGAATAAGCACGTGGCAACAATGTATATCGCGCCGTTGCAACCGTACATGAATAAGCACGTGGCAACGGACTGGCGACAATGTGTATCGCGCCGTTGCAACCATACATGTTAACAAGAAATAACGTAGTTAAGCGGCAGATTGCAGGTGAAATTTTATGACAGACTATGAAATACATTGTAAACGAAGCAGTGTCACCTTCAATCATTCTTCGTTGCATTTCAGCACAAACGCTTTCACTTTTTATACGCTTTATTTCCCATCGTTTACCTTAGCCCAATTATAGCTCCACGTTTCATTCGCTATGCTTATTACGTTTATTGTTATTATTATTTTTTTCACATGACATTTATCGCGTACATCTCTCTAGTATGTTCTGGTCCTGAAAAGGACCTTTTATGCGCACAGCGTGATGCTTATGCCTTCTTCTCAGTCTTCTTGGGCAGGAGCACCGCCTGGATGTTCGGAAGGACACCTCCCTGAGCGATGGTAACGCCCGACAGGAGCTTATTCAACTCCTCGTCGTTGCGGATGGCCAACTGCAAGTGACGAGGGATGATTCTCGTCTTCTTGTTGTCCCTGGCAGCGTTACCGGCCAACTCGAGGACTTCCGCGGCCAGGTACTCCATGACGGCGGCCAAGTAGACTGGGGCACCGGCACCAACACGCTCGGCATAGTTCCCCTTGCGGAGCAGACGGTGGATACGACCGACCGGAAACTGAAGACCGGCCCTGCTGGAGCGGGACTTGGACTTCCCCTTCACTTTTCCTCCCTTTCCTCGTCCGGACATGGCTGAATGCTTCTTTATCTGGTAGTGCTGTCTAATCGCTGTCAGACTCCTGGGCGCATTTATATAGGCTGCCGCCGTCCTAGCGACGCCACATCATGCTTTTACGTGATTGGTCGTCGAGGAGATTCGGCTCACGGAACGGACCAGGGGTACATAAGCAGGCGACTGATGATCGGCGAAAATACTGAAATCGACCCCGTTCGCCGAACGTGATCACCATGCCACCCAAGACGAGCGGAAAGGCTGCGAAGAAAGCGGGCAAGGCCCAGAAGAACATCTCCAAGGGAGACAAGAAGAAGAAGCGCAGGAGGAAGGAGAGCTACGCAATCTACATCTACAAAGTGCTGAAGCAGGTGCACCCCGACACCGGAATCTCCAGCAAGGCCATGAGCATCATGAACAGCTTCGTCAACGATATTTTCGAGAGAATCGCCGCCGAAGCTTCTCGCCTGGCTCACTACAACAAGCGCTCCACCATCACCAGCCGGGAGGTGCAGACCGCCGTCAGGCTCTTGCTTCCCGGTGAGCTGGCCAAGCACGCCGTCTCCGAGGGGACCAAGGCCGTCACCAAGTACACCAGCTCAAAGTAAATTCCTCGACGGGATTGCTTTGATGCATCCTAACGGCCCTTCTAAGGGCCATGAAATAATCTTCAGTTTTCAAATACCCGACTGCGATGGGCAATCGTCAATACTCGGCCGCAAAGGACGTACATAAATAAACGTAAAAACCTGGAAAATTAGAGTCCCACGCTTTCCTCCGATTCACCAACTACTTACCTGGTGTGCACGCGCGCGGTTCACGAAAAAATAGAGTAAATGTAAAGGAGAAACTTATGACAATAAAAGATGGACGAATTTCTTACCTCCTATTCAATTATATTTTCTACTGCTATGCGTCTGCATTTGATGAAAATGACCGTCGAGATATTAAGGAAAAAATATTATATTCCCATGATTACTTCCCTTTCACCCAGTACTTTTCAAACCACTGACCTGCTATGCTCGTTTCTCAGACGTAAGCCTTGACTTACATGTCTCCCTCCGTCAAAAATAATATGGATTCACGGCGTCCGTCTCCCTCCGAAACTGGTACGCTTGTGGTCACGTTGCTCCTGCTTCACTTCCAGGGGCAGTAAATGACAGGTTCCCACATGCCCTTCCCACGCGGCCGTTTTTCCGCGAAGGCTAATTCCGCTTAACCTCCCGTCCCATCCGCTACGTCGTAAAACTCCTCGGGGGTTCAACGCGAGGAGGCAGGCAGGTAATGCGACCCGTCCTCGCCCCAAGTTTCTACGTTAACCAGAAAAGGGCTGTCGCAATGACCCACGTGGCATTCCGCACGAGGAAGAAATTTCTGTGGAAACCTCGCAAGCATAGAACGCAGCTGGGCAACAGCGTTCCTTGTACATTCACCAAGTCGTGACGAGCAGGCGTCGCAATAAACAAAATGGCGGGCAGTGAGCGCTTCCGTGGATTTTCCATTGTGCTAATTCTATCCAATCAATCAATTCCCAGAAACTATTTCTACGGAATGCATCGTCGTTAACAGCATATGGAATCAGCATCATTCGCACAAATAACAATTTATGTAATGGGCATCGGGTTTCCTTCTTGGGAAATCGGCATCTCGCTGAAACAATGTTGATAAACCTCCTCTGAACGAATCCCCCAAGTATTTTAAAGTCGATTGAGTGATTTTTCATCCTTTTCCGCAATTTTTTTTTTGCGATACTGCAACGATTTATCAGCAATTGATTACAAATGCATCGAGACAGACGTGACAAGTAGACCAGTTCTTTGATCACCATGCCTCCAAATGACCGATTCTTGTTATAGTTTTGAACCGGGGTCCCTTCCGCGGGACACGAAGGTTTTTCCGGTGCGAGACGGCTCATTCCCCTTCTTTTGAACGAAATTAACCTTTCCAGAAATCTTTACTTGTCTTGTCACGCCACAGAACAGAAAATGTTTCTCTAGGCAAAAGTTAAATGGTCCCAGTCCCAACTTACCCGCTAATTTTATTACGTTGATACACAAGGGATGGAAGGACATACGTTAATGTTGTTTATTTCTTTGCGGGATTAGGGAAATGAAATCTAGGGAAAAGAGGTCGAAGTTTGACGTGAAAGAAAAATCTTTAAAATTAGCGGCCGGTATAATCATTTATGAGATGATTGCATAACGTTTTCATTAAGGCGACTCTTCCTACAAGTGCTTTCTTTCCGAGTGCATTTCTGACGAAAAAGGTTGCCGCATGTGCCTACCTGTCCGTCCTTTTAGCATTTCTACTTTCTGCAAATTTGGTGAAAATCTTTACCGCATTAGCCCCATTGAAGAATCCACCCCGGCCGCATTTTGACACTAGGTACACGAGATCGTCACTTCACCGTATTCGACAACCGATTTCCCGCAGTGGCGTTAACCGAAGGACGCTCGGCTTTGAGGACAATAGTGATTCGTGAAGCGATATTTAATCAGATTCACCTAGTAACAGTGGCCGGGAATGGAATGGAATAACGTCCTTGCCTAGGCAACTTAGTAACATACAACTTAACTACGGACGGGAGAAAATGCCGACGAGCCGTGAAGCGGTGTAAATTTCATAACGATCGTGTGATTTTAAGACTCATGATATACACCATGACGATTAATTACCTTAGCAGTTGTGGTGATGCTTAATCACCGGGATATCATGTAATGTCATACCAGTCACAGCGAGGCGTTAATACTTAACATTGAACTTTGTCAAATTTGTGTAGTTGAAATCACCCTTATGACATCTGTTAATAAATTCATCCACACAGAGTACCAAATTAGTAAAATATCTCGGGTACGCAGCGATATGTAAACGGAGACAGTTTTTTTTTCAAAATCTCGGAATGGATGACAAACGTCCTCCATTAGCGAACATTTATGACAGTCATCACCTACCTCCTGCCGTGATAATGTCAAATTTTGCAATGCAACTACTGGTAATAAGAATGATTAAATTCGAGTCAACTAGTGTTACTTTCGAATAACGTTCCCCCATTGACACAACTGTCATTTACATATGAACACTAGAAACTAACACACACGAACGTGCACATAGACCTACGCAACCTTCAGTCGTCTACTTCATCGTGAGTGGATTGAATCCTCTTAACTCCTGATTGACTTTCGCTTCACATTGCAATGATCCCAGATTGGCCGGGGAAAAGACGACAATTTGTTTTCCTGTTCACTGGAATGCTTATTTCGTATCTTTTATGGTGATGTGCTAGGTACCAGACAGCTTAAAATTGTTAATCATCGTTCTTTTATTACTCGTGACGATAAAGTTGCTTCCGCATCGCTAAGAACCTCAAGGAATCAACAATGAACGGGGATGAAATATTTGATGGGTCCACATGTATTGATTAAGTAATGCAGAACGAAGTAGATACTGAGTAATTGAATTAACACAGGGGCTTCTTCGAGACAGAACCGAGAAATGATGTTCCGTGAACTGTCGACGGTGATAGAGTTCCACGAAAGAGAGGTCGTAGAGGAATGAACGGTTCCGGCTGTTAATGCCGCCCCTAGTCCCCCCAACCCCGCAAGCACTGGAAACCAGCCTGGATCCCTGATTACGATCCCAGGAAAAATCGTGTTCAAGTCTTTCCTACGCCAGATAGTATAATCTGTCATCACTATTGAACGCCGCATCACGCCCCGACGGCTTTTTCCCACGTTTTTTTTATTTATTCACAGGAATGTTTTCCAGGTAAGGGCTATTCACTCTACCTTATCCGTCAATCACTATCCCGACCCTCGAAAGTTACAAGGAAAAGTCGACCATTGCTCTAATGAAAGATATTATTCCAACGGCATGGAGGTAAAAAACAAGATCCATATGCTTGACACACATTATGTCGATTGGAAACAAGTGGAAACGATGTGAAATTAGGTTGGAAGCAACTGAAAAATATTGTGACACGAATACAAGCCGTCATAGCTCCGCAACTACGACGAAAGGGATGTGGATATTATTGAGTTAAACGCATCTGTCCTATTTGCTTATGGCGATTCCCATCGTAATGATCGCGCATACAATCCCGCGATGCGCCCTATTTTCGCCGTTTCCGTGAATAAGACGTACGGCGGGGGATGTGTACCGAGCGAAATTGCCGACACGAATTACGTACGCTTACGAGAGCCTGGTTTTCAAGGAGTCGCTTTCACGTTGACTACGTCCCCGAGGTATCCCATCACACAGGGTCATTTAACGTGACATACAGCGTGTGTGTGGGAGGGATTTTTTTTTAAGGTCGTAGGGGTGTATTCCGTAACTTGACGGCACCGTGGAGAAAAGCACATCCAACGCATCGCACAGATAAGGAAGGTTAATAAAAGAAATGTACGCGATAACAAGTCGACGGCAGACGACTCTCCTCTTCGAAAGACGTGCAAGGAAACTAGGGTAGACATCCGCGGAAACGTGGATGTGGCGCCGTTTCAACGACAATAAGAGTTTTCCCGTGATGAAGTATCATTTCGTTTCCGAAGACATGCCGGTTGCTACAAATTCATCATCCCGCAACGAGGTACCGACGTCCGAAGCCGTTGGAGACGGAGCAAACTCGTCACGGCCGGGTCGCCACTGCGCGCCCTCGGCTACTACATTGTTTTTCCCGCCCGCTCACGGGGCTAAAGCATAATTCGGCGCCATCCTCGACTTTGTTGTACGTGAACTTTGACGTCCCATTCGCGTGCGTACAGTTCATTTCTTTTTCCCCTTCGGCCACCCCATGCAACCATTTCGAAGCCCACGCGGACGCGTCGTAAGGCGTGCGCTTAACGGGTGACTCCGTCTCCATTTGCGACTCGATAATCCTTTCCCACGGGCGCGGGAGGTGGGTGCGTCGCGACGCCCCCGAGTCGTCGAAAAATGCATAAACGTCCGCTTACGGGACAGGCACCGGGGAGGAACAGGAGGAAGGTTTGACAGGCGCCGAGTCAGGGGGAAGGCGTCCGAAGGGACCGTCTTCTCGGGGCCGCTTTCCGCGGCCGGCGCGCGGCCCACCGGGTCGCGAGCGCGTCCAATACCAGGTGAAGGATGGCCTCGAACGTACGTTACCTCGGATCTCGAGGAATCGACCCCGGTAGAAACGTGTGCAACGTTTATTCCCGGGTACGCCTTCGACAGGACGACAACCCGTATTTTGACGACCCGCTGCACACGAACTGGGCTCGCCAAACGCCTGGCGCCGCCACGGCCGACAGGGTGGAACCCTGACGGGCGCCGCGGCGCAAGGCGCCCTCGTTACGCGCCCCCGACACTCTCCGAAACGCGAAAGTCGGAGGAGGAGTGGAGTACAAACAATCCGAGAAGCGCACCGGAGGCGAGAGGAAGAGATCGTATTTTGCTCCGAAATGGTACGATAGCAAGGTGGACTTTCGTAAGAAATCCATGTCTTGGTAATTTTGAATTTTCGGCTGTGCGCTTATCCGGCCTGTGATTTCTTCCTGATCTGCGTATCAACACAACATTTATCAACATCAATAAAGGACTTTTACACGCCACTCATCAATCCACTGACTGCAACACACCGTCAGCAGTGGATAGGAGCTCAGCTCTCTCCTCTTCTGCCATGGCGGCTACCGCGTCGCCTGGTGCCTCCCGTCCCGGCTCGCCGGTCGATAGCGACGGCTTCGTCTTCCCGAAGAGGACGATTAAAGTACTCGCCCCCATTTTTAAGGAGACGCCGACTGCACCATCTCGGCCCGGCGTTCGTCGGCCATTTACGCCTCTGAGCGATGCCGCTCTAAAACGTGCGCGCACGTCGGCCGAAGCATTCGTGCCCGTGCCGACGAGCAACTCGTTCTCGGCTCTCGCCCCCGCGACCGATTCATCCGAACCGGTCGCCATGGCAACGGACTCTCCTCCTGAGCAGGGTTCGTCCGACGCTTGTGCTCCACCACGCCCTAGTCGCGGCGCTCGACCTCCTCCGCTCATCGTTTACGATGTCGAGGACGTACAAGCGTTTCGCGAAATGATCCGGTCCTCGGTCGCGGATCAATCCTTCACCGTGGCGTACGGTGAATCATCTGCCCGGGTCCAGACCAGGACCATGGAGGATTTCCGGACGCTGCGAGCTGCCCTTTCTGCTGCCGACGCGCAGATGTCAACCTGGGGCGTAGGAGAGGAGAAGACGACATCTTTTACGTTCCGTGGATTGTCCTCTCGCCATCGGGTCGAGGATCTTCTTGAAGATCTAAGATCCATGGATATCAACGCGCGACGAGGACGACAGCTGACCGCCGAAGGGAAACCCATCGGCGTTTTTGTTGTCGCCATCGCCACCTCTGCAGCCTGGCCCATCTCCTCCATCAAGGCGATCCGGAGCGTGGGCAATTGCATCGTCTCTGTACGCCTCTACGTGTACCGGGACCCGCAGCTCTGCCACCGTTGCTCCCGCTTCGGCCACGGCAGCTTCTTTTGTTCGGCCTCTCCACGTTGCCCGCGCTGTTCGGAAGGCCACTGCCTTCAGGACTGTCCGCGGACAGGCGCCGAGAAGTGCCCGAGCTGCGGCGGCGAGCACACGGCCTTTTCTCCACTTTGCGAAAAGTGGAGGATGGAGAAGGAGCGCCGCGAGGAAAAGCCCTCGAGAAAACGCCGCGGACGCCGCGGAAAAGGAGCCGCCAATCAAGCTGGCGGGAAGGCCGCACCACCTGCTGCCGCACCCAACGCGTCGGCGAAGAAGGTTCCTTCCTTGGGGACGACCAACGCCTGGCGAGGAGGAGACGCGTCTCGCGGCCCGGCACCACAACGTCCTGCACCACGTCCGCGCCTCGGCGTGAATTTCCCGGTGCTGCCAACTCCATCCACGACCACCACTGAGACGGCCGAATCGCTCCGCATCCCACTGCGCGAGCGCCGCCGTCTCCAAGCGTCGGCGACCCAGCAGCCGTCGGTCCTTTCGGGGGCCACGCCGGACTCTGTCACTGCCGCCGACGGAGATGCCCTTCTCAGCGTTCTGGGAACGCTGGCCACCATCTCGGCTGCTCTGCAGTCCCAGCTCCAGGTGCTCTCGGCGACGCTGCAGCAGCTGCCTTCTCTCCTTGCGGCCCGACATGGATAATTCCTTGCCGAAACGCCGGAACATCGTCATCGCGTCGTGGAACGTGGGCGGCGCGACGGCAAGGAAGACGCCGGAGCTCCTTGCATTTCTGTCTCGGCAGAGATGTGAGGTCGCTCTACTACAGGAGACGTTTCTGGGCCCAGGGGATCGGTGGACTGTTCCAGGCTTTCGCGTGTTTCGCGACGACCGGTCGCGCCGCGGAGGAGGAACGGCGATCCTGGTTGCGGAGCACCTGCGTGCACAGCGTTTCCCGCTACGGCCATTTCTTTCAACGGAAGCCACTGCCATAGACCTGGAGTGCGGCGAAGGACCTCTTCGTCTTGCTTCGGTCTACATATCACCTCAGGCGATGCTTCGCACAGATGAACTCGCGTCGATCTTCGCGGAATCTACTTCTGCGATCGTCGCGGGGGACTTCAACGCGAAGCATCCGGACTGGCATTCTCGGGTTGGCAACGCCCGGGGATGTCGCCTGCGGCAGTGGACTTCGGCCGAGCGGCTCTCCGTCATCGGTCCTCGAACGCCGTCTCATTTCGCGACCTGCGGAACGAGCGACGTCTTGGACATCGCTGTGTACGCCGGGCTGCATTCAGCGCTCTCCGCGAGAGCGCTTTTTGCGCTTGACAGTGACCACCTGCCGGTCCTTCTTCACTTCGGACGACGCCCCAAGGAAGCTGAGACGCGGAAAACCTTGAACTACGCCGCAGCGGACTGGGATTCTCTCCGGCGCAGGATCACAGACGGAATCACGGCCACTTCGCTGCCTCCGGCTCTCGGTTCTCCCGATGAAATCGACCGTCAGGTTGATTTTGTCACGGAAACCGTGCAGTCGGCGGTAGCGGCTTCGATTCCCGTAACCTGCCGTCGCTCCTGGAACCACCTAGCGCTTCCGCGATCCATCCGCGAAGACATCCGGGAGAAAAATCGCCTGCGGCGCCGCTTTCAAAGCACCCGCTGCCCGTCCGACAAGGCCCAGCTGAACGCCGCCCAGCGCCGTATTCGCACCGACATCCTGGCCCTGAGAACCGCCTCCTGGGAGAAAAAGGTTTCCTCTCTCTCTCCAGAAGACGGCTCGATGTGGAGAATGGCAAGGTCCCTCCGCGGGGAGTCCCGGGAGGAAGCCCCGCTGATTGCTGCCAACGGATTTCTGCGCTCGCCGGAGGAGAAAGCTTCGGGGATGGCGGTCCATTTGGAGGACGTCTTTTCTCCTTCCGAAGGTGATATGGACCAGCCCGACCCGCTGACTTCCCGTGTCATCCCGCCGAGAACGCCGCACCACTCCCGAGACCGAGAAGAGCTGCCGCCGACCATCGTGGAGGAGGACCTTAGAGGGGCCATAAAGACTCTGAAGCCGCGGAAGGCACCGGGGCCGGACGGTATCTCGAATGCCGTAATCGCCCAGATGCCGATTTCCCTTGCCTCATTTATGTTATGCATATTCAATGCGTGTCTCGCCATCGGGTATTTCCCATCCCGGTGGAAAGAGGCGCGTGTTGTGTGCATTCCTAAGGAAGGGAAATCACCTTCGCCGGCGAATTATCGCCCAATCTCTTTGCTCGACGGCCTGGGAAAACTGTTCGAGCGGGTCCTTCTTCGTCACCTGATCGCCATCACCGAGGAGCTGAACATCCTACCTGAGCACCAATTCGGCTTCCGCAGCGAACATTCCACGACTCATCAGATCGCGCGCCTGCTGAATTACGTCACGGAAGGTTTCAACCGACGGCACTCCACCGTCGGCGCCTTCTTTGACATCAGCAAGGCGTTCGATCGGGTGTGGCATGACGGCTTGCTGTGGAAGCTTGATTGCTTCGGGTTTCCTCGCTGGTGGACGAACATCGCTGCATCATGGCTTCGCGGCAGGACGTTCCGGGTCAGCTGGGGCGACGCGCTCTCCGAGAAGAGGAGCATACGAGCGGGCGTTCCGCAGGGAAGTCTGCTCTCGCCGCTCCTCTTCAATATCTACTCTTCGGACATCCCCGGTGACTTCGGAACCAACGTCCTCGTCGCAACATACGCCGACGATTCAGCGATCTTGGCACGTTCTTCTCGGCAACATCTGGCAGCGCGATACCTGCAGCGGGCGGTCGACGCTCTCACGGCGTGGTTTTCCCTTTGGCGATTCGGCGTCAACGAGAAGAAAACCCAGGCGATCGTCTTTTCCAAGGGACCGAAGGAGCCCGGCGAAATTCTCGTCGGACTCACGGAAGTTCCTTGGAAGAGATCCGTTCTCTACCTGGGCGTACTTCTCGACAAGCGCCTCAACATGGTGAACCACGCCAAGCGGACATCCGGGATTGCGGCATCTCGGCGGCATCTCCTCGCGCCCATACTTGGACATCCGTGCCTTCCTCTCCGCCGGCGGCTTCAACTTTTCGCGGCGGTGCTTCGCCCTAACCTCACGTACGCGGCGCCTGCGTGGTGCGGCGTTATGGGCAAGAAGGCGGAGAGAATCCTGTGCACCGCGGACAGGAAGAGTCTGCGGGCGACGCTGCGCCTTGGTTGGAAACCAGGGAACGAGGCGCTTTATGAAATCGGAAAATTACCACCACTGGATGCTGTCCTTCGTGAGCGGACGGCCATGTTCCGGGATCGAGCGGCATCATCATCCCACGGGGAAATCCGCAGCATCACTGATGCTGTGGTTCTCCCGTGGGATAAGCATCCACGTCCATGCGCGGGCACCGGCAACGAGGAAGACCAGCCGCCGGCGAAACGCAGAAAGTCCAACGGCCATTTCGGAGCCACATGCTCCGAAATGGTACGACAGTGACGGGGTCCTTCGGGAACTTCATCCTTTCGGCCTTTTCGAGCATTTATGCTTTGAAAAGGTTCGATATTGACGGAGTCCCTTAGGATTCCGGGCGTTTCGCCGAGTGCATCACCGCTGAAGAGCAGAAATGCTGGGCAGCGGAAGGAGCCGGCATCGAGAAAGCCGGTGAAACATCGTGGTTGGTAATTTTCTCTTTCTATCATCACGCAGCAGCCGATAACATGGCAGACGCAGCATCTGGAGCAGCGGCAGCCGCACCACCGGCAGCCCAGCCTTCGGGCACCGTCGCAGTAAAACCCCTGCCTTCTTCAGGAACCTCCGCGGCTTCCAAGAAGGCCAGCAAGGGCGGAGCAGCCAAGAAGGCTCGCGCAAAGCCGTCGCACCCGCCCACTTCCGAGATGGTTAACAACGCAGTCAAGGGCCTCAAGGAGCGCGGTGGCTCTTCCCTTCAAGCCATCAAGAAGTACATCGCAGCCAGCTACAAAGTGGACGCCGAGAGGCTCTCGCCTTTCATCAAGAAGTACCTCAAGGCGGCCGTCACCGCCGGAACTCTCGTCCAGACCAAGGGAAAGGGCGCCTCAGGTTCCTTCAAGCTGAGCCACAGCAAGAAGGCCGCACCCGCGGCAGCCAGCGGGACGACCAAGGCGAAAAAGGTCGTCAAGAAGACGGGAGTAAAGAAACCGAAAGCGGTCGGAGCCAAGAAGTCCTCCGAGAAGGCGTCCAGTGGCACCAAGAGGTCCGCGCCCAAGGAGCGAAGCAAGTCCGCGCCACCAGCCAAGAAGGCGAAGAAGGCGGCGGACAAGCCAAAGAAGAAGCCGGCGGCTGGGAAACCCGCCGCCAAGGCGGCAAAGTCCCCGTCGAAGGCGAAAAAGGCGGCCACCAAACCCAAGACCCCCAAGCCCAAGAAGACGCCCACCAAGGCCAAGCCCGCCGCCAAGAAACCTTCCGCCGCCCAGAAAAAGAAGTGAACCATCACTGCTTCGCCACCGGCGCACCTAGGACAGCAGACAGCGTCCAATCTCGGTCCTTTTTAGGACCATCATGTCTTCCAAAGATGCTTGCCACTCAATGCCCACGCCACTGAGCACGCCCAAAGTTAACATTTATCATGATTAATGCCATGCAAAAACAACGGTCCTATTTAAAATTGATGATGCGACATGGACGGACGAAAAAAAAAATTAAGAATAACATTCATAGAACGTGTAAAATGAACAACACGTCACGGAGTATTGTTTTCTTTTCGTTAAGCGCGTCAGGTAAGCATCGCACGAACTTTTATTTCATCTCATTTCATGCGTAGCCGTGCAAACGCACTTGCCATGCGCAAAGGAAATTTCATGTCGTCCATCATTCCAATGGATTTACATCGTCGTTAATTATTGTGCGATCGTGCTAAATTCAAACTTTTAAGTATGTACTGGTCCTGAAAAGGACCTTTGTTTTTCGGCCGAAAGTAGCTTTCTAAGCTCGCTCTCCGCGGATACGGCGGGCCAGCTGGATGTCCTTGGGCATGATGGTCACACGCTTAGCGTGGATGGCGCAGAGGTTGGTGTCCTCAAAGAGACCCACTAGGTAAGCCTCGCTGGCCTCCTGGAGAGCCATGACGGCGGAGCTCTGGAACCGAAGATCGGTCTTGAAGTCCTGGGCGATCTCACGCACCAGGCGCTGGAAGGGCAGCTTGCGGATGAGGAGCTCCGTGCTCTTCTGGTATCTCCTGATCTCACGAAGGGCCACGGTACCGGGGCGGTACCTGTGGGGCTTCTTGACGCCTCCCGTCGCCGGCGCGCTCTTGCGAGCGGCCTTGGTGGCCAGCTGCTTCCTCGGGGCCTTTCCTCCGGTGGACTTGCGGGCTGTCTGCTTCGTACGTGCCATTTCTGCGATCTGTAAAAAGCCGGGTCAACGCCGTCTTTTAAGCACTTCCGAGAATGGCGCCAGATAGTACGGGCGACGCTGATTGGTGGAGAGGTCGGGTACGTCATCGCCGCGGCGGCGACGTTTATAAATACCGGCGAAGGTGCATTTCAGGTCATCAGACAGCAGCCCTTACTACGAGCAGACTACAGAGATGACTGGACGCGGCAAGGGAGGAAAAGGCCTGGGAAAGGGAGGAGCCAAACGTCATCGCAAAGTTCTCCGCGATAACATCCAGGGCATCACCAAGCCGGCCATCCGCCGTCTCGCCCGCCGAGGTGGAGTGAAGCGTATCTCCGGACTCATCTACGAGGAGACGCGCGGTGTGCTCAAGGTGTTCCTTGAGAACGTTATTCGCGACGCCGTCACCTACACCGAACACGCCAAGAGGAAGACCGTCACAGCCATGGACGTCGTGTACGCACTCAAGCGACAGGGCCGCACTCTCTACGGGTTTGGCGGTTAGACACGACGCGACGGGATCGCCATCCGACACCCGGCGTACGTCGATAAAAAAGGTCCTTCTAAGGACCAATACAATGTTCAGAGATGGAGCCAATCCTTTGCCATAACGGAACGAAAAATTATTCCCTATTCGCCATAGCGTGTGTGACGGCGATAAATAGTAAAGTAAGACCTGTTCGAACGCAAAAAAAAAATGGCGGTGATAATAGAGTTGAAATTGTATGAGCCTTTACCGACGTTAAAGACATTGTCAGCGAATCGGAATAAGCACGTGGCAACGGACTGGCGACAATGTATATCGCGCCGTTGCAACCGTACAGGAATAAGCACGGGGCAACAATGTACTTCGCGCCGTTGCAACCGTACATGAATAAGCACGTGGCAACAATGTATATCGCGCCGTTGCAACCGTACATGAATAAGCACGTGGCAACGGACTGGCGACAATGTGTATCGCGCCGTTGCAACCATACATGTTAACAAGAAATAACGTAGTTAAGCGGCAGATTGCAGGTGAAATTTTATGACAGACTATGAAATACATTGTAAACGAAGCAGTGTCACCTTCAATCATTCTTCGTTGCATTTCAGCACAAACGCTTTCACTTTTTATACGCTTTATTTCCCATCGTTTACCTTAGCCCAATTATAGCTCCACGTTTCATTCGCTATGCTTATTACGTTTATTGTTATTATTATTTTTTTCACATGACATTTATCGCGTACATCTCTCTAGTATGTTCTGGTCCTGAAAAGGACCTTTTATGCGCACAGCGTGATGCTTATGCCTTCTTCTCAGTCTTCTTGGGCAGGAGCACCGCCTGGATGTTCGGAAGGACACCTCCCTGAGCGATGGTAACGCCCGACAGGAGCTTATTCAACTCCTCGTCGTTGCGGATGGCCAACTGCAAGTGACGAGGGATGATTCTCGTCTTCTTGTTGTCCCTGGCAGCGTTACCGGCCAACTCGAGGACTTCCGCGGCCAGGTACTCCATGACGGCGGCCAAGTAGACTGGGGCACCGGCACCAACACGCTCGGCATAGTTCCCCTTGCGGAGCAGACGGTGGATACGACCGACCGGAAACTGAAGACCGGCCCTGCTGGAGCGGGACTTGGACTTCCCCTTCACTTTTCCTCCCTTTCCTCGTCCGGACATGGCTGAATGCTTCTTTATCTGGTAGTGCTGTCTAATCGCCGTCAGACTCCTGGGCGCATTTATATAGGCTGCCGCCGTCCTAGCGACGCCACATCATGCTTTTACGTGATTGGTCGTCGAGGAGATTCGGCTCACGGAACGGACCAGGGGTACATAAGCAGGCGACTGATGATCGGCGAAAATACTGAAATCGACCCCGTTCGCCGAACGTGATCACCATGCCACCCAAGACGAGCGGAAAGGCTGCGAAGAAAGCGGGCAAGGCCCAGAAGAACATCTCCAAGGGAGACAAGAAGAAGAAGCGCAGGAGGAAGGAGAGCTACGCAATCTACATCTACAAAGTGCTGAAGCAGGTGCACCCCGACACCGGAATCTCCAGCAAGGCCATGAGCATCATGAACAGCTTCGTCAACGATATTTTCGAGAGAATCGCCGCCGAAGCTTCTCGCCTGGCTCACTACAACAAGCGCTCCACCATCACCAGCCGGGAGGTGCAGACCGCCGTCAGGCTCTTGCTTCCCGGTGAGCTGGCCAAGCACGCCGTCTCCGAGGGGACCAAGGCCGTCACCAAGTACACCAGCTCAAAGTAAATTCCTCGACGGGATTGCTTTGATGCATCCTAACGGCCCTTCTAAGGGCCATGAAATAATCTTCAGTTTTCAAATACCCGACTGCGATGGGCAATCGTCAATACTCGGCCGCAAAGGACGTACATAAATAAACGTAAAAACCTGGAAAATTAGAGTCCCACGCTTTCCTCCGATTCACCAACTACTTACCTGGTGTGCACGCGCGCGGTTCACGAAAAAATAGAGTAAATGTAAAGGAGAAACTTATGACAATAAAAGATGGACGAATTTCTTACCTCCTATTCAATTATATTTTCTACTGCTATGCGTCTGCATTTGATGAAAATGACCGTCGAGATATTAAGGAAAAAATATTATATTCCCATGATTACTTCCCTTTCACCCAGTACTTTTCAAACCACTGACCTGCTATGCTCGTTTCTCAGACGTAAGCCTTGACTTACATGTCTCCCTCCGTCAAAAATAATATGGATTCACGGCGTCCGTCTCCCTCCGAAACTGGTACGCTTGTGGTCACGTTGCTCCTGCTTCACTTCCAGGGGCAGTAAATGACAGGTTCCCACATGCCCTTCCCACGCGGCCGTTTTTCCGCGAAGGCTAATTCCGCTTAACCTCCCGTCCCATCCGCTACGTCGTAAAACTCCTCGGGGGTTCAACGCGAGGAGGCAGGCAGGTAATGCGACCCGTCCTCGCCCCAAGTTTCTACGTTAACCAGAAAAGGGCTGTCGCAATGACCCACGTGGCATTCCGCACGAGGAAGAAATTTCTGTGGAAACCTCGCAAGCATAGAACGCAGCTGGGCAACAGCGTTCCTTGTACATTCACCAAGTCGTGACGAGCAGGCGTCGCAATAAACAAAATGGCGGGCAGTGAGCGCTTCCGTGGATTTTCCATTGTGCTAATTCTATCCAATCAATCAATTCCCAGAAACTATTTCTACGGAATGCATCGTCGTTAACAGCATATGGAATCAGCATCATTCGCACAAATAACAATTTATGTAATGGGCATCGGGTTTCCTTCTTGGGAAATCGGCATCTCGCTGAAACAATGTTGATAAACCTCCTCTGAACGAATCCCCCAAGTATTTTAAAGTCGATTGAGTGATTTTTCATCCTTTTCCGCAATTTTTTTTTTGCGATACTGCAACGATTTATCAGCAATTGATTACAAATGCATCGAGACAGACGTGACAAGTAGACCAGTTCTTTGATCACCATGCCTCCAAATGACCGATTCTTGTTATAGTTTTGAACCGGGGTCCCTTCCGCGGGACACGAAGGTTTTTCCGGTGCGAGACGGCTCATTCCCCTTCTTTTGAACGAAATTAACCTTTCCAGAAATCTTTACTTGTCTTGTCACGCCACAGAACAGAAAATGTTTCTCTAGGCAAAAGTTAAATGGTCCCAGTCCCAACTTACCCGCTAATTTTATTACGTTGATACACAAGGGATGGAAGGACATACGTTAATGTTGTTTATTTCTTTGCGGGATTAGGGAAATGAAATCTAGGGAAAAGAGGTCGAAGTTTGACGTGAAAGAAAAATCTTTAAAATTAGCGGCCGGTATAATCATTTATGAGATGATTGCATAACGTTTTCATTAAGGCGACTCTTCCTACAAGTGCTTTCTTTCCGAGTGCATTTCTGACGAAAAAGGTTGCCGCATGTGCCTACCTGTCCGTCCTTTTAGCATTTCTACTTTCTGCAAATTTGGTGAAAATCTTTACCGCATTAGCCCCATTGAAGAATCCACCCCGGCCGCATTTTGACACTAGGTACACGAGATCGTCACTTCACCGTATTCGACAACCGATTTCCCGCAGTGGCGTTAACCGAAGGACGCTCGGCTTTGAGGACAATAGTGATTCGTGAAGCGATATTTAATCAGATTCACCTAGTAACAGTGGCCGGGAATGGAATGGAATAACGTCCTTGCCTAGGCAACTTAGTAACATACAACTTAACTACGGACGGGAGAAAATGCCGACGAGCCGTGAAGCGGTGTAAATTTCATAACGATCGTGTGATTTTAAGACTCATGATATACACCATGACGATTAATTACCTTAGCAGTTGTGGTGATGCTTAATCACCGGGATATCATGTAATGTCATACCAGTCACAGCGAGGCGTTAATACTTAACATTGAACTTTGTCAAATTTGTGTAGTTGAAATCACCCTTATGACATCTGTTAATAAATTCATCCACACAGAGTACCAAATTAGTAAAATATCTCGGGTACGCAGCGATATGTAAACGGAGACAGTTTTTTTTTCAAAATCTCGGAATGGATGACAAACGTCCTCCATTAGCGAACATTTATGACAGTCATCACCTACCTCCTGCCGTGATAATGTCAAATTTTGCAATGCAACTACTGGTAATAAGAATGATTAAATTCGAGTCAACTAGTGTTACTTTCGAATAACGTTCCCCCATTGACACAACTGTCATTTACATATGAACACTAGAAACTAACACACACGAACGTGCACATAGACCTACGCAACCTTCAGTCGTCTACTTCATCGTGAGTGGATTGAATCCTCTTAACTCCTGATTGACTTTCGCTTCACATTGCAATGATCCCAGATTGGCCGGGGAAAAGACGACAATTTGTTTTCCTGTTCACTGGAATGCTTATTTCGTATCTTTTATGGTGATGTGCTAGGTACCAGACAGCTTAAAATTGTTAATCATCGTTCTTTTATTACTCGTGACGATAAAGTTGCTTCCGCATCGCTAAGAACCTCAAGGAATCAACAATGAACGGGGATGAAATATTTGATGGGTCCACATGTATTGATTAAGTAATGCAGAACGAAGTAGATACTGAGTAATTGAATTAACACAGGGGCTTCTTCGAGACAGAACCGAGAAATGATGTTCCGTGAACTGTCGACGGTGATAGAGTTCCACGAAAGAGAGGTCGTAGAGGAATGAACGGTTCCGGCTGTTAATGCCGCCCCTAGTCCCCCCAACCCCGCAAGCACTGGAAACCAGCCTGGATCCCTGATTACGATCCCAGGAAAAATCGTGTTCAAGTCTTTCCTACGCCAGATAGTATAATCTGTCATCACTATTGAACGCCGCATCACGCCCCGACGGCTTTTTCCCACGTTTTTTTTATTTATTCACAGGAATGTTTTCCAGGTAAGGGCTATTCACTCTACCTTATCCGTCAATCACTATCCCGACCCTCGAAAGTTACAAGGAAAAGTCGACCATTGCTCTAATGAAAGATATTATTCCAACGGCATGGAGGTAAAAAACAAGATCCATATGCTTGACACACATTATGTCGATTGGAAACAAGTGGAAACGATGTGAAATTAGGTTGGAAGCAACTGAAAAATATTGTGACACGAATACAAGCCGTCATAGCTCCGCAACTACGACGAAAGGGATGTGGATATTATTGAGTTAAACGCATCTGTCCTATTTGCTTATGGCGATTCCCATCGTAATGATCGCGCATACAATCCCGCGATGCGCCCTATTTTCGCCGTTTCCGTGAATAAGACGTACGGCGGGGGATGTGTACCGAGCGAAATTGCCGACACGAATTACGTACGCTTACGAGAGCCTGGTTTTCAAGGAGTCGCTTTCACGTTGACTACGTCCCCGAGGTATCCCATCACACAGGGTCATTTAACGTGACATACAGCGTGTGTGTGGGAGGGATTTTTTTTTAAGGTCGTAGGGGTGTATTCCGTAACTTGACGGCACCGTGGAGAAAAGCACATCCAACGCATCGCACAGATAAGGAAGGTTAATAAAAGAAATGTACGCGATAACAAGTCGACGGCAGACGACTCTCCTCTTCGAAAGACGTGCAAGGAAACTAGGGTAGACATCCGCGGAAACGTGGATGTGGCGCCGTTTCAACGACAATAAGAGTTTTCCCGTGATGAAGTATCATTTCGTTTCCGAAGACATGCCGGTTGCTACAAATTCATCATCCCGCAACGAGGTACCGACGTCCGAAGCCGTTGGAGACGGAGCAAACTCGTCACGGCCGGGTCGCCACTGCGCGCCCTCGGCTACTACATTGTTTTTCCCGCCCGCTCACGGGGCTAAAGCATAATTCGGCGCCATCCTCGACTTTGTTGTACGTGAACTTTGACGTCCCATTCGCGTGCGTACAGTTCATTTCTTTTTCCCCTTCGGCCACCCCATGCAACCATTTCGAAGCCCACGCGGACGCGTCGTAAGGCGTGCGCTTAACGGGTGACTCCGTCTCCATTTGCGACTCGATAATCCTTTCCCACGGGCGCGGGAGGTGGGTGCGTCGCGACGCCCCCGAGTCGTCGAAAAATGCATAAACGTCCGCTTACGGGACAGGCACCGGGGAGGAACAGGAGGAAGGTTTGACAGGCGCCGAGTCAGGGGGAAGGCGTCCGAAGGGACCGTCTTCTCGGGGCCGCTTTCCGCGGCCGGCGCGCGGCCCACCGGGTCGCGAGCGCGTCCAATACCAGGTGAAGGATGGCCTCGAACGTACGTTACCTCGGATCTCGAGGAATCGACCCCGGTAGAAACGTGTGCAACGTTTATTCCCGGGTACGCCTTCGACAGGACGACAACCCGTATTTTGACGACCCGCTGCACACGAACTGGGCTCGCCAAACGCCTGGCGCCGCCACGGCCGACAGGGTGGAACCCTGACGGGCGCCGCGGCGCAAGGCGCCCTCGTTACGCGCCCCCGACACTCTCCGAAACGCGAAAGTCGGAGGAGGAGTGGAGTACAAACAATCCGAGAAGCGCACCGGAGGCGAGAGGAAGAGATCGTATTTTGCTCCGAAATGGTACGATAGCAAGGTGGACTTTCGTAAGAAATCCATGTCTTGGTAATTTTCTCTTTCTATCATCACGCAGCAGCCGATAACATGGCAGACGCAGCATCTGGAGCAGCGGCAGCCGCACCACCGGCAGCCCAGCCTTCGGGCACCGTCGCAGTAAAACCCCTGCCTTCTTCAGGAACCTCCGCGGCTTCCAAGAAGGCCAGCAAGGGCGGAGCAGCCAAGAAGGCTCGCGCAAAGCCGTCGCACCCGCCCACTTCCGAGATGGTTAACAACGCAGTCAAGGGCCTCAAGGAGCGCGGTGGCTCTTCCCTTCAAGCCATCAAGAAGTACATCGCAGCCAGCTACAAAGTGGACGCCGAGAGGCTCTCGCCTTTCATCAAGAAGTACCTCAAGGCGGCCGTCACCGCCGGAACTCTCGTCCAGACCAAGGGAAAGGGCGCCTCAGGTTCCTTCAAGCTGAGCCACAGCAAGAAGGCCGCACCCGCGGCAGCCAGCGGGACGACCAAGGCGAAAAAGGTCGTCAAGAAGACGGGAGTAAAGAAACCGAAAGCGGTCGGAGCCAAGAAGTCCTCCGAGAAGGCGTCCAGTGGCACCAAGAGGTCCGCGCCCAAGGAGCGAAGCAAGTCCGCGCCACCAGCCAAGAAGGCGAAGAAGGCGGCGGACAAGCCAAAGAAGAAGCCGGCGGCTGGGAAACCCGCCGCCAAGGCGGCAAAGTCCCCGTCGAAGGCGAAAAAGGCGGCCACCAAACCCAAGACCCCCAAGCCCAAGAAGACGCCCACCAAGGCCAAGCCCGCCGCCAAGAAACCTTCCGCCGCCCAGAAAAAGAAGTGAACCATCACTGCTTCGCCACCGGCGCACCTAGGACAGCAGACAGCGTCCAATCTCGGTCCTTTTTAGGACCATCATGTCTTCCAAAGATGCTTGCCACTCAATGCCCACGCCACTGAGCACGCCCAAAGTTAACATTTATCATGATTAATGCCATGCAAAAACAACGGTCCTATTTAAAATTGATGATGCGACATGGACGGACGAAAAAAAAAATTAAGAATAACATTCATAGAACGTGTAAAATGAACAACACGTCACGGAGTATTGTTTTCTTTTCGTTAAGCGCGTCAGGTAAGCATCGCACGAACTTTTATTTCATCTCATTTCATGCGTAGCCGTGCAAACGCACTTGCCATGCGCAAAGGAAATTTCATGTCGTCCATCATTCCAATGGATTTACATCGTCGTTAATTATTGTGCGATCGTGCTAAATTCAAACTTTTAAGTATGTACTGGTCCTGAAAAGGACCTTTGTTTTTCGGCCGAAAGTAGCTTTCTAAGCTCGCTCTCCGCGGATACGGCGGGCCAGCTGGATGTCCTTGGGCATGATGGTCACACGCTTAGCGTGGATGGCGCAGAGGTTGGTGTCCTCAAAGAGACCCACTAGGTAAGCCTCGCTGGCCTCCTGGAGAGCCATGACGGCGGAGCTCTGGAACCGAAGATCGGTCTTGAAGTCCTGGGCGATCTCACGCACCAGGCGCTGGAAGGGCAGCTTGCGGATGAGGAGCTCCGTGCTCTTCTGGTATCTCCTGATCTCACGAAGGGCCACGGTACCGGGGCGGTACCTGTGGGGCTTCTTGACGCCTCCCGTCGCCGGCGCGCTCTTGCGAGCGGCCTTGGTGGCCAGCTGCTTCCTCGGGGCCTTTCCTCCGGTGGACTTGCGGGCTGTCTGCTTCGTACGTGCCATTTCTGCGATCTGTAAAAAGCCAGAAATGGCGCAATGGAAGCCCTGGATAGGGCACACATAAACCGTGCCGGTGAGCGTTACCCACCTTTACCGGTCGTTTCACAATAAAGAAATACCCTGGCAATTTGAACTAAAATGACGTCAGTGTACGTGTTGTTTGTGAGAAGAAAGAAACTTAGCAGCTAGTATGTGAGGAGTACATTCTCACATGAAATGAACATAAAAAATGACGAGCCGACAGGAAACGGCTCGGGTTAAGAACTACGAATAAACAATACGGGAGAATGCAATGTACAAGGGGATGACTTAAGAATTAAAAGAAAGGATAACGAACTCTAATAGGAGTATATGGCGTGGAATATATACAGTAAGGGGTGAGCGCCCTTGTGCGTCCTACAGGTGGACAGGGCGGGGCTAGGCGACCGATAAGCGATCGCTAAAGACAAAATCAAGAGAGAGAGCACCGATTGAGAATTGGTATCGGTGAAAGTATTTACAACAATGGGTGCGAAAAGAAAACACCCGGCTAAGCTGAAGGAGATTACAAAGGATATGATAGGCTATACAGGCTGTAATGAACGCTAACTTAGGACGATATAATTAAATTTTACGACTAAGAAGAAGACTAAAAGCAGGCATAGGAAAGACTCATAGGCGAGTAGCATCCTTAGGCAGTGTATATGTATGACGCTTATCAATATCGTAATCCCACAACGACGCCAGAAGGGGATTACCAGCGGAGGTCAACGACGCATGAAACGTCCTAATTTGGCGGCGCATAAAGTCCGCAATTGACGGGAGACGATGTGCCGCGCGCACATCCGCCATTCGGGTGAGACGGCTCACATTAAGCAGACCCCGAATGGCTTTATTTTGTATAGTTTCGAGGTGGGTCCATAACGTCCTTCGGCACGCGAAAATTTGAGAGCCGTAAAGTATTTGCGGACGGATGATCGACGTGTAAAGCCGCATCCTGTCCGCGTGCGACACAGAAGAGGCTTCCGACGCGAGACATCGAAGCTGATTCATGGCCACAATGGCTTTGCGGCGGCACAGATTAAGGTGCGGTTGGAAGGTTAATTTGGCGTCAAGAATGACGCCAAGGAAGCGGTGAGAGGAAGCTTGCGGAATGCAGTGGTTTTGTAAACGGAGTGGGATGTGCGGGGTGCGTGGGCGGCGTCGGGCGAAGTGGACATGAGTACTTTTGGCGGCGTTTAATTGAATTTTCCATGTGTTAGTCCACTTCTGTATTTTATGCAGGTGTGCGTTGAGGCGTTTGAAATTCGCGCTGCGTACCCGAGATGTAGCGGCAATGGCGGTATCATCGGCGTACATGTACAGGGACGTGTGTGGCGTCGACGGCATGTCATTGACGAATAAATTGAATAAAAACGGGCTGATAAGAGAGCCTTGCGGAACACCCGCTTCGGCTCGCTTTACAGAGGAGAGAGAGTCCCCAATAGACACTCGGAATTGACGATTGGAAAGGAAACTGGCGATCAAGTTGATGAGGGGCGGAGGAAAGTTCGAAAGGTGCAATTTGTAAAGCAGACCTTTATGCCAAACTCTATCGAACGCGCGGGCGATGTCAAGAAAGACAGCGTCCGTGGATCGACGGAGATTAAAGCCGTGCGAAATACGTTCGCACAAGCGAAGTATTTGATGCGGCGCGGAGACGCGAGATCTAAAACCAAATTGCTCCGGGCGGAAGATGCCCTGAGCTTTCGCGTGAGATTCAAGCTGAGTCAGAAGGACCCGCTCGAAAATTTTGGACAGGTTAGACAAAAGAGTTATCGGGCGACAATTTCCGGGGATAGTAGCGTCTTTCCCTGGCTTCGGAAGGAGGATAACTTTCCCTGTTTTCCAAGGGGATGGGAAATGGGAAGCAATGTAGCAATGATTAAGTAAATCAGAAATAAGAAGGGGAAACTTCGGAACGGAGGCGGCAAGTTTAAGTTGATGGTTAGTTATCCCATCAAAACCGGGTGCTTTTTTAGATGGAAGAGAAGTGATAACCCCTTTGATATCGTCCGCGGACGTTAGCAAAGGGAGATCAGGTGGATTTGAAGGAAGCGATTTTAAAAATTTTCTGATTTTACGATCCGCGGGGGATGGGATGGGATCGACTGCCATGGTGGACTCCAGGTGGTCAGCCTGAATGTCCGCCTTTTTCGTCGGATCGAAAATTAAAACGTCCGCTAATTGCAGCGGAGGGTTGGTCGTTTTAATGTTACGGCGAAGGGACTTGGAAATTTTCCAGAGAGAGTTATCCTCGAAGGACAGGGAGGAAACATGACGCAGCCATTCCTGCGAAGAAAAAGCCTTAATGGACCGTCTGACGTCAGCAGCGAGGCGGTTGTATCGGGACTTATCCCAAGGCAATCGGTCACGCTGCCATAGGCGACGGGCGGCATTACGGGCTTTTATCATCACAAGAATGTGCTGTGGAAGGGGACGCGATCTTCTCCCAGAAGTGGGAGGAATAAATTTCGTGATTCGGCGTTTCGCTTCTGCAAAGGCATCCGAAACGGCTTCTGCTCGGCGGTCAAGGTCCGCTGGAGTGGGGGAAGAAAGGGGAGCGAACGGCTCCAAGACGTCTGCTAGGGAAGCAGGAAAAAGGTCCCAGTTTAAGGACGGGGTAGGTGGGGGAAGAAGACGAGGAGAGGAGAGGGGGAGGTGAAAAAGGACCGGGAAATGGTCGGATGAAAATCCTCGGATGACCGAGGGCGTGCCGACAAAGGGAAGGTTGATCGCCAGACCGAAATCGATAATGGAAACTTTTGAAGGGGATCGGGAGACACGTGTCGGCTCCATGGGAGCGAGAAAGGACGAGGGTAGGTTTGATGCGAACGCATGCAAAATGCGCCCGTTACGGGAGGTCGAGGAACAATGCCAATGTCTGTTATGAGAATTCCAATCTCCTATGTACAAGCCCGACCTGCGACGTGACATCAAAAGGTTCAGGTCGTTGTTATTCAATTTACGCGCCCTGCCGACGAGTTGGTAAATGGTGAATATATTCAGGTTACCCTGCGTTGTATGTACTTGAATTCCGAGAGCTTCCATGCAGGAGAGGATGGGGACGTCGAGAAGGGAATGAGAGATATCCCGTTTAATCAAGATAGCAACTCCTCCGCCTTGAGCGTTGCGGTCGAGACGGTGTGTAATGTAATCGGAAGAGTAGAAAGAGACGTGAGGTTTCAAAAAGGTTTCCTGAAGAAGAATGATGTCTATGTGGTGTTGCGAGGCGAATTGTAACAACTCGTGTTTTTTGTTGGAAATACTGTTACAATTCCAGGAAAGAATTTTCAGCGTGTCGCGCGGTGAAGACGTATGGACGTTAGACATGAAGTTGGAGGAGTTGCTCCAAGATAAACATTTTTTTCGCCTCGAGCGTAGGTGCATGTTGAATCTGAATCATTATGCTTCGGAACCAAGCTAATAGCTCCGAAGCATCCGAGGCAGGCGAAGAATCACGGGGTGACGGCACAGGGCCGACGAGGGGAGGGGAGGGGAGGGGATGCGCTCCGGGCTTGGGCGCGTGGCCATCTGGTCCGCTCGGCATGGGACGCCTTGAGCTAGGGAGCGGAGGAAAAGCAGCTGACGAGGTCACTGCCCCGGCGAAGGAGCGTGGGAGGGGAGGAGGAGTCTGTGCCGCGGCAAAAACACTGGGTTTTTTCTTCGCGGCCTGCAAGCGCTTGGCTTCCTTGTGGACGTCGCATCCACGGTAATTAGCGGGGTGATCTTGACCGCATAAGTAGCAATGAGCCGGGGTATCGCGGGATTTAATGCACTCGTTGCTAAGGTGCTTTTCGCCGCACCGAACACAGTTCGGCTGCAAAAAGCAATGATTTTTTGTGTGCCCGATTCTCTGGCAACGGTGGCATTGCACGGGCATGTTAGGTTTGCGAAACGGGGTCACCGTGACACGGAGACCCGCCAAGAATGAAATGCTTAAAAAAGCTTCGACGTCGACTGCGTGTTCGCAGACGACGTGAATGGTGGTTGTCGGATAACGCTCCAATTCGCGAATTCCTTGATCGCGTTCTTTATCGGACGGACGAGTGGACGTGATGCGTCTCACTGTGATTACAGGGTGGCCAAGCGATTGCAGATCGCGTAGAAGCGAATCGTCGTCGATCGACGGAAGTACGCCACGAATAGCAAATTCGCGGCGGCGATGTTCAGGCAGTTGATATGTCACATGGGGAACCTCCAGTTCCCGGAGAATCGAAGCGACCTTAGTATAATCGTCCGAGTTCACACATTTAATGATGGCAGCGTTCGCGCCCGTGGAATGGGCGACCGGGGGGAAAGCGCAAGCTCGCTTGATGCGCGAATTAATTTCTCCCCATTTTGAGACGTCCACGAGGCGAAATGGCGGAATTTTCCCATGACCTGGGGACGTGTTTGGACCCGCTGCGGTGGGCGATACGCGCGCCTGATTCCGCGGAGGAGGACGAACGGAATTTAAACTGGAAGGGGGAGTTTCACCTTCCGATAGAAGCGTAAATCTGTTGGCGATGTCAACGGAGGACACCGGCGGGGAAGATAAAGCGCCTGACGCCATATGGCGGCGGCGTTTAGACGTTACAAGTTTAAATTCGGCGTCTGGCGAATTGGAAACACTATTGACATTGTTATTAGCATTGCCAGGGTATGCGCTCGGACGCATTGCGTCCGTCACAGTGCGCTGAGGTGAATGAGAACGACCGGGGAGGGCGGGAACACTCACCGGGGCCGTGGCGGCACCGAGGTCCATTGGCTCCACCGGCAAGGTAGCGGAGTGGCAGGATGGCTGGTTTAGTGGTGGTGTAGGCGGCCGAGAAGGCGTCGTGATGTGATGTGCAGATGATGTGATGGTGTGCGGCACAGGCGACACAGAATGGGGACGGAAAGTATCTAATAGTGCGTCCCTTTCGCTCACGGAAAGGGCCGCGAGCGCATCGCGCAAACTGTCCGCGGTCAGCGGGACTGCGGCCATGGCCGGAGAAACGGAATCACTTTGGATTAGGTTCGCTGAAATTGCCGCTAAAGCAATCGGCGTTTGCGTTGTTCGGCGATTTCCCCGAAGACCAAGATTTATAGCGACGTCATGTGAACCACGCGGATGCTTATGTGGACCAGCGTCGTGATGTATAGGCGACGACGATTTAATTCGCATAATTTTAGTTAATTGCACATCGGAGACGTAGCTCGACGACGGAATGTATCGGAAGGGGAAGGGGGACCACTCGGCCGAGCAGTCGGGCGGGGCGTGCGCCTAGGCAGCTCCCGAGAGGGGAGGGGGAGGCAAGCGACCGGCCCGGGCGGGCGGCCGTTGCTCGGCGGCGGCGGTCGGATCAAAGGACCCGCCGGGCGGCACAGTGACCCACAAAGGGATCGCACCCAAAACACGCAAACGCGCACAAAAACACGAAAGAAGGAGCGCTCAAAAACACTTCCGTTCACTTCGCAAGCTCAGAATGGACTTCCCTCCTGTCCTCCTGTAAAAAGCCGGGTCAACGCCGTCTTTTAAGCACTTCCGAGAATGGCGCCAGATAGTACGGGCGACGCTGATTGGTGGAGAGGTCGGGTACGTCATCGCCGCGGCGGCGACGTTTATAAATACCGGCGAAGGTGCATTTCAGGTCATCAGACAGCAGCCCTTACTACGAGCAGACTACAGAGATGACTGGACGCGGCAAGGGAGGAAAAGGCCTGGGAAAGGGAGGAGCCAAACGTCATCGCAAAGTTCTCCGCGATAACATCCAGGGCATCACCAAGCCGGCCATCCGCCGTCTCGCCCGCCGAGGTGGAGTGAAGCGTATCTCCGGACTCATCTACGAGGAGACGCGCGGTGTGCTCAAGGTGTTCCTTGAGAACGTTATTCGCGACGCCGTCACCTACACCGAACACGCCAAGAGGAAGACCGTCACAGCCATGGACGTCGTGTACGCACTCAAGCGACAGGGCCGCACTCTCTACGGGTTTGGCGGTTAGACACGACGCGACGGGATCGCCATCCGACACCCGGCGTACGTCGATAAAAAAGGTCCTTCTAAGGACCAATACAATGTTCAGAGATGGAGCCAATCCTTTGCCATAACGGAACGAAAAATTATTCCCTATTCGCCATAGCGTGTGTGACGGCGATAAATAGTAAAGTAAGACCTGTTCGAACGCAAAAAAAAAATGGCGGTGATAATAGAGTTGAAATTGTATGAGCCTTTACCGACGTTAAAGACATTGTCAGCGAATCGGAATAAGCACGTGGCAACGGACTGGCGACAATGTATATCGCGCCGTTGCAACCGTACAGGAATAAGCACGGGGCAACAATGTACTTCGCGCCGTTGCAACCGTACATGAATAAGCACGTGGCAACAATGTATATCGCGCCGTTGCAACCGTACATGAATAAGCACGTGGCAACGGACTGGCGACAATGTGTATCGCGCCGTTGCAACCATACATGTTAACAAGAAATAACGTAGTTAAGCGGCAGATTGCAGGTGAAATTTTATGACAGACTATGAAATACATTGTAAACGAAGCAGTGTCACCTTCAATCATTCTTCGTTGCATTTCAGCACAAACGCTTTCACTTTTTATACGCTTTATTTCCCATCGTTTACCTTAGCCCAATTATAGCTCCACGTTTCATTCGCTATGCTTATTACGTTTATTGTTATTATTATTTTTTTCACATGACATTTATCGCGTACATCTCTCTAGTATGTTCTGGTCCTGAAAAGGACCTTTTATGCGCACAGCGTGATGCTTATGCCTTCTTCTCAGTCTTCTTGGGCAGGAGCACCGCCTGGATGTTCGGAAGGACACCTCCCTGAGCGATGGTAACGCCCGACAGGAGCTTATTCAACTCCTCGTCGTTGCGGATGGCCAACTGCAAGTGACGAGGGATGATTCTCGTCTTCTTGTTGTCCCTGGCAGCGTTACCGGCCAACTCGAGGACTTCCGCGGCCAGGTACTCCATGACGGCGGCCAAGTAGACTGGGGCACCGGCACCAACACGCTCGGCATAGTTCCCCTTGCGGAGCAGACGGTGGATACGACCGACCGGAAACTGAAGACCGGCCCTGCTGGAGCGGGACTTGGACTTCCCCTTCACTTTTCCTCCCTTTCCTCGTCCGGACATGGCTGAATGCTTCTTTATCTGGTAGTGCTGTCTAATCGCTGTCAGACTCCTGGGCGCATTTATATAGGCTGCCGCCGTCCTAGCGACGCCACATCATGCTTTTACGTGATTGGTCGTCGAGGAGATTCGGCTCACGGAACGGACCAGGGGTACATAAGCAGGCGACTGATGATCGGCGAAAATACTGAAATCGACCCCGTTCGCCGAACGTGATCACCATGCCACCCAAGACGAGCGGAAAGGCTGCGAAGAAAGCGGGCAAGGCCCAGAAGAACATCTCCAAGGGAGACAAGAAGAAGAAGCGCAGGAGGAAGGAGAGCTACGCAATCTACATCTACAAAGTGCTGAAGCAGGTGCACCCCGACACCGGAATCTCCAGCAAGGCCATGAGCATCATGAACAGCTTCGTCAACGATATTTTCGAGAGAATCGCCGCCGAAGCTTCTCGCCTGGCTCACTACAACAAGCGCTCCACCATCACCAGCCGGGAGGTGCAGACCGCCGTCAGGCTCTTGCTTCCCGGTGAGCTGGCCAAGCACGCCGTCTCCGAGGGGACCAAGGCCGTCACCAAGTACACCAGCTCAAAGTAAATTCCTCGACGGGATTGCTTTGATGCATCCTAACGGCCCTTCTAAGGGCCATGAAATAATCTTCAGTTTTCAAATACCCGACTGCGATGGGCAATCGTCAATACTCGGCCGCAAAGGACGTACATAAATAAACGTAAAAACCTGGAAAATTAGAGTCCCACGCTTTCCTCCGATTCACCAACTACTTACCTGGTGTGCACGCGCGCGGTTCACGAAAAAATAGAGTAAATGTAAAGGAGAAACTTATGACAATAAAAGATGGACGAATTTCTTACCTCCTATTCAATTATATTTTCTACTGCTATGCGTCTGCATTTGATGAAAATGACCGTCGAGATATTAAGGAAAAAATATTATATTCCCATGATTACTTCCCTTTCACCCAGTACTTTTCAAACCACTGACCTGCTATGCTCGTTTCTCAGACGTAAGCCTTGACTTACATGTCTCCCTCCGTCAAAAATAATATGGATTCACGGCGTCCGTCTCCCTCCGAAACTGGTACGCTTGTGGTCACGTTGCTCCTGCTTCACTTCCAGGGGCAGTAAATGACAGGTTCCCACATGCCCTTCCCACGCGGCCGTTTTTCCGCGAAGGCTAATTCCGCTTAACCTCCCGTCCCATCCGCTACGTCGTAAAACTCCTCGGGGGTTCAACGCGAGGAGGCAGGCAGGTAATGCGACCCGTCCTCGCCCCAAGTTTCTACGTTAACCAGAAAAGGGCTGTCGCAATGACCCACGTGGCATTCCGCACGAGGAAGAAATTTCTGTGGAAACCTCGCAAGCATAGAACGCAGCTGGGCAACAGCGTTCCTTGTACATTCACCAAGTCGTGACGAGCAGGCGTCGCAATAAACAAAATGGCGGGCAGTGAGCGCTTCCGTGGATTTTCCATTGTGCTAATTCTATCCAATCAATCAATTCCCAGAAACTATTTCTACGGAATGCATCGTCGTTAACAGCATATGGAATCAGCATCATTCGCACAAATAACAATTTATGTAATGGGCATCGGGTTTCCTTCTTGGGAAATCGGCATCTCGCTGAAACAATGTTGATAAACCTCCTCTGAACGAATCCCCCAAGTATTTTAAAGTCGATTGAGTGATTTTTCATCCTTTTCCGCAATTTTTTTTTTGCGATACTGCAACGATTTATCAGCAATTGATTACAAATGCATCGAGACAGACGTGACAAGTAGACCAGTTCTTTGATCACCATGCCTCCAAATGACCGATTCTTGTTATAGTTTTGAACCGGGGTCCCTTCCGCGGGACACGAAGGTTTTTCCGGTGCGAGACGGCTCATTCCCCTTCTTTTGAACGAAATTAACCTTTCCAGAAATCTTTACTTGTCTTGTCACGCCACAGAACAGAAAATGTTTCTCTAGGCAAAAGTTAAATGGTCCCAGTCCCAACTTACCCGCTAATTTTATTACGTTGATACACAAGGGATGGAAGGACATACGTTAATGTTGTTTATTTCTTTGCGGGATTAGGGAAATGAAATCTAGGGAAAAGAGGTCGAAGTTTGACGTGAAAGAAAAATCTTTAAAATTAGCGGCCGGTATAATCATTTATGAGATGATTGCATAACGTTTTCATTAAGGCGACTCTTCCTACAAGTGCTTTCTTTCCGAGTGCATTTCTGACGAAAAAGGTTGCCGCATGTGCCTACCTGTCCGTCCTTTTAGCATTTCTACTTTCTGCAAATTTGGTGAAAATCTTTACCGCATTAGCCCCATTGAAGAATCCACCCCGGCCGCATTTTGACACTAGGTACACGAGATCGTCACTTCACCGTATTCGACAACCGATTTCCCGCAGTGGCGTTAACCGAAGGACGCTCGGCTTTGAGGACAATAGTGATTCGTGAAGCGATATTTAATCAGATTCACCTAGTAACAGTGGCCGGGAATGGAATGGAATAACGTCCTTGCCTAGGCAACTTAGTAACATACAACTTAACTACGGACGGGAGAAAATGCCGACGAGCCGTGAAGCGGTGTAAATTTCATAACGATCGTGTGATTTTAAGACTCATGATATACACCATGACGATTAATTACCTTAGCAGTTGTGGTGATGCTTAATCACCGGGATATCATGTAATGTCATACCAGTCACAGCGAGGCGTTAATACTTAACATTGAACTTTGTCAAATTTGTGTAGTTGAAATCACCCTTATGACATCTGTTAATAAATTCATCCACACAGAGTACCAAATTAGTAAAATATCTCGGGTACGCAGCGATATGTAAACGGAGACAGTTTTTTTTTCAAAATCTCGGAATGGATGACAAACGTCCTCCATTAGCGAACATTTATGACAGTCATCACCTACCTCCTGCCGTGATAATGTCAAATTTTGCAATGCAACTACTGGTAATAAGAATGATTAAATTCGAGTCAACTAGTGTTACTTTCGAATAACGTTCCCCCATTGACACAACTGTCATTTACATATGAACACTAGAAACTAACACACACGAACGTGCACATAGACCTACGCAACCTTCAGTCGTCTACTTCATCGTGAGTGGATTGAATCCTCTTAACTCCTGATTGACTTTCGCTTCACATTGCAATGATCCCAGATTGGCCGGGGAAAAGACGACAATTTGTTTTCCTGTTCACTGGAATGCTTATTTCGTATCTTTTATGGTGATGTGCTAGGTACCAGACAGCTTAAAATTGTTAATCATCGTTCTTTTATTACTCGTGACGATAAAGTTGCTTCCGCATCGCTAAGAACCTCAAGGAATCAACAATGAACGGGGATGAAATATTTGATGGGTCCACATGTATTGATTAAGTAATGCAGAACGAAGTAGATACTGAGTAATTGAATTAACACAGGGGCTTCTTCGAGACAGAACCGAGAAATGATGTTCCGTGAACTGTCGACGGTGATAGAGTTCCACGAAAGAGAGGTCGTAGAGGAATGAACGGTTCCGGCTGTTAATGCCGCCCCTAGTCCCCCCAACCCCGCAAGCACTGGAAACCAGCCTGGATCCCTGATTACGATCCCAGGAAAAATCGTGTTCAAGTCTTTCCTACGCCAGATAGTATAATCTGTCATCACTATTGAACGCCGCATCACGCCCCGACGGCTTTTTCCCACGTTTTTTTTATTTATTCACAGGAATGTTTTCCAGGTAAGGGCTATTCACTCTACCTTATCCGTCAATCACTATCCCGACCCTCGAAAGTTACAAGGAAAAGTCGACCATTGCTCTAATGAAAGATATTATTCCAACGGCATGGAGGTAAAAAACAAGATCCATATGCTTGACACACATTATGTCGATTGGAAACAAGTGGAAACGATGTGAAATTAGGTTGGAAGCAACTGAAAAATATTGTGACACGAATACAAGCCGTCATAGCTCCGCAACTACGACGAAAGGGATGTGGATATTATTGAGTTAAACGCATCTGTCCTATTTGCTTATGGCGATTCCCATCGTAATGATCGCGCATACAATCCCGCGATGCGCCCTATTTTCGCCGTTTCCGTGAATAAGACGTACGGCGGGGGATGTGTACCGAGCGAAATTGCCGACACGAATTACGTACGCTTACGAGAGCCTGGTTTTCAAGGAGTCGCTTTCACGTTGACTACGTCCCCGAGGTATCCCATCACACAGGGTCATTTAACGTGACATACAGCGTGTGTGTGGGAGGGATTTTTTTTTAAGGTCGTAGGGGTGTATTCCGTAACTTGACGGCACCGTGGAGAAAAGCACATCCAACGCATCGCACAGATAAGGAAGGTTAATAAAAGAAATGTACGCGATAACAAGTCGACGGCAGACGACTCTCCTCTTCGAAAGACGTGCAAGGAAACTAGGGTAGACATCCGCGGAAACGTGGATGTGGCGCCGTTTCAACGACAATAAGAGTTTTCCCGTGATGAAGTATCATTTCGTTTCCGAAGACATGCCGGTTGCTACAAATTCATCATCCCGCAACGAGGTACCGACGTCCGAAGCCGTTGGAGACGGAGCAAACTCGTCACGGCCGGGTCGCCACTGCGCGCCCTCGGCTACTACATTGTTTTTCCCGCCCGCTCACGGGGCTAAAGCATAATTCGGCGCCATCCTCGACTTTGTTGTACGTGAACTTTGACGTCCCATTCGCGTGCGTACAGTTCATTTCTTTTTCCCCTTCGGCCACCCCATGCAACCATTTCGAAGCCCACGCGGACGCGTCGTAAGGCGTGCGCTTAACGGGTGACTCCGTCTCCATTTGCGACTCGATAATCCTTTCCCACGGGCGCGGGAGGTGGGTGCGTCGCGACGCCCCCGAGTCGTCGAAAAATGCATAAACGTCCGCTTACGGGACAGGCACCGGGGAGGAACAGGAGGAAGGTTTGACAGGCGCCGAGTCAGGGGGAAGGCGTCCGAAGGGACCGTCTTCTCGGGGCCGCTTTCCGCGGCCGGCGCGCGGCCCACCGGGTCGCGAGCGCGTCCAATACCAGGTGAAGGATGGCCTCGAACGTACGTTACCTCGGATCTCGAGGAATCGACCCCGGTAGAAACGTGTGCAACGTTTATTCCCGGGTACGCCTTCGACAGGACGACAACCCGTATTTTGACGACCCGCTGCACACGAACTGGGCTCGCCAAACGCCTGGCGCCGCCACGGCCGACAGGGTGGAACCCTGACGGGCGCCGCGGCGCAAGGCGCCCTCGTTACGCGCCCCCGACACTCTCCGAAACGCGAAAGTCGGAGGAGGAGTGGAGTACAAACAATCCGAGAAGCGCACCGGAGGCGAGAGGAAGAGATCGTATTTTGCTCCGAAATGGTACGATAGCAAGGTGGACTTTCGTAAGAAATCCATGTCTTGGTAATTTTCTCTTTCTATCATCACGCAGCAGCCGATAACATGGCAGACGCAGCATCTGGAGCAGCGGCAGCCGCACCACCGGCAGCCCAGCCTTCGGGCACCGTCGCAGTAAAACCCCTGCCTTCTTCAGGAACCTCCGCGGCTTCCAAGAAGGCCAGCAAGGGCGGAGCAGCCAAGAAGGCTCGCGCAAAGCCGTCGCACCCGCCCACTTCCGAGATGGTTAACAACGCAGTCAAGGGCCTCAAGGAGCGCGGTGGCTCTTCCCTTCAAGCCATCAAGAAGTACATCGCAGCCAGCTACAAAGTGGACGCCGAGAGGCTCTCGCCTTTCATCAAGAAGTACCTCAAGGCGGCCGTCACCGCCGGAACTCTCGTCCAGACCAAGGGAAAGGGCGCCTCAGGTTCCTTCAAGCTGAGCCACAGCAAGAAGGCCGCACCCGCGGCAGCCAGCGGGACGACCAAGGCGAAAAAGGTCGTCAAGAAGACGGGAGTAAAGAAACCGAAAGCGGTCGGAGCCAAGAAGTCCTCCGAGAAGGCGTCCAGTGGCACCAAGAGGTCCGCGCCCAAGGAGCGAAGCAAGTCCGCGCCACCAGCCAAGAAGGCGAAGAAGGCGGCGGACAAGCCAAAGAAGAAGCCGGCGGCTGGGAAACCCGCCGCCAAGGCGGCAAAGTCCCCGTCGAAGGCGAAAAAGGCGGCCACCAAACCCAAGACCCCCAAGCCCAAGAAGACGCCCACCAAGGCCAAGCCCGCCGCCAAGAAACCTTCCGCCGCCCAGAAAAAGAAGTGAACCATCACTGCTTCGCCACCGGCGCACCTAGGACAGCAGACAGCGTCCAATCTCGGTCCTTTTTAGGACCATCATGTCTTCCAAAGATGCTTGCCACTCAATGCCCACGCCACTGAGCACGCCCAAAGTTAACATTTATCATGATTAATGCCATGCAAAAACAACGGTCCTATTTAAAATTGATGATGCGACATGGACGGACGAAAAAAAAAATTAAGAATAACATTCATAGAACGTGTAAAATGAACAACACGTCACGGAGTATTGTTTTCTTTTCGTTAAGCGCGTCAGGTAAGCATCGCACGAACTTTTATTTCATCTCATTTCATGCGTAGCCGTGCAAACGCACTTGCCATGCGCAAAGGAAATTTCATGTCGTCCATCATTCCAATGGATTTACATCGTCGTTAATTATTGTGCGATCGTGCTAAATTCAAACTTTTAAGTATGTACTGGTCCTGAAAAGGACCTTTGTTTTTCGGCCGAAAGTAGCTTTCTAAGCTCGCTCTCCGCGGATACGGCGGGCCAGCTGGATGTCCTTGGGCATGATGGTCACACGCTTAGCGTGGATGGCGCAGAGGTTGGTGTCCTCAAAGAGACCCACTAGGTAAGCCTCGCTGGCCTCCTGGAGAGCCATGACGGCGGAGCTCTGGAACCGAAGATCGGTCTTGAAGTCCTGGGCGATCTCACGCACCAGGCGCTGGAAGGGCAGCTTGCGGATGAGGAGCTCCGTGCTCTTCTGGTATCTCCTGATCTCACGAAGGGCCACGGTACCGGGGCGGTACCTGTGGGGCTTCTTGACGCCTCCCGTCGCCGGCGCGCTCTTGCGAGCGGCCTTGGTGGCCAGCTGCTTCCTCGGGGCCTTTCCTCCGGTGGACTTGCGGGCTGTCTGCTTCGTACGTGCCATTTCTGCGATCTGTAAAAAGCCGGGTCAACGCCGTCTTTTAAGCACTTCCGAGAATGGCGCCAGATAGTACGGGCGACGCTGATTGGTGGAGAGGTCGGGTACGTCATCGCCGCGGCGGCGACGTTTATAAATACCGGCGAAGGTGCATTTCAGGTCATCAGACAGCAGCCCTTACTACGAGCAGACTACAGAGATGACTGGACGCGGCAAGGGAGGAAAAGGCCTGGGAAAGGGAGGAGCCAAACGTCATCGCAAAGTTCTCCGCGATAACATCCAGGGCATCACCAAGCCGGCCATCCGCCGTCTCGCCCGCCGAGGTGGAGTGAAGCGTATCTCCGGACTCATCTACGAGGAGACGCGCGGTGTGCTCAAGGTGTTCCTTGAGAACGTTATTCGCGACGCCGTCACCTACACCGAACACGCCAAGAGGAAGACCGTCACAGCCATGGACGTCGTGTACGCACTCAAGCGACAGGGCCGCACTCTCTACGGGTTTGGCGGTTAGACACGACGCGACGGGATCGCCATCCGACACCCGGCGTACGTCGATAAAAAAGGTCCTTCTAAGGACCAATACAATGTTCAGAGATGGAGCCAATCCTTTGCCATAACGGAACGAAAAATTATTCCCTATTCGCCATAGCGTGTGTGACGGCGATAAATAGTAAAGTAAGACCTGTTCGAACGCAAAAAAAAAATGGCGGTGATAATAGAGTTGAAATTGTATGAGCCTTTACCGACGTTAAAGACATTGTCAGCGAATCGGAATAAGCACGTGGCAACGGACTGGCGACAATGTATATCGCGCCGTTGCAACCGTACAGGAATAAGCACGGGGCAACAATGTACTTCGCGCCGTTGCAACCGTACATGAATAAGCACGTGGCAACAATGTATATCGCGCCGTTGCAACCGTACATGAATAAGCACGTGGCAACGGACTGGCGACAATGTGTATCGCGCCGTTGCAACCATACATGTTAACAAGAAATAACGTAGTTAAGCGGCAGATTGCAGGTGAAATTTTATGACAGACTATGAAATACATTGTAAACGAAGCAGTGTCACCTTCAATCATTCTTCGTTGCATTTCAGCACAAACGCTTTCACTTTTTATACGCTTTATTTCCCATCGTTTACCTTAGCCCAATTATAGCTCCACGTTTCATTCGCTATGCTTATTACGTTTATTGTTATTATTATTTTTTTCACATGACATTTATCGCGTACATCTCTCTAGTATGTTCTGGTCCTGAAAAGGACCTTTTATGCGCACAGCGTGATGCTTATGCCTTCTTCTCAGTCTTCTTGGGCAGGAGCACCGCCTGGATGTTCGGAAGGACACCTCCCTGAGCGATGGTAACGCCCGACAGGAGCTTATTCAACTCCTCGTCGTTGCGGATGGCCAACTGCAAGTGACGAGGGATGATTCTCGTCTTCTTGTTGTCCCTGGCAGCGTTACCGGCCAACTCGAGGACTTCCGCGGCCAGGTACTCCATGACGGCGGCCAAGTAGACTGGGGCACCGGCACCAACACGCTCGGCATAGTTCCCCTTGCGGAGCAGACGGTGGATACGACCGACCGGAAACTGAAGACCGGCCCTGCTGGAGCGGGACTTGGACTTCCCCTTCACTTTTCCTCCCTTTCCTCGTCCGGACATGGCTGAATGCTTCTTTATCTGGTAGTGCTGTCTAATCGCTGTCAGACTCCTGGGCGCATTTATATAGGCTGCCGCCGTCCTAGCGACGCCACATCATGCTTTTACGTGATTGGTCGTCGAGGAGATTCGGCTCACGGAACGGACCAGGGGTACATAAGCAGGCGACTGATGATCGGCGAAAATACTGAAATCGACCCCGTTCGCCGAACGTGATCACCATGCCACCCAAGACGAGCGGAAAGGCTGCGAAGAAAGCGGGCAAGGCCCAGAAGAACATCTCCAAGGGAGACAAGAAGAAGAAGCGCAGGAGGAAGGAGAGCTACGCAATCTACATCTACAAAGTGCTGAAGCAGGTGCACCCCGACACCGGAATCTCCAGCAAGGCCATGAGCATCATGAACAGCTTCGTCAACGATATTTTCGAGAGAATCGCCGCCGAAGCTTCTCGCCTGGCTCACTACAACAAGCGCTCCACCATCACCAGCCGGGAGGTGCAGACCGCCGTCAGGCTCTTGCTTCCCGGTGAGCTGGCCAAGCACGCCGTCTCCGAGGGGACCAAGGCCGTCACCAAGTACACCAGCTCAAAGTAAATTCCTCGACGGGATTGCTTTGATGCATCCTAACGGCCCTTCTAAGGGCCATGAAATAATCTTCAGTTTTCAAATACCCGACTGCGATGGGCAATCGTCAATACTCGGCCGCAAAGGACGTACATAAATAAACGTAAAAACCTGGAAAATTAGAGTCCCACGCTTTCCTCCGATTCACCAACTACTTACCTGGTGTGCACGCGCGCGGTTCACGAAAAAATAGAGTAAATGTAAAGGAGAAACTTATGACAATAAAAGATGGACGAATTTCTTACCTCCTATTCAATTATATTTTCTACTGCTATGCGTCTGCATTTGATGAAAATGACCGTCGAGATATTAAGGAAAAAATATTATATTCCCATGATTACTTCCCTTTCACCCAGTACTTTTCAAACCACTGACCTGCTATGCTCGTTTCTCAGACGTAAGCCTTGACTTACATGTCTCCCTCCGTCAAAAATAATATGGATTCACGGCGTCCGTCTCCCTCCGAAACTGGTACGCTTGTGGTCACGTTGCTCCTGCTTCACTTCCAGGGGCAGTAAATGACAGGTTCCCACATGCCCTTCCCACGCGGCCGTTTTTCCGCGAAGGCTAATTCCGCTTAACCTCCCGTCCCATCCGCTACGTCGTAAAACTCCTCGGGGGTTCAACGCGAGGAGGCAGGCAGGTAATGCGACCCGTCCTCGCCCCAAGTTTCTACGTTAACCAGAAAAGGGCTGTCGCAATGACCCACGTGGCATTCCGCACGAGGAAGAAATTTCTGTGGAAACCTCGCAAGCATAGAACGCAGCTGGGCAACAGCGTTCCTTGTACATTCACCAAGTCGTGACGAGCAGGCGTCGCAATAAACAAAATGGCGGGCAGTGAGCGCTTCCGTGGATTTTCCATTGTGCTAATTCTATCCAATCAATCAATTCCCAGAAACTATTTCTACGGAATGCATCGTCGTTAACAGCATATGGAATCAGCATCATTCGCACAAATAACAATTTATGTAATGGGCATCGGGTTTCCTTCTTGGGAAATCGGCATCTCGCTGAAACAATGTTGATAAACCTCCTCTGAACGAATCCCCCAAGTATTTTAAAGTCGATTGAGTGATTTTTCATCCTTTTCCGCAATTTTTTTTTTGCGATACTGCAACGATTTATCAGCAATTGATTACAAATGCATCGAGACAGACGTGACAAGTAGACCAGTTCTTTGATCACCATGCCTCCAAATGACCGATTCTTGTTATAGTTTTGAACCGGGGTCCCTTCCGCGGGACACGAAGGTTTTTCCGGTGCGAGACGGCTCATTCCCCTTCTTTTGAACGAAATTAACCTTTCCAGAAATCTTTACTTGTCTTGTCACGCCACAGAACAGAAAATGTTTCTCTAGGCAAAAGTTAAATGGTCCCAGTCCCAACTTACCCGCTAATTTTATTACGTTGATACACAAGGGATGGAAGGACATACGTTAATGTTGTTTATTTCTTTGCGGGATTAGGGAAATGAAATCTAGGGAAAAGAGGTCGAAGTTTGACGTGAAAGAAAAATCTTTAAAATTAGCGGCCGGTATAATCATTTATGAGATGATTGCATAACGTTTTCATTAAGGCGACTCTTCCTACAAGTGCTTTCTTTCCGAGTGCATTTCTGACGAAAAAGGTTGCCGCATGTGCCTACCTGTCCGTCCTTTTAGCATTTCTACTTTCTGCAAATTTGGTGAAAATCTTTACCGCATTAGCCCCATTGAAGAATCCACCCCGGCCGCATTTTGACACTAGGTACACGAGATCGTCACTTCACCGTATTCGACAACCGATTTCCCGCAGTGGCGTTAACCGAAGGACGCTCGGCTTTGAGGACAATAGTGATTCGTGAAGCGATATTTAATCAGATTCACCTAGTAACAGTGGCCGGGAATGGAATGGAATAACGTCCTTGCCTAGGCAACTTAGTAACATACAACTTAACTACGGACGGGAGAAAATGCCGACGAGCCGTGAAGCGGTGTAAATTTCATAACGATCGTGTGATTTTAAGACTCATGATATACACCATGACGATTAATTACCTTAGCAGTTGTGGTGATGCTTAATCACCGGGATATCATGTAATGTCATACCAGTCACAGCGAGGCGTTAATACTTAACATTGAACTTTGTCAAATTTGTGTAGTTGAAATCACCCTTATGACATCTGTTAATAAATTCATCCACACAGAGTACCAAATTAGTAAAATATCTCGGGTACGCAGCGATATGTAAACGGAGACAGTTTTTTTTTCAAAATCTCGGAATGGATGACAAACGTCCTCCATTAGCGAACATTTATGACAGTCATCACCTACCTCCTGCCGTGATAATGTCAAATTTTGCAATGCAACTACTGGTAATAAGAATGATTAAATTCGAGTCAACTAGTGTTACTTTCGAATAACGTTCCCCCATTGACACAACTGTCATTTACATATGAACACTAGAAACTAACACACACGAACGTGCACATAGACCTACGCAACCTTCAGTCGTCTACTTCATCGTGAGTGGATTGAATCCTCTTAACTCCTGATTGACTTTCGCTTCACATTGCAATGATCCCAGATTGGCCGGGGAAAAGACGACAATTTGTTTTCCTGTTCACTGGAATGCTTATTTCGTATCTTTTATGGTGATGTGCTAGGTACCAGACAGCTTAAAATTGTTAATCATCGTTCTTTTATTACTCGTGACGATAAAGTTGCTTCCGCATCGCTAAGAACCTCAAGGAATCAACAATGAACGGGGATGAAATATTTGATGGGTCCACATGTATTGATTAAGTAATGCAGAACGAAGTAGATACTGAGTAATTGAATTAACACAGGGGCTTCTTCGAGACAGAACCGAGAA
>NW_027286913.1:0-202064 GCF_022747635.1 Hetaerina americana
GTGATTTTCACCTAGAACCCAAAGGGGGGGGTATTGGCACTTTTCATGGAAAAATGTGAAAAATTAAATTTTCTAAAAATGTAATAAATGCCTTCTATACACCTCAAAAATTCACTCCAAAAAAGAAGATTGTGGTTTTTCGCAATATTTTTAGAAATTTGGGCCCTTATAGTAAGAATAACACTTGCGCTGAAGCATCTTTTATGCTCATTTCTTGTTTTTCAGGATTTATTCTGGGTTTAATTTTGTTTATTTGATGAAAATGAACAACAATACACACCATGGAAACATTTTTGTTTGATTTGTGTCGAGAGAGATTTTCACCTAGAACCCAAAGGGGGGGGTATTGGCACTTTTCACGGAAAAATAAAAGAAATGAAATTTTCTAAAAATGAAATAAATGCCTTCTATACACCTCAAACATTCACTCTAAAAATGAAAATTGTTGCTTTTCGCAATATTTTTAGAAATTTGGCTCTTATAGTAACATTAACACTTGCGCTGAAGCATCTTTTATGCTCATTTCTTGTCTTTCAGGATTTATTCTGGGTTTAATTTTGTTTATTTGATGAAAATGAACAAGAATACACACCATGGAAACATTTTTGTTTGATTTGTGTCGAGTGAGATTTTCACCTAGAACCCAAAGGGGGGGGTATTGGCACTTTTCATGGAAAAATGTGAAAAATGAAATTTTCTAAAAATGTAATAAATGCCTTCTATACACCTGAAACATTCACTCTAAAACTGAAAATTGTTGCTTTTCGCAATATTTTTAGAAATTTTGGCTCTTAAGTAACATGAACACTTGCGCTGAAGCATCTTTTATGCTCATATCTTATCTTTCAGGATTTATTCTGAGTTTTATTTTGTTTATTTGATGAAAATGAACAAGAATACACACCATGGAAACATTTTTGTTTGATTTGTGTCGAGTGAGATTTTCACCTAGAACCCAAAGGGGGGGGTATTGGCACTTTTCATGGAAAAATGTGAAAAATTAAATTTTCTAAAAATGTAATAAATGCCTTCTATACACCTGAAACATTCACTCTAAAACTGAAAATTGTTGCTTTTCGCAATATTTTAGAAATTTGGGCTCTTTTAGTAACATGACCACTTGCGCTGAAGCACCTTTTATGCTCTTTTCTTGTCTTTCAGGATTTATTCTGGGTTTAATTTTGTTTATTTGATGAAAATGAACAACAATACACACCATGGAAACATTTTTGTTTGATTTGTGTCGAGTGAGATTTTCACCCAGAACCCAAAGGGGGGGGTATTGGCACTTTTCATGGAAAAATGTGAAAAATGAAATTTTCTTAAAATGTAATAAATGCCTTCTATACACCTGAAACATTCACTCTAAAACTGAAAATTGTTGCTTTTCGCAATATTTTTAGAAATTTGGGCTCTTTTAGTAACATGAACACTTGCGCTGAAGCATCTTTTATGCTCATATCTTATCTTTCAGGATTTATTCTGAGTTTTATTTTGTTTATTTGATGAAAATGAACAAAAATAAACACCATGGAAACATTTTTGTTTGATTTGTGTCGAGTGAGATTTTCACCTAGAACCCAAAGGGGGGGGTATTGGCACTTTTCATGGAAAAATGTGAAAAATTAAATTTTCTAAAAATGAAATAAATGCCTTCTATACACCTCAAACATTCACTCTAAAAATGAAAATTGTTGCTTTTCGCAATATTTTTAGAAATTTGGCTCTTATAGTAACATTAACACTTGCGCTGAAGCATCTTTTATGCTCATTTCTTGTCTTTCAGGATTTATTCTGGGTTTAATTTTGTTTATTTGATAAAAATGAACAATATTACACACCATGGAAACATTTTTGTTTGATATGTGTCGAGTGAGATTTTCACCTAGAACCAAAAGGGGGGGGTATTGGCACTTTTCATGGAAAAATGTGAAAAATTAAATTTTCTAAAAATGAAATAAATGCCTTCTATACACCTCAAACATTCACTCCAAAAAAGAAGATTGTGGTTTTTCGCAATATTTTTAGAAATTTGGGCTCTTATAGTAAGAATATAACTTGCGCTGAAGCATCTTTTATGCTCATTTCTCGTTTTTCAGGATTTATTCTGGGTTTAATTTTGTTTATTTGATGAAAATGAACAAGAAATACACACCATGGAAACATTTTTGTTTGATTTGTGTCGAGTGAGATTTTCACCTAGAATCCAAAGGGGGGGTATTGCCACTTTTCATGGAAAAATGTGAAAAATTAAATTTCTAAAAATGAAATAAATGCCTTCTATACACCTCAACCATTCACTCCAAAAAAGAAGATTATCGTTTTTCCCAATATTTTTAGAAATTTGGGCTCTTATAGTAAGAATAACACTTGCGCTGAAGCATCTTTTATGCTCATTTCTTGTTTTTCAGGATTTATTCTGGGTTAAATTTTGTTTATTTGATGAAAATGAACAACAATACACACCATGGAAACATTTTTGTTGATTTGTGTCGCGTGAGATTTTCACCTAGAACCCAAAGGGGGGGTATTGGCATTTTTCATGGAAAAATGTGAAAAATTAAATTTTCTAAAATGAAATAAATGCCTTCTATACACCTCAAACATTCACTCTAAAACAGAAGATTGTGGTTTAACGCAATATTTTTAGAAATTTGGGCTATTATAGTAAGAATACACTTGCGCTGAAGCATCTTTTATGCTCATTTCTTGTCTTTCAGGATTTATTCTGGGTTTAATTTTGTTTATTTGATGAAAAAAAACAACAATACACACCATGGAAACATTTTTGTTTGATTTGTGTCGAGTGAGATTTTCACCTAGAACCCGAAGGGGGGGGCACTTTTCACAGAAAAATGTGAAAAATTAAATTTTCTAAAAATGAAATAAATGCCTTCTATACACCTCAAACATTCACTCTAAAAATGAAAATTGTTGCTTTTCGCAATATTTTTAGAAATTTGGCACTTATAGTAACATTAACACTTGCGCTGAAGCATCTTTAATGCTCATTTCTTGTCTTTAAGGATTTATTCTGGGTTTAATTTTGTTTATTTGATGAAAATGAACAACATACACACCATGGAAACATTTTTGTTTTATTTGTGTCGAGTGAGATTTTCACTTAGAACCCAAAGGGGGGGGTATTGGCACTTTTCATGGAAAAATGTGAAAAATTAAATTTTCTAAAAATGAAATAAATGCCTTCTATACACCTCAAACATTCACTCCAAAAAAGAAGATTGTGGTTTTTCGCAATATTTTTAGAAATTTGGGCTCTTATAGTAAGAATAACACTTGCGCTGAAGCATCTTTTATGTTCATTTCTCTATTTTTCAGGATTTATTCTGGGTTTAATTTTGTTTATTTGATGAAAATGAACAACAATACACACCATGGAAACATTTTTGTTTGATTTGTGTCGAGTGAGATTTTCACCTAGAACCCAAAGAGGGGGGTATTGGCACTTTTCATGGAAAAATGTGAAAAATTAAATTTCTAAAAATGAAATAAATGCCTTCTATACACCTCAAACAATCACTCCAAAAAAGAAGATTGTGGTTTTTCGCAATATTTTTAGAAATTTGGGTTCTTATAGTAAGAATAACACTTGCGCTGAAGCATCTTTTATGCTCATTTCTTGTCTTTCAGGATTTATTCTGGGTTTAATTTTGTTTATTTGATGAAAATGAACAACAATACACACCATGGAAACATTTATGTTTGATTTGTGTCGAGTGAGATTTTTACCCAGAACCCAAAGGGGGGGGCATTGGCACTTTTCATGGAAAAATGTGAAAAATGAAATTTTCTAAAAATGTAATAAATGCTTTCTATACACCTCAAACATTCACTCCAAAAAAGAAGATTGTGGTTTTTCGCAATATTTTTAGAAATTTGGGCTCTTATAGTAAGAATAACAATTGCGCTGAAGCATCTTTTATGCTCATTTCTTGTTTTTCAGGATTTATTCTGGGTTTAATTTTGTTTATTTGATGAAAATGAACAACAATACACACCATGGAAACATTTTTGTTTGATTTGTGTCGAGTGAGATTTTCACCTAGACCCAAAGGGGGGGGTATTGGCACTTTTCATGGAAAAATGTGAAAAATTAAATTTTCTAAAAATGTAATAAATGCCTTCTATACACCTGAAACATTCACTCTAAAACTGAAAATTGTTGCTTTTCGCAATATTTTTAGAAATTTGGGCTCTTTAGTAACATGAACACTTGCGCTGAAGCATCTTTATGCTCATATCTTATCTTTCAGGATTTATTCTGAGTTTTATTTTGTTTATTGATGAAAATGAACAAGAATACACACCATGGAAACATTTTTGTTTGATTTGTGTCGAGTGAGATTTTCACCTAGAACCCAAAGGGGGGGGTATTGGCACTTTTCATGGAAAAATGTGAAAAATTAAATTTTCTAAAAATGTAATAAATGCTTCTATACACCTGAAACATTCACTCTAAAACTGAAAATTGTTGCTTTTCGCAATATTTTTAGAAATTTGGGCTCTTTGAGTAACATGAACACTTGCGCTGAAGCATCTTTGATGCTCATATCTTATCTTTCAGGATTTATTCTGAGTTTTATTTTGTTTATTTGATGAAAATGAACAACAATACACACCATGGAAACATTTTTGTTTGATTTGTGTCGAGTGAGATTTTCACCTAGAACCCAAAGGGGGGGGAATTGGCACTTTTCATGGAAAAATGTGAAAAATTAAATTTTCTAAAAATGTAATAAATGCCTTCTATACACCTGAAACATTCACTCTAAAACTGAAAATTGTTGCTTTTCGCAATATTTTTAGAAATTTGGGCTCTTTTAGTAACATGAACACTTGCGCTGAAGCATCTTTTATGCTCATATCTTATCTTTCAGGATTTATTCTGAGTTTTATTTTGTTTATTTGATGAAAATGAACAAGAATACACACCATGGAAACATTTTTGTTTGATTTGTGTCGAGTGAGATTTTCACCTAGAACCCAAAGGGGGGGGTATTGGCACTTTTCATGGAAAAATGTGAAAAATTAAATTTTCTAAAAATGTAATAAATGCCTTCTATACACCTGAAACATTCACTCTAAAACTGAAAATTGTTGCTTTTCGCAATATTTTTAGAAATTTGGGCTCTTTTAGTAACATGAACACTTGCGCTGAAGCATCTTTTATGCTCATATCTTATCTTTCAGGATTTATTCTGAGTTTTATTTTGTTTATTTGATGAAAATGAACAAGAATACACACCATGGAAACATTTTTGTTTGATTTGTGTCGAGTGAGATTTTCACCTAGAACCCAAACGGGTATTGGCACTTTTCATGGAAAAATGTGAAAAATTAAATTTTCTAAAAATGAAATAAATGCCTTCTATACACCTCAAACATTCACTCTAAAACAGAAGATTGTGGTTTTTCGCAATATTTTTAGAAATTTGGGCTCTTATAGTAAGAAAAACACTTGCGCTGAAGCATCTTTTATGCTCATTTCTTGTCTTTCAGGATTTATTCTGGGTTTAATTTTGTTTATTTGATGAAAATGAACAACAATACACACCATGGAAACATTTTTGTTTGATTTGTGTCGAGTGAGATTTTCACCTAGAACCCAAAGGGGGGGGTATTGGCACTTTTCACGGAAAAATGTGAAAAATTAAATTTTCTAAAAATGAAATAAATGCCTTCTATACACCTCAAACATTCACTCCAAAAAAGAAGATTGTGGTTTTTCGCAATATTTTTAGAAATTTGGGCTCTTATTGTAAGAATAACACTTGCGCTGAAGCATCTTTTATGCTCATTTCTTGAATTTCAGGATTTATTCTGGGTTTAATTTTGTTTATTTGATGAAAATGAACAACAATACACACCATGGAAACATTTTTGTTTGATATGTGTCGAGTGAGATTTTCACATAGAACCCAAAGGGGGGGGTATTGGCACTTTTCATGGAAAAATGTGAAAAATGAAATTTTCTAAAAATGTAATAAATGCCTTCTATACACCTGAAACATTCACTCTAAAACTGAAAATTGTTGGTTTTCGCAATATTTTTAGAAATTTGGGCTCTTTTAGTAACATGAACACTTGCGCTGAAGCATCTTTTATGCTCATATCTTATCTTTCAGGATTTATTCTGAGTTTTATTTTGTTTATTTGATGAAAATGAACAAGAATACACACCATGGAAACATTTTTGTTTGATTTGTGTCGAGTGAGATTTTCACCTAGAACCCAAAGGGGGGGGTATTGGCACTTTTCATGGAAAAATGTGAAAAATTAAATTTTCTAAAAATGTAATAAATGCCTTCTATACACCTCAAACATTCACTCCAAAAAAGAAGATTGTGGTTTTTCGCAATATTTTTAGAAATTTGGGCTCTTATAGTAAGAATAACACTTGCGCTGAAGCATCTTTTATGCTCATTTCTTGTTTTTCAGGATTTATTCTGGGTTTAATTTTGTTTATTTGATGAAAATGAACAACAATACACACCATGGAAACATTTTTGTTTGATTTGTGTCGAGTGAGATTTTCACCTAGAACCCAAAGGGGGGGGTATTGGCACTTTTCATGGAAAAATGTGAAAAATTCAATTTTCTAAAAATGAAATAAATGCCTTCTATACACCTCAAACATTCACTCTAAAAATGAAATATGTTGCTTTTCGCAATATTTTTAGAAATTTGGCTCTTATAGTAACATTAACACTTGCGCTGAAGCATCTTTTATGCTCATTTCTTGTCTTTCAGGATTTATTCTGGGTTTAATTTTGTTTATTTGATGAAAATGAACAACAATACACACCATGGAAACATTTTTGTTTGATTTGTGTCGAGTGAGATTTTCACCTAGAACCCAAAGGGGGGGTATTGGCACTTTTCATGGAAAAATGTGAAAAATTAAATTTTCTAAAAATGAAATAAATGCCTTCTAAACACCTCAAACATTCACTCTAAAACAGAAGATTGTTGTTTTTCGCAATATTTTTAGAAATTTGGGCTCTTTTAGTAACATTAAAACCTGGGCTGAAGCATCTTTTATGATCATTTATTGTCTTTCAGGATACATTCTGGGTTTTATTTTGTTTATTTGATGAAAATGAACAACAATACACACCATGGAAGCATTTTTGTTTGATTTGTGTCGAGTGAGATTTTCACCTAGAACCCAAAGGGGGGGGTATTGGCACTTTTCACGGAAAATTGTGAAAAATTAAATTTTCTAAAAATGAAATAAATGCCTTCTATACACCTCAAACATTCACTCCAAAAAAGAAGATTGTGGTTTTTCGCAATATTTTTAGAAATTTGGGCTCTTATAGTTAGAATAACACTTGCGCTGAAGCATCTTTTATGCTCATTTCTTGTTTTTCAGGATTTATTCTGGGTTTAATTTTGTTTATTTGATGAAAATGAACAACAATACACACCATGGAAACATTTTTGTTTGATTTGTGTCGAGTGAGATTTTCACCTAGAACCCAAAGGGGGGGGTATTGGCACTTTTCATGGAAAAATGTGAAAAATGAAATTTTCTAAAAATGTAATAAATGCTTTCTATACACCTCAAACATTCACTCCAAAAAAGAAGATTGTGGTTTTTCGCAATATTTTTAGAAATTTGGGCTCTTATAGTAAGAATAACAATTGCGCTGAAGCATCTTTTATGCTCATTTCTTGTTTTTCAGGATTTATTCTGGGTTTAATTTTGTTTATTTGATGAAAATGAACAACAATACACACCATGGAAACATTTTTGTTTGATTTGTGTCGAGTGAGATTTTCACCTAGAACCCAAAGGGGGGGGTATTGGCACTTTTCATGGAAAAATGTGAAAAATTAAATTTTCTAAAAATGTAATAAATGCCTTCTATACACCTGAAACATTCACTCTAAAACTGAAAATTGTTGCTTTTCGCAATATTTTTAGAAATTTGGGCTCTTTTAGTAACATGAACACTTGCGCTGAAGCATCTTTTATGCTCATATCTTATCTTTCAGGATTTATTCTGAGTTTTATTTTGTTTATTTGATGAAAATGAACAAGAATACACACCATGGAAACATTTTTGTTTGATTTGTGTCGAGTGAGATTTTCACCTAGAACCCAAAGGGGGGGGTATTGGCACTTTTCATGGAAAAATGTGAAAAATTAAATTTTCTAAAAATGTAATAAATGCCTTCTATACACCTCAAAAATTCACTCCAAAAAAGAAGATTGTGGTTTTTCGCAATATTTTTAGAAATTTGGGCTCTTATAGTAAGAATAACACTTGCGCTGAAGCATCTTTTATGCTCATTTCTTGTTTTTCAGGATTTATTCTGGGTTAAATTTTGTTTATTTGATGAAAATGAACAACAATACACACCATGGAAACATTTTTGTTTGATTTGTGTCGCGTGAGATTTTCACCTAGAACCCAAAGGGGGGGGTATTGGCATTTTTCATGGAAAAATGTGAAAAATTAAATTTTCTAAAAATGAAATAAATGCCTTCTATACACCTCAAACATTCACTCTAAAAATGAAATATGTTGCTTTTCGCAATATTTTTAGAAATTTGGCTCTTATAGTAACATTAACACTTGCGCTGAAGCATCTTTTATGCTCATTTCTTGTCTTTCAGGATTTATTCTGGGTTTAATTTTGTTTATTTGATGAAAATGAACAACAATACACACCATGGAAACATTTTTGTTTGATTTGTGTCGAGTGAGATTTTCACCTAGAACCCAAAGGGGGGGTATTGGCACTTTTCATGGAAAAATGTGAAAAATTAAATTTTCTAAAAATGAAATAAATGCCTTCTAAACACCTCAAACATTCACTCTAAAACAGAAGATTGTTGTTTTTCGCAATATTTTTAGAAATTTGGGCTCTTTTAGTAACATTAAAACCTGGGCTGAAGCATCTTTTATGATCATTTATTGTCTTTCAGGATACATTCTGGGTTTTATTTTGTTTATTTGATGAAAATGAACAACAATACACACCATGGAAGCATTTTTGTTTGATTTGTGTCGAGTGAGATTTTCACCTAGAACCCAAAGGGGGGGGTATTGGCACTTTTCATGGAAAAATGTGAAAAATTAAATTTTCTAAAAATGAAATAAATGCCTTCTATACACCTCAAACATTCACTCTAAAACAGAAGATTGTGGTTTTTCGCAATATTTTTAGAAATTTGGGCTCTTATAGTAAGAATAACACTTGCGCTGAAGCATCTTTTATGCACATTTCTTGTCTTTCAGGCTTTATTCTGGGTTTAATTTTGTTTATTTGATGAAAATGAACAACAATACACACCATGGAAACATTTTTGTTTGATTTGTGTCGAGTGAGATTTTCACCCAGAACCCAAAGGGGGGGTATTGGCACTTTTCATGGAAAAATGTGAAAAATGAAATTTTCTAAAAATTTAATAAATGCCTTCTATACACCTGAAACATTCACTCTAAAACTGAAAATTGTTGCTTTTCGCAATATTTTTAGAAATTTGGGCTCTTTTAGTAACATGAACACTTGCGCTGAAGCATCTTTTATGCTCATATCTTATCTTTCAGGATTTATTCTGAGTTTTATTTTGTTTATTTGATGAAAATGAACAAGAATACACACCATGGAAACATTTTTGTTTGATTTGTGTCGAGTGTGATTTTCACCTAGAACCCAAAGGGGGGGGTATTGGCACTTTTCATGGAAAAATGTGAAAAATTAAATTTTCTAAAAATGTAATAAATGCCTTCTATACACCTCAAAAATTCACTCCAAAAAAGAAGATTGTGGTTTTTCGCAATATTTTTAGAAATTTGGGCCCTTATAGTAAGAATAACACTTGCGCTGAAGCATCTTTTATGCTCATTTCTTGTTTTTCAGGATTTATTCTGGGTTTAATTTTGTTTATTTGATGAAAATGAACAACAATACACACCATGGAAACATTTTTGTTTGATTTGTGTCGAGAGAGATTTTCACCTAGAACCCAAAGGGGGGGGTATTGGCACTTTTCACGGAAAAATAAAAGAAATGAAATTTTCTAAAAATGAAATAAATGCCTTCTATACACCTCAAACATTCACTCTAAAAATGAAAATTGTTGCTTTTCGCAATATTTTTAGAAATTTGGCTCTTATAGTAACATTAACACTTGCGCTGAAGCATCTTTTATGCTCATTTCTTGTCTTTCAGGATTTATTCTGGGTTTAATTTTGTTTATTTGATGAAAATGAACAAGAATACACACCATGGAAACATTTTTGTTTGATTTGTGTCGAGTGAGATTTTCACCTAGAACCCAAAGGGGGGGGTATTGGCACTTTTCATGGAAAAATGTGAAAAATGAAATTTTCTAAAAATGTAATAAATGCCTTCTATACACCTGAAACATTCACTCTAAAACTGAAAATTGTTGCTTTTCGCAATATTTTTAGAAATTTTGGCTCTTTAAGTAACATGAACACTTGCGCTGAAGCATCTTTTATGCTCATATCTTATCTTTCAGGATTTATTCTGAGTTTTATTTTGTTTATTTGATGAAAATGAACAAGAATACACACCATGGAAACATTTTTGTTTGATTTGTGTCGAGTGAGATTTTCACCTAGAACCCAAAGGGGGGGGTATTGGCACTTTTCATGGAAAAATGTGAAAAATTAAATTTTCTAAAAATGTAATAAATGCCTTCTATACACCTGAAACATTCACTCTAAAACTGAAAATTGTTGCTTTTCGCAATATTTTTAGAAATTTGGGCTCTTTTAGTAACATGACCACTTGCGCTGAAGCACCTTTTATGCTCTTTTCTTGTCTTTCAGGATTTATTCTGGGTTTAATTTTGTTTATTTGATGAAAATGAACAACAATACACACCATGGAAACATTTTTGTTTGATTTGTGTCGAGTGAGATTTTCACCCAGAACCCAAAGGGGGGGGTATTGGCACTTTTCATGGAAAAATGTGAAAAATGAAATTTTCTTAAAATGTAATAAATGCCTTCTATACACCTGAAACATTCACTCTAAAACTGAAAATTGTTGCTTTTCGCAATATTTTTAGAAATTTGGGCTCTTTTAGTAACATGAACACTTGCGCTGAAGCATCTTTTATGCTCATATCTTATCTTTCAGGATTTATTCTGAGTTTTATTTTGTTTATTTGATGAAAATGAACAAAAATAAACACCATGGAAACATTTTTGTTTGATTTGTGTCGAGTGAGATTTTCACCTAGAACCCAAAGGGGGGGGTATTGGCACTTTTCATGGAAAAATGTGAAAAATTAAATTTTCTAAAAATGAAATAAATGCCTTCTATACACCTCAAACATTCACTCTAAAAATGAAAATTGTTGCTTTTCGCAATATTTTTAGAAATTTGGCTCTTATAGTAACATTAACACTTGCGCTGAAGCATCTTTTATGCTCATTTCTTGTCTTTCAGGATTTATTCTGGGTTTAATTTTGTTTATTTGATAAAAATGAACAATATTACACACCATGGAAACATTTTTGTTTGATATGTGTCGAGTGAGATTTTCACCTAGAACCAAAAGGGGGGGGTATTGGCACTTTTCATGGAAAAATGTGAAAAATTAAATTTTCTAAAAATGAAATAAATGCCTTCTATACACCTCAAACATTCACTCCAAAAAAGAAGATTGTGGTTTTTCGCAATATTTTTAGAAATTTGGGCTCTTATAGTAAGAATATAACTTGCGCTGAAGCATCTTTTATGCTCATTTCTCGTTTTTCAGGATTTATTCTGGGTTTAATTTTGTTTATTTGATGAAAATGAACAAGAATACACACCATGGAAACATTTTTGTTTGATTTGTGTCGAGTGAGATTTTCACCTAGAATCCAAAGGGGGGGTATTGCCACTTTTCATGGAAAAATGTGAAAAATTAAATTTTCTAAAAATGAAATAAATGCCTTCTATACACCTCAACCATTCACTCCAAAAAAGAAGATTATCGTTTTTCCCAATATTTTTAGAAATTTGGGCTCTTATAGTAAGAATAACACTTGCGCTGAAGCATCTTTTATGCTCATTTCTTGTTTTTCAGGATTTATTCTGGGTTAAATTTTGTTTATTTGATGAAAATGAACAACAATACACACCATGGAAACATTTTTGTTTGATTTGTGTCGCGTGAGATTTTCACCTAGAACCCAAAGGGGGGGGTATTGGCATTTTTCATGGAAAAATGTGAAAAATTAAATTTTCTAAAAATGAAATAAATGCCTTCTATACACCTCAAACATTCACTCTAAAACAGAAGATTGTGGTTTAACGCAATATTTTTAGAAATTTGGGCTATTATAGTAAGAATAACACTTGCGCTGAAGCATCTTTTATGCTCATTTCTTGTCTTTCAGGATTTATTCTGGGTTTAATTTTGTTTATTTGATGAAAAAAAACAACAATACACACCATGGAAACATTTTTGTTTGATTTGTGTCGAGTGAGATTTTCACCTAGAACCCGAAGGGGGGGGCACTTTTCACAGAAAAATGTGAAAAATTAAATTTTCTAAAAATGAAATAAATGCCTTCTATACACCTCAAACATTCACTCTAAAAATGAAAATTGTTGCTTTTCGCAATATTTTTAGAAATTTGGCACTTATAGTAACATTAACACTTGCGCTGAAGCATCTTTAATGCTCATTTCTTGTCTTTAAGGATTTATTCTGGGTTTAATTTTGTTTATTTGATGAAAATGAACAACAATACACACCATGGAAACATTTTTGTTTTATTTGTGTCGAGTGAGATTTTCACTTAGAACCCAAAGGGGGGGGTATTGGCACTTTTCATGGAAAAATGTGAAAAATTAAATTTTCTAAAAATGAAATAAATGCCTTCTATACACCTCAAACATTCACTCCAAAAAAGAAGATTGTGGTTTTTCGCAATATTTTTAGAAATTTGGGCTCTTATAGTAAGAATAACACTTGCGCTGAAGCATCTTTTATGTTCATTTCTCTATTTTTCAGGATTTATTCTGGGTTTAATTTTGTTTATTTGATGAAAATGAACAACAATACACACCATGGAAACATTTTTGTTTGATTTGTGTCGAGTGAGATTTTCACCTAGAACCCAAAGAGGGGGGTATTGGCACTTTTCATGGAAAAATGTGAAAAATTAAATTTTCTAAAAATGAAATAAATGCCTTCTATACACCTCAAACAATCACTCCAAAAAAGAAGATTGTGGTTTTTCGCAATATTTTTAGAAATTTGGGTTCTTATAGTAAGAATAACACTTGCGCTGAAGCATCTTTTATGCTCATTTCTTGTCTTTCAGGATTTATTCTGGGTTTAATTTTGTTTATTTGATGAAAATGAACAACAATACACACCATGGAAACATTTATGTTTGATTTGTGTCGAGTGAGATTTTTACCCAGAACCCAAAGGGGGGGGCATTGGCACTTTTCATGGAAAAATGTGAAAAATGAAATTTTCTAAAAATGTAATAAATGCTTTCTATACACCTCAAACATTCACTCCAAAAAAGAAGATTGTGGTTTTTCGCAATATTTTTAGAAATTTGGGCTCTTATAGTAAGAATAACAATTGCGCTGAAGCATCTTTTATGCTCATTTCTTGTTTTTCAGGATTTATTCTGGGTTTAATTTTGTTTATTTGATGAAAATGAACAACAATACACACCATGGAAACATTTTTGTTTGATTTGTGTCGAGTGAGATTTTCACCTAGAACCCAAAGGGGGGGGTATTGGCACTTTTCATGGAAAAATGTGAAAAATTAAATTTTCTAAAAATGTAATAAATGCCTTCTATACACCTGAAACATTCACTCTAAAACTGAAAATTGTTGCTTTTCGCAATATTTTTAGAAATTTGGGCTCTTTTAGTAACATGAACACTTGCGCTGAAGCATCTTTTATGCTCATATCTTATCTTTCAGGATTTATTCTGAGTTTTATTTTGTTTATTTGATGAAAATGAACAAGAATACACACCATGGAAACATTTTTGTTTGATTTGTGTCGAGTGAGATTTTCACCTAGAACCCAAAGGGGGGGGTATTGGCACTTTTCATGGAAAAATGTGAAAAATTAAATTTTCTAAAAATGTAATAAATGCCTTCTATACACCTGAAACATTCACTCTAAAACTGAAAATTGTTGCTTTTCGCAATATTTTTAGAAATTTGGGCTCTTTGAGTAACATGAACACTTGCGCTGAAGCATCTTTGATGCTCATATCTTATCTTTCAGGATTTATTCTGAGTTTTATTTTGTTTATTTGATGAAAATGAACAACAATACACACCATGGAAACATTTTTGTTTGATTTGTGTCGAGTGAGATTTTCACCTAGAACCCAAAGGGGGGGGAATTGGCACTTTTCATGGAAAAATGTGAAAAATTAAATTTTCTAAAAATGTAATAAATGCCTTCTATACACCTGAAACATTCACTCTAAAACTGAAAATTGTTGCTTTTCGCAATATTTTTAGAAATTTGGGCTCTTTTAGTAACATGAACACTTGCGCTGAAGCATCTTTTATGCTCATATCTTATCTTTCAGGATTTATTCTGAGTTTTATTTTGTTTATTTGATGAAAATGAACAAGAATACACACCATGGAAACATTTTTGTTTGATTTGTGTCGAGTGAGATTTTCACCTAGAACCCAAAGGGGGGGGTATTGGCACTTTTCATGGAAAAATGTGAAAAATTAAATTTTCTAAAAATGTAATAAATGCCTTCTATACACCTGAAACATTCACTCTAAAACTGAAAATTGTTGCTTTTCGCAATATTTTTAGAAATTTGGGCTCTTTTAGTAACATGAACACTTGCGCTGAAGCATCTTTTATGCTCATATCTTATCTTTCAGGATTTATTCTGAGTTTTATTTTGTTTATTTGATGAAAATGAACAAGAATACACACCATGGAAACATTTTTGTTTGATTTGTGTCGAGTGAGATTTTCACCTAGAACCCAAACGGGTATTGGCACTTTTCATGGAAAAATGTGAAAAATTAAATTTTCTAAAAATGAAATAAATGCCTTCTATACACCTCAAACATTCACTCTAAAACAGAAGATTGTGGTTTTTCGCAATATTTTTAGAAATTTGGGCTCTTATAGTAAGAAAAACACTTGCGCTGAAGCATCTTTTATGCTCATTTCTTGTCTTTCAGGATTTATTCTGGGTTTAATTTTGTTTATTTGATGAAAATGAACAACAATACACACCATGGAAACATTTTTGTTTGATTTGTGTCGAGTGAGATTTTCACCTAGAACCCAAAGGGGGGGGTATTGGCACTTTTCACGGAAAAATGTGAAAAATTAAATTTTCTAAAAATGAAATAAATGCCTTCTATACACCTCAAACATTCACTCCAAAAAAGAAGATTGTGGTTTTTCGCAATATTTTTAGAAATTTGGGCTCTTATTGTAAGAATAACACTTGCGCTGAAGCATCTTTTATGCTCATTTCTTGAATTTCAGGATTTATTCTGGGTTTAATTTTGTTTATTTGATGAAAATGAACAACAATACACACCATGGAAACATTTTTGTTTGATATGTGTCGAGTGAGATTTTCACATAGAACCCAAAGGGGGGGGTATTGGCACTTTTCATGGAAAAATGTGAAAAATGAAATTTTCTAAAAATGTAATAAATGCCTTCTATACACCTGAAACATTCACTCTAAAACTGAAAATTGTTGGTTTTCGCAATATTTTTAGAAATTTGGGCTCTTTTAGTAACATGAACACTTGCGCTGAAGCATCTTTTATGCTCATATCTTATCTTTCAGGATTTATTCTGAGTTTTATTTTGTTTATTTGATGAAAATGAACAAGAATACACACCATGGAAACATTTTTGTTTGATTTGTGTCGAGTGAGATTTTCACCTAGAACCCAAAGGGGGGGGTATTGGCACTTTTCATGGAAAAATGTGAAAAATTAAATTTTCTAAAAATGTAATAAATGCCTTCTATACACCTCAAACATTCACTCCAAAAAAGAAGATTGTGGTTTTTCGCAATATTTTTAGAAATTTGGGCTCTTATAGTAAGAATAACACTTGCGCTGAAGCATCTTTTATGCTCATTTCTTGTTTTTCAGGATTTATTCTGGGTTTAATTTTGTTTATTTGATGAAAATGAACAACAATACACACCATGGAAACATTTTTGTTTGATTTGTGTCGAGTGAGATTTTCACCTAGAACCCAAAGGGGGGGGTATTGGCACTTTTCATGGAAAAATGTGAAAAATTAAATGTTCTTAAAATGAAATAAATGCCTTCTATACACCTCAAACATTCACTCTAAAAATGAAATATGTTGCTTTTCGTAATATTTTTAGAAATTTGGCTCTTATAGTAACATTAACACTTGCGCTGAAGCATCTTTTATGCTCATTTCTTGTCTTTCAGGATTTATTCTGGGTTTAATTTTGTTTATTTGATGAAAATGAACAACAATACACACCATGGAAACATTTTTGTTTTATTTGTGTCGAGTGAGATTTTCACCTAGAACCCAAAGGGGGGTATTGGCACTTTTCATGGAAAAAAGTGAAAAATTAAATTTTCTAAAAATGAAATAAATGCCTTCTATACACCTCAAACATTCACTCCAAAAAAGAAGATTGTGGTTTTTCGCAATATTTTTAGAAATTTGGGCTCTTATAGTAAGAATTACACTTGCGCTGAAGCATCTTTTATGCTCATTTCTTGTTTTTCAGGATTTATTCTGGGTTTAATTTTGTTTATTTGATGAAAATGAACAACAATACACACCATGGAAACATTTTTGTTTGATTTGTGTCGAGTGAGATTTTCACCTAGAACCCAAAGGGGGGGGTATTGGCACTTTTCATGGAAAAATGTGAAAAATTAAATTTTCTAAAAATGAAATAAATGCCTTCTATACACCTCAAACATTGACTCTAAAACAGAAGATTGTGGTTTTTCGCAATATTTTTAGAAATTTGGGCTCTTATAGTAAGAATAACACTTGCGCTGAAGCATCTTTTATGCTCATTTCTTGTCTTTCAGGATTTATTCTGGGTTTAATTTTGTTTATTTGATGAAAATGAACAACAATACACACCATGGAAACATTTTTGTTTGATTTGTGTCGAGTGAGATTTTCACCTAGAACCCAAAGGGGGGGGTATTGGCACTTTTCACGGAAAAATGTGAAAAATTAAATTTTCTAAAAATGAAATAAATGCCTTCTATACACCTCAAACATTCACTCCAAAAAAGAAGATTGTGGTTTTTCGCAATATTTTTAGAAATTTGGGCTCTTATTGTAAGAAAAACACTTGCGCTGAAGCATCTTTTATGCTCATTTCTTGAATTTCAGGATTTATTCTGGGTTTAATTTTGTTTATTTGATGAAAATGAACAACAATACACACCATGGAAACATTTTTGTTTGATATGTGTCGAGTGAGATTTTCACCTAGAACCCAAAGGGGGGGGTATTGGCACTTTTCATGGAAAAATGTGAAAAATGAAATTTTCTAAAAATGTAATAAATGCCTTCTATACACCTGAAACATTCACTCTAAAACTGAAAATTGTTGGTTTTCGCAATATTTTTAGAAATTTGGGCTCTTTTAGTAACATGAACACTTGCGCTGAAGCATCTTTTATGCTCATATCTTATCTTTCAGGATTTATTCTGAGTTTTATTTTGTTTATTTGATGAAAATGAACAAGAATACACACCATGGAAACATTTTTGTTTGATTTGTGTCGAGTGAGATTTTCACCTAGAACCCAAAGGGGGGGGTATTGACACTTTTCATGGAAAAATGTGAAAAATTAAATTTTCTAAAAATGAAATAAATGCCTTCTATACACCTCAAACATTCACTCCAAAAAAGAAGATTGTGGTTTTTCGCAATATTTTTAGAAATTTGGGCTCTTATAGTAAGAATAACACTTGCGCTGAAGCATCTTTTATGCTCATTTCTTGTTTTTCAGGATTTATTCTGGGTTTAATTTTGTTTATTTGATGAAAATGAACAACAATACACACCATGGAAACATTTTTGTTTGATTTGTGTCGAGTGAGATTTTCACCTAGAACCCAAAGGGGGGGTATTGGCACTTTTCATGGAAAAATGTGAAAAATTAAATGTTCTTAAAATGAAATAAATGCCTTCTATACACCTCAAACATTCACTCTAAAAATGAAATATGTTGCTTTTCGCAATATTTTTAGAAATTTGGCTCTTATAGTAACATTAACACTTGCGCTGAAGCATCTTTTATGCTCATTTCTTGTCTTTCAGGATTTATTCTGGGTTTAATTTTGTTTATTTGATGAAAATGAACAACAATACACACCATGGAAACATTTTTGTTTGATTTGTGTCGAGTGAGATTTTCACCTAGAACCCAAAGGGGGGTATTGGCACTTTTCATGGAAAAAAGTGAAAAATTAAATTTTCTAAAAATGAAATAAATGCCTTCTATACACCTCAAACATTCACTCCAAAAAAGAAGATTGTGGTTTTTCGCAATATTTTTAGAAATTTGGGCTCTTATAGTAAGAATTACACTTGCGCTGAAGCATCTTTTATGCTCATTTCTTGTTTTTCAGGATTTATTCTGGGTTTAATTTTGTTTATTTGATGAAAATGAACAACAATACACACCATGGAAACATTTTTGTTTGATTTGTGTCGAGTGAGATTTTCACCTAGAACCCAAAGGGGGGGGTATTGGCACTTTTCATGGAAAAATGTGAAAAATTAAATATTCTAAAAATGAAATAAATGCCTTCTATACACCTCAAACATTCACTCTAAAACAGAAGATTGTGGTTTTTCGCAATATTTTTAGAAATTTGGGCTCTTATAGTAAGAATAACACTTGCGCTGAAGCATCTTTTATGCTCATTTCTTGTCTTTCAGGCTTTATTCTGGGTTTAATTTTGTTTATTTGATGAAAATGAACAAGAATACACACCATGGAAACATTTTTGTTTGATTTGTGTCGAGTGAGATTTTCACCTAGAACCCAAAGGGGGGGGTATTGGCACTTTTCATGGAAAAATGTGAAAAATTAAATTTTCTAAAAATGTGATAAATGCCTTCTATACACCTCAAAAATTCACTCCAAAAAAGAAGATTGTGGTTTTTCGCAATATTTTTAGATATTTGGGCTCTTATAGTAGGAATAACAATTGCGCTGAAGCATCTTTTATGCTCATTTCTTGTTTTTCAGGATTTATTATGGGTTTAATTTTGTTTATTTGATGAAAATGAACAACAATACACACCATGGAAACATTTTTGTTTGATTTGTGTCGAGTGAGATTTTCACCTAGAACCCAAAGGGGGGGGTATTGGCACTTTTCATGGAAAAATGTGAAAAATGAAATTTTCTAAAAATGAAATAAATGCCTTCTATACACCTCAAACATTCACTCTAAAATGAAAATTGTTGCTTTTCGCAATATTTTTAGAAATTTGGCTCTTAAAGTAACATTAACACTTGCGCTGAAGCATCTTTTATGCTCATTTCTTGTCTTTCAGGATTTATTCTGGGTTTAATTTTGTTTATTTGATGAAAATGAACAACAATACACACCATGGAAACATTTTTGTTTGATTTGTGTCGAGTGAGATTTTCACCTAGAACCCAAAGGGGGGTATTGGCACTTTTCATGGAAAAAAGTGAAAAATTAAATTTTCTAAAAATGAAATAAATGCCTTCTATACACCTCAAACATTCACTCCAAAAAAGAAGATTGTGGTTTTTCGCAATATTTTTAGAAATTTGGGCTCTTATAGTAAGAATTACACTTGCGCTGAAGCATCTTTTATGCTCATTTCTTGTTTTTCAGGATTTATTCTGGGTTTAATTTTGTTTATTTGATGAAAATGAACAACAATACACACCATGGAAACATTTTTGTTTGATTTGTGTCGAGTGAGATTTTCACCTAGAACCCAAAGGGGGGGGTATTGGCACTTTTCATGGAAAATGTGAAAAATTAAATTTTCTAAAAATGAAATAAATGCCTTCTATACACCTCAAACATTCACTCTAAAACAGAAGATTGTAGTTTTTCGCAATATTTTTAGAAATTTGGGCTCTTATAGTAAGAATAACACTTGCGCTGAAGCATCTTTTATGCTCATTTCTTGTCTTTCAGGCTTTATTCTGGGTTTAATTTTGTTTATTTGATGAAAATGAACAAGAATACACACCATGGAAACATTTTTGTTTGATTTGTGTCGAGTGAGATTTTCACCTAGAACCCAAAGGGGGGGGTATTGGCACTTTTCATGGAAAAATGTGAAAAATTAAATTTTCTAAAAATGTGATAAATGCCTTCTATACACCTCAAAAATTCACTCCAAAAAAGAAGACTGTGGTTTTTCGCAATATTTTTAGAAATTTGGGCTCTTATAGTAAGAATAACAATTGCGCTGAAGCATCTTTTATGCTCATTTCTTGTTTTTCAGGATTTATTCTGGGTTTAATTTTGTTTATTTGATGAAAATGAACAACAATACACACCATGGAAACATTTTTGTTTGATTTGTGTCGAGTGAGATTTTCACCTAGAACCCAAAGGGGGGGTATTGGCACTTTTCATGGAAAAATGTGAAAAATGAAATTTTCTAAAAATGAAATAAATGCCTTCTATACACCTCAAACATTCACTCTAAAAATGAAAATTGTTGCTTTTCGCAATATTTTTAGAAATTTGGCTCTTAAAGTAACATTAACACTTGCGCTGAAGCATCTTTTATGCTCATTTCTTGTCTTTCAGGATTTATTCTGGGTTTAATTTTGTTTATTTGATGAAAATGAACAACAATACACACCATGGAAACATTTTTGTTTGATTTGTGTCGAGTGAGATTTTCACCTAGAACCCAAAGGGGGGGGTATTGGCACTTTTCATGGAAAAATGTGAAAAATGAAATTTTCTAAAAATGTAATAAATGCCTTTTATACACCTGAAACATTCACTCTAAAAGTGAAAATTGTTGCTTTTCGCAATAATTTTAGAAATTTGGGCTCTTTTAGTAACATGAACACTTGCGCTGAAGCATCTTTTATGCTCATATCTTATCTTTCAGGATTTATTCTGAGTTTTATTTTGTTTATTTGATGAAAATGAACAAGAATACACACCATGGAAACATTTTAGTTGATTTGTGTCGAGTGAGATTTTCACCTAGAACCCAAAGGGGGGGGGTATTGGCACTTTTCATGGAAAAATGTGAAAAATTAAATTTTCTAAAAATGTAATAAATGCCTTCTATACACCTGAAACATTCACTCTAAAACTGAAAATTGTTGCTTTTCGCAATATTTTTAGAAATTTGGACTCTTTTAGTAACATGAACACTTGCGCTGAAGCACCTTTTATGCTCATTTCTTGTCTTTCAGGATTTATTCTGGGTTTAATTTTGTTTATTTGATGAAAATGAACAACAATACACACCATGGAAACATTTTTGTTTGATTTGTGTCGAGTGAGATTTTCACCCAGAACCCAAAGGGGGGGGTATTGGCACTTTTCATGGAAAAATGTGAAAAATGAAATTTTCTTAAAATGTAATAAATGCCTTCTATACACCTGAAACATTCACTCTAAAACTGAAAATTGTTGCTTTTCGCAATATTTTTAGAAATTTGGGCTCTTTTAGTAACATGAACACTTGCGCTGAAGCATCTTTTATGCTCATTTCTTGTTTTTCAGGATTTATTCTGGGTTTAATTTTGTTTATTTGATGAAAATGAACAACAATACACACCATGGAAACATTTTTGTTTGATTTGTGTCGAGTGAGATTTTCACCTAGAACCCAAAGGGGGGGGTATTGGCACTTTTCACGGAAAAATGTGAAAAATTAAATTTTCTAAAAATGAAATAAATGCCTTCTATACACCTCAAACATTCACTCCAAAAAAGAAGATTGTGGTTTTTCGCAATATTTTTAGAAATTTGGGCTCTTATAGTTAGAATAACACTTGCGCTGAAGCATCTTTTATGCTCATTTCTTGTTTTTCAGGATTTATTCTGGGTTTAATTTTGTTTATTTGATGAAAATGAACAACAATACACACCATGGAAACATTTTTGTTTGATTTGTGTCGAGTGAGATTTTCACCTAGAACCCAAAGGGGGGTATTGGCACTTTTCATGGAAAAATGTGAAAAATTAAATTTTCTAAAAATGAAATAAATGCCTTCTATACACCTCAAACATTCACTCCAAAAAAGAAGATTGTGGTTTTTCGCAATATTTTTAGAAATTTGGGCTCTTATTGTAAGAATAACACTTGCGCTGAAGCATCTTTTATTCTCATTTCTTGTTTTTCAGGATTTATTCTGGGTTTAATTTTGTTTATTTGATGAAAATGAACAACAATACACACCATGGAAACATTTTTGTTTGATTTGTGTCGAGTGAGATTTTCACCTAGAACCCAAAGGGGGGGGTATTGGCACTTTTCATGGAAAAATGTGAAAAATGAAATTTTCTAAAAATGTAATAAATGCCTTCTATACACCTGAAACATTCACTCTAAAACTGAAAATTGTTGCTTTTCGCAATATTTTTAGAAATTTGGGCTCTTTTAGTAACATGAACACTTGCGCTGAAGCATCTTTTATGCTCATATCTTACTTTCAGGATTTATTCTGAGTTTTATTTTGTTTATTTGATGAAAATGAACAAGAATACACACCATGGAAACACTTTTGTTTGATTTGTGTCGAGTGAGATTTTCACCTAGAACCCAAAGGGGGGGGTATTGGCACTTTTCATGGAAAAATGTGAAAAATTAAATTTTCTAAAAATGTAATAAATGCCTTCTATACACCTGAAACATTCACTCTTAAACTGAAAATTGTTGCTTTTCGCAATATTTTTAGAAATTTGGGCTCTTTTAGTAACATGAACACTTGCGCTGAAGCATCTTTTATGCTCATATCTTATCTTTCAGGATTTATTCTGAGTTTTATTTTGTTTATTTGATGAAAATGAACAAGAATACACACCATGGAAACATTTTTGTTTGATTTGTGTCGAGTGAGATTTTCACCTAGAACCCAAAGGGGGGGGTATTGGCACTTTTCATGGAAAAATGTGAAAAATTAAATTTTCTAAAAATGTAATAAATGCCTTCTATACACCTCAAAAATTCACTCCAAAAAAGAAGATTGTGGTTTTTCGCAATATTTTTAGAAATTTGGGCTCTTATAGTAAGAATAACACTTGCGCTGAAGCATCTTTTATGCTCATTTCTTGTTTCTCAGGATTTATTCTGGGTTTAATTTTGTTTATTTGATGAAAATGAACAACAATACACACCATGGAAACATTTTTGTTTGATTTGTGTCGAGTGAGATTTTCACCTAGAACCCAAAGGGGGGGGTATTGGCACTTTTCATGGAAAAATGTGAAAAATTCAATTTTCTAAAAATGAAATAAATGCCTTCTATACACCTCAAACATTCACTCTAAAAATGAAATATGTTGCTTTTCGCAATATTTTTAGAAATTTGGCTCTTATAGTAACATTAACACTTGCGCTGAAGCATCTTTTATGCTCATTTCTTGTCTTTCAGGATTTATTCTGGGTTTAATTTTGTTTATTTGATGAAAATGAACAACAATACACACCATGGAAACATTTTTGTTTGATTTGTGTCGAGTGAGATTTTCACCTAGAACCCAAAGGGGGGGTATTGGCACTTTTCATGGAAAAATGTGAAAAATTAAATTTTCTAAAAATGAAATAAATGCCTTCTAAACACCTCAAACATTCACTCTAAAACAGAAGATTGTTGTTTTTCGCAATATTTTTAGAAATTTGGGCTCTTTTAGTAACATTAAAACCTGGGCTGAAGCATCTTTTATGATCATTTATTGTCTTTCAGGATACATTCTGGGTTTTATTTTGTTTATTTGATGAAAATGAACAACAATACACACCATGGAAGCATTTTTGTTTGATTTGTGTCGAGTGAGATTTTCACCTAGAACCCAAAGGGGGGGGTATTGGCACTTTTCATGGAAAAATGTGAAAAATTAAATTTTCTAAAAATGAAATAAATGCCTTCTATACACCTCAAACTTTCACTCTAAAACAGAAGATTGTGGTTTTTCGCAATATTTTTAGAAATTTGGGCTCTTATAGTAAGAATAACACTTGCGCTGAAGCATCTTTTATGCACATTTCTTGTCTTTCAGGCTTTATTCTGGGTTTAATTTTGTTTATTTGATGAAAATGAACAACAATACACACCATGGAAACATTTTTGTTTGATTTGTGTCGAGTGAGATTTTCACCCAGAACCCAAAGGGGGGGTATTGGCACTTTTCATGGAAAAATGTGAAAAATGAAATTTTCTAAAAATTTAATAAATGCCTTCTATACACCTGAAACATTCACTCTAAAACTGAAAATTGTTGCTTTTCGCAATATTTTTAGAAATTTGGGCTCTTTTAGTAACATGAACACTTGCGCTGAAGCATCTTTTATGCTCATATCTTATCTTTCAGGATTTATTCTGAGTTTTATTTTGTTTATTTGATGAAAATGAACAAGAATACACACCATGGAAACATTTTTGTTTGATTTGTGTCGAGTGTGATTTTCACCTAGAACCCAAAGGGGGGGGTATTGGCACTTTTCATGGAAAAATGTGAAAAATTAAATTTTCTAAAAATGTAATAAATGCCTTCTATACACCTCAAAAATTCACTCCAAAAAAGAAGATTGTGATTTTTCGCAATATTTTTAGAAATTTGGGCCCTTATAGTAAGAATAACACTTGCGCTGAAGCATCTTTTATGCTCAATTCTTGTTTTTCAGGATTTATTCTGGGTTTAATTTTGTTTATTTGATGAAAATGAACAACAATACACACCATGGAAACATTTTTGTTTGATTTGTGTCGAGAGAGATTTTCACCTAGAACCCAAAGGGGGGGGGTATTGGCACTTTTCACGGAAAAATAAAAGAAATGAAATTTTCTAAAAATGAAATAAATGCCTTCTATACACCTCAAACATTCACTCTAAAAATGAAAATTGTTGCTTTTCGCAATATTTTTAGAAATTTGGCTCTTATAGTAACATTAACACTTGCGCTGAAGCATCTTTTATGCTCATTTCTTGTCTTTCAGGATTTATTCTGGGTTTAATTTTGTTTATTTGATGAAAATGAACAAGAATACACACCATGGAAACATTTTTGTTTGATTTGTGTCGAGTGAGATTTTCACCTAGAACCCAAAGGGGGGGGTATTGGCACTTTTCATGGAAAAATGTGAAAAATGAAATTTTCTAAAAATGTAATAAATGCCTTCTATACACCTGAAACATTCACTCTAAAACTGAAAATTGTTGCTTTTCGCAATATTTTTAGAAATTTTGGCTCTTTAAGTAACATGAACACTTGCGCTGAAGCATCTTTTATGCTCATATCTTATCTTTCAGGATTTATTCTGAGTTTTATTTTGTTTATTTGATGAAAATGAACAAGAATACACACCATGGAAACATTTTTGTTTGATTTGTGTCGAGTGAGATTTTCACCTAGAACCCAAAGGGGGGGGTATTGGCACTTTTCATGGAAAAATGTGAAAATTAAATTTTCTAAAAATGTAATAAATGCCTTCTATACACCTGAAACATTCACTCTAAAACTGAAAATTGTTGCTTTTCGCAATATTTTTAGAAATTTGGGCTCTTTTAGTAACATGAACACTTGCGCTGAAGCACCTTTTATGCTCTTTTCTTGTCTTTCAGGATTTATTCTGGGTTTAATTTTGTTTATTTGATGAAAATGAACAACAATACACACCATGGAAACATTTTTGTTTGATTTGTGTCGAGTGAGATTTTCACCCAGAACCCAAAGGGGGGGGTATTGGCACTTTTCATGGAAAAATGTGAAAAATGAAATTTTCTTAAAATGTAATAAATGCCTTCTATACACCTGAAACATTCACTCTAAACTGAAAATTTTGCTTTTCGCAATATTTTTAGAAATTTGGGCTCTTTTAGTAACATGAACACTTGCGCTGAAGCATCATTTATGCTCATATCTTATCTTTCAGGATTTATTCTGAGTTTTATTTTGTTTATTTGATGAAAATGAACAAGAATACACACCATGGAAACATTTTTGTTTGATTTGAGTCGAGTGAGATTTTCACCTAGAACCCAAAGGGGGGGGTATTGGCACTTTTCATGGAAAAATGTTATAAATTAAATTTTGAAAAAATGTAATAAATGCCTTCTATACACCTGAAACATTCACTCTAAAACTGAAAATTGTTGCTTTTCGCAATATTTTTAGAAATTTGGGCTCTTTTAGTAACATGAACACTTGCGCTGAAGCATCTTTTATGCTCATATCTTATCTTTCAGGATTTATTCTGAGTTTTATTTTGTTTATTTGATGAAAATGAACAAAAATAAACACCATGGAAACATTTTTGTTTGATTTGTGTCGAGTGAGATTTTCACCTAGAACCCAAAGGGGGGGGTATTGGCACTTTTCATGGAAAAATGTGAAAAATTAAATTTTCTAAAAATGAAATAAATGCCTTCTATACACCTCAAACATTCACTCTAAAAATGAAAATTGTTGCTTTTCGCAATATTTTTAGAAATTTGGCTCTTATAGTAACATTAACACTTGCGCTGAAGCATCTTTTATGCTCATTTCTTGTCTTTCAGGATTTATTCTGGGTTTAATTTTGTTTATTTGATAAAAATGAACAATATTACACACCATGGAAACATTTTTGTTTGATTTGTGTCGAGTGAGATTTTCACCTAAAACCAAAAGGGGGGGGTATTGGCACTTTTCATGGAAAAATGTGAAAAATTAAATTTTCTAAAATGAAATAAATGCCTTCTATACACCTCAAACATTCACTCCAAAAAAGAAGATTGTGGTTTTTCGCAATATTTTTAGAAATTTGGGCTCTTATAGTAAGAATATAACTTGCGCTGAAGCATCTTTTATGCTCATTTCTCGTTTTTCAGGATTTATTCTGGGTTTAATTTTGTTTATTTGATGAAAATGAACAAGAATACACACCATGGAAACATTTTTGTTTGATTTGTGTCGAGTGAGATTTTCACCTAGAATCCAAAGGGGGGGTATTGCCACTTTTCATGGAAAAATGTGAAAAATTAAATTTTCTAAAAATGAAATAAATGCCTTCTATACACCTCAACCATTCACTCCAAAAAGAAGATTATCGTTTTTCCCAATATTTTTAGAAATTTGGGCTCTTATAGTAAGAATAACACTTGCGCTGAAGCATCTTTTATGCTCATTTCTTGTTTTTCAGGATTTATTCTGGGTTAAATTTTGTTTATTTGATGAAAATGAACAACAATACACACCATGGAAACATTTTTGTTTGATTTGTGTCGCGTGAGATTTTCACCTAGAACCCAAAGGGGGGGGTATTGGCATTTTTCATGGAAAAATGTGAAAAATTAAATTTCTAAAAATGAAATAAATGCCTTCTATACACCTCAAACATTCACTCTAAAACAGAAGATTGTGGTTTAACGCAATATTTTTAGAAATTTGGGCTATTATAGTAAGAATAACACTTGCGCTGAAGCATCTTTTATGCTCATTTCTTGTCTTTCAGGATTTATTCTGGGTTTAATTTTGTTTATTTGATGAAAAAAAACAACAATACACACCATGGAAACATTTTTGTTTGATTTGTGTCGAGTGAGATTTTCACCTAGAACCCGAAGGGGGGGGCACTTTTCACAGAAAAATGTGAAAAATTAAATTTTCTAAAAATGAAATAAATGCCTTCTATACACCTCAAACATTCACTCTAAAAATGAAAATTGTTGCTTTTCGCAATATTTTTAGAAATTTGGCACTTATAGTAACATTAACACTTGCGCTGAAGCATCTTTAATGCTCATTTCTTGTCTTTAAGGATTTATTCTGGGTTTAATTTTGTTTATTTGATGAAAATGAACAACAATACACACCATGGAAACATTTTTGTTTTATTTGTGTCGAGTGAGATTTTCACTTAGAACCCAAAGGGGGGGGTATTGGCACTTTTCATGGAAAAATGTGAAAAATTAAATTTTCTAAAAATGAAATAAATGCCTTCTATACACCTCAAACATTAACTCCAAAAAAGAAGATTGTGGTTTTTCGCAATATTTTTAGAAATTTGGGCTCTTATAGTAAGAATAACACTTGCGCTGAAGCATCTTTTATGCTCATTTCTCTATTTTTCAGGATTTATTCTGGGTTTAATTTTGTTTATTTGATGAAAATGAACAACAATACACACCATGGAAACATTTTTGTTTGATTTGTGTCGAGTGAGATTTTCACCTAGAACCCAAAGAGGGGGGTATTGGCACTTTTCATGGAAAAATGTGAAAAATTAAATTTTCTAAAAATGAAATAAATGCCTTCTATACACCTCAAACAATCACTCCAAAAAAGAAGATTGTGGTTTTTCGCAATATTTTTAGAAATTTGGGTTCTTATAGTAAGAATAACACTTGCGCTGAAGCATCTTTTATGCTCATTTCTTGTCTTTAAGGATTTATTCTGGGTTTAATTTTGTTTATTTGATGAAAATGAACAACAATACACACCATGGAAACATTTTTGTTTGATTTGTGTCAAGTGAGATTTTCACCTAGAACCCAAAGGGGGGTATTGGCACTTTTCATGGAAAAATGTGAAAAATTAAATTTTCTAAAAATGAAATAAATGCCTTCTATACACCTCAAACATTCACTCCAAAAAAGAAGATTGTGGTTTTTCGCAATATTTTTAGAAATTTGGGCTCTTATAGTAAGAATAACACTTGCGCTGAAGCATCTTTTATGCTCATTTCTTGTTTTTCAGGATTTATTCTGGGTTTAATATGTTTATTTGATGAAAATGAACAACAATACACACCATGGAAACATTTTTGTTTGATTTGTGTCGAGTGAGATTTTCACCTAGAACCCAAAGGGGGGGGTATTGGCACTTTTCATGGAAAAATGTGAAAAATTAAATTTTCTAAAAATGAAATAAATGCCTTCTATACACCTCAAACATTCACTCTAAAACAGAAGATTGTGGTTTTTCGCAATATTTGAAATTTGGGCTCTTAAAATAATAATAACACTTGCGCTGAAGCATCTTTTATGCTCATTTCTTGTCTTTCAGGATTTATTCTGGGTTTAATTTTGTTTATTTGATGAAAATGAACAACAATACACACCATGGAAACATTTTTGTTTGATTTGTGTCGAGTGAGATTTTCACATAGAACCCAAAGGGGGGGGTATTGGCACTTTTCATGGAAAAATGTGAAAAATGAAATTTTCTAAAAATGAAATAAATGCCTTCTATACACCTCAAACATTCACTCTAAAACAGAAGATTGTGGTTTTTCGCAATATTTTTAGAAATTTGGGCTCTTATAGTAAGAATAACACTTGCGCTGAAGCATCTTTTATGCTCATTTCTTGTCTTTCAGGATTTATTCTGGGTTTAATTTTGTTTATTTGATGAAATGGAACAACAATACACACCATGGAAACATTTTTGTTTGATTTGTGTCGAGTGAGATTTTCACCCAGAACCCAAAGGGGGGGAATTGGCACTTTTCATGGAAAAATGTGAAAAATGAAATTTTCTAAAAATGTAATAAATGCCTTCTATACACCTGAAACATTCACTCTAAAACTGAAAATTGTTGCTTTTCGCAATATTTTTAGGAATTTGGCTCTTATAGTAACATTAACACTTGCGCTGAAGCATCTTTTATGCTCATTTCTTGTCTTTCAGGATTTATTCTGGGTTTAATTTTGTTTATTTGATGAAAATGAACAACAATATACACCAAGGAAACATTTTTGTTTGATTTGTGTCGAGTGAGATTTTCACCTAGAACCAAAAGGGGGGTATTGGCACTTTTCATGGAAAAATTTGAAAAATTAAATTTTCTAAAAATGAAATAAATGCCTTCTATACACCTCAAACATTCACTCCAAAAAAGAAGATTGTGGTTTTTCGCAATATTTTTAGAAATTTGGGCTCTTGAAGTAAGAATAACACTTGCGCTGAAGCATCTTTTATGCTCATTTCTTGTTTTTCAGGATTTATTCTGGGTTTAATTTTGTTTATTTGATGAAAATGAACAAGAATACACACCATGGAAACATTTTTGTTTGATTTGTGTCGAGTGAGATTTTCACCTAGAACCCAAAGGGGGGGGTATTGGCACTTTTCATGGAATAATGTGAAAAAATAAATTTTCTAAAAATGAAATAAATGCCTTCTATACACCTCAAACATTCACTCTAAAACAGAAGATTGTGGTTTTTCGCAATATTTTTAGAAATTTGGGCTCTTATAGTAAGAATAACACTTGCGCTGAAGCATCTTTTATGCTCATTGCTTGTCTTTCAGGATTTATTCTGGGTTTAATTTTGTTTATTTGATGAAAATGAACAACAATACACACCATGGAAACATTTTTGTTTGATTTGTGTCGAGTGAGATTTTCACCCAGAACCCAAAGGGGGGGTATTGGCACTTTTCATGGAAAAATGTGAAAAATGAAATTTTCTAAAAATGTAATAAATGCCTTCTATACACCTGAAACATTCACTCTAAAACTGAAAATTGTTGCTTTTCGCAATATTTTTAGAAATTTGGGCTCTTTTAGTAACATGAACACTTGCGCTGAAGCATCTTTTATGCTCATTTCTTGTCTTTCAGGATTTATTCTGGGTTTAATTTTGTTTATTTGATGAAAAAAAACAACAATACACACCATGGAAACATTTTTGTTTGATTTGTGTCGAGTGAGATTTTCACCTAGAACCCGAAGGGGGGGGCACTTTTCACAGAAAAATGTGAAAAATTAAATTTTCTAAAAATGAAATAAATGCCTTCTATACACCTCAAACATTCACTCTAAAAATGAAAATTGTTGCTTTTCGCAATATTTTTAGAAATTTGGCACTTATAGTAACATTAACACTTGCGCTGAAGCATCTTTAATGCTCATTTCTTGTCTTTAAGGATTTATTCTGGGTTTAATTTTGTTTATTTGATGAAAATGAACAACAATACACACCATGGAAACATTTTTGTTTTATTTGTGTCGAGTGAGATTTTCACTTAGAACCCAAAGGGGGGGGTATTGGCACTTTTCATGGAAAAATGTGAAAAATTAAATTTTCTAAAAATGAAATAAATGCCTTCTATACACCTCAAACATTCACTCCAAAAAAGAAGATTGTGGTTTTTTCGCAATATTTTTAGAAATTTGGGCTCTTATAGTAAGAATAACACTTGCGCTGAAGCATCTTTTATGCTCATTTCTCTATTTTTCAGGATTTATTCTGGGTTTAATTTTGTTTATTTGATGAAAATGAACAACAATACACACCATGGAAACATTTTTGTTTGATTTGTGTCGAGTGAGATTTTCACCTAGAACCCAAAGAGGGGGGTATTGGCACTTTTCATGGAAAAATGTGAAAAATTAAATTTTCTAAAAATGAAATAAATGCCTTCTATACACCTCAAACAATCACTCCAAAAAAGAAGATTGTGGTTTTTCGCAATATTTTTAGAAATTTGGGTTCTTATAGTAAGAATAACACTTGCGCTGAAGCATCTTTTATGCTCATTTCTTGTCTTTAAGGATTTATTCTGGGTTTAATTTTGTTTATTTGATGAAAATGAACAACAATACACACCATGGAAACATTTTTGTTTGATTTGTGTCAAGTGAGATTTTCACCTAGAACCCAAAGGGGGGTATTGGCACTTTTCATGGAAAAATGTGAAAAATTAAATTTTCTAAAAATGAAATAAATGCCTTCTATACACCTCAAACATTCACTCCAAAAAAGAAGATTGTGGTTTTTCGCAATATTTTTAGAAATTTGGGCTCTTATAGTAAGAATAACACTTGCGCTGAAGCATCTTTTATGCTCATTTCTTGTTTTTCAGGATTTATTCTGGGTTTAATATGTTTATTTGATGAAAATGAACAACAATACACACCATGGAAACATTTTTGTTTGATTTGTGTCGAGTGAGATTTTCACCTAGAACCCAAAGGGGGGGGTATTGGCACTTTTCATGGAAAAATGTGAAAAATTAAATTTTCTAAAAATGAAATAAATGCCTTCTATACACCTCAAACATTCACTCTAAAACAGAAGATTGTGGTTTTTCGCAATATTTTTAGAAATTTGGGCTCTTAAAATAATAATAACACTTGCGCTGAAGCATCTTTTATGCTCATTTCTTGTCTTTCAGGATTTATTCTGGGTTTAATTTTGTTTATTTGATGAAAATGAACAACAATACACACCATGGAAACATTTTTGTTTGATTTGTGTCGAGTGAGATTTTCACATAGAACCCAAAGGGGGGGGTATTGGCACTTTTCATGGAAAAATGTGAAAAATGAAATTTTCTAAAAATGAAATAAATGCCTTCTATACACCTCAAACATTCACTCTAAAACAGAAGATTGTGGTTTTTCGCAATATTTTTAGAAATTTGGGCTCTTATAGTAAGAATAACACTTGCGCTGAAGCATCTTTTATGCTCATTTCTTGTCTTTCAGGATTTATTCTGGGTTTAATTTTGTTTATTTGATGAAATGGAACAACAATACACACCATGGAAACATTTTTGTTTGATTTGTGTCGAGGGAGATTTTCACCCAGAACCCAAAGGGGGGGAATTGGCACTTTTCATGGAAAAATGTGAAAAATGAAATTTTCTAAAAATGTAATAAATGCCTTCTATACACCTGAAACATTCACTCTAAAACTGAAAATTGTTGCTTTTCGCAATATTTTTAGGAATTTGGCTCTTATAGTAACATTAACACTTGCGCTGAAGCATCTTTTATGCTCATTTCTTGTCTTTCAGGATTTATTCTGGGTTTAATTTTGTTTATTTGATGAAAATGAACAACAATATACACCAAGGAAACATTTTTGTTTGATTTGTGTCGAGTGAGATTTTCACCTAGAACCAAAAGGGGGGTATTGGCACTTTTCATGGAAAAATTTGAAAAATTAAATTTTCTAAAAATGAAATAAATGCCTTCTATACACCTCAAACATTCACTCCAAAAAAGAAGATTGTGGTTTTTCGCAATATTTTTAGAAATTTGGGCTCTTGAAGTAAGAATAACACTTGCGCTGAAGCATCTTTTATGCTCATTTCTTGTTTTTCAGGATTTATTCTGGGTTTAATTTTGTTTATTTGATGAAAATGAACAAGAATACACACCATGGAAACATTTTTGTTTGATTTGTGTCGAGTGAGATTTTCACCTAGAACCCAAAGGGGGGGGTATTGGCACTTTTCATGGAATAATGTGAAAAAATAAATTTTCTAAAAATGAAATAAATGCCTTCTATACACCTCAAACATTCACTCTAAAACAGAAGATTGTGGTTTTTCGCAATATTTTTAGAAATTTGGGCTCTTATAGTAAGAATAACACTTGCGCTGAAGCATCTTTTATGCTCATTGCTTGTCTTTCAGGATTTATTCTGGGTTTAATTTTGTTTATTTGATGAAAATGAACAACAATACACACCATGGAAACATTTTTGTTTGATTTGTGTCGAGTGAGATTTTCACCCAGAACCCAAAGGGGGGGTATTGGCACTTTTCATGGAAAAATGTGAAAAATGAAATTTTCTAAAAATGTAATAAATGCCTTCTATACACCTGAAACATTCACTCTAAAACTGAAAATTGTTGCTTTTCGCAATATTTTTAGAAATTTGGGCTCTTTTAGTAACATGAACACTTGCGCTGAAGCATCTTTTATGCTCATTTCTTGTTTTTCAGGATTTATTCTGGGTTTAATTTTGTTTATTTGATGAAAATGAACAACAATACACACCATGGAAACATTTTTGTTTGATTTGTGTCGAGAGAGATTTTCACCTAGAACCCAAAGGGGGGGGGTATTGGCACTTTTCACGGAAAAATAAAAGAAATGAAATTTTCTAAAAATGAAATAAATGCCTTCTATACACCTCAAACATTCACTCTAAAAATGAAAATTGTTGCTTTTCGCAATATTTTTAGAAATTTGGCTCTTATAGTAACATTAACACTTGCGCTGAAGCATCTTTTATGCTCATTTCTTGTCTTTCAGGATTTATTCTGGGTTTATTTTTGTTTATTTGATGAAAATGAACAACAATACACACCATGGAAACATTTTTGTTTGATTTGTGTCGAGTGAGATTTTCACCTAGAACCCAAAGGGGGGGGTATTGGCACTTTTCATGGAAAAATGTGAAAAATGAAATTTTCTAAAAATGTAATAAATGCCTTCTATACACCTGAAACATTCACTCTAAAACTGAAAATTGTTGCTTTTCGCAATATTTTTAGAAATTTTGGCTCTTTAAGTAACATGAACACTTGCGCTGAAGCATCTTTTATGCTCATATCTTATCTTTCAGGATTTATTCTGAGTTTTATTTTGTTTATTTGATGAAAATGAACAAGAATACACACCATGGAAACATTTTTGTTTGATTTGTGTCGAGTGAGATTTTCACCTAGAACCCAAAGGGGGGGGTATTGGCACTTTTCATGGAAAAATGTGAAAAATTAAATTTTCTAAAAATGTAATAAATGCCTTCTATACACCTGAAACATTCACTCTAAAACTGAAAATTGTTGCTTTTCGCAATATTTTTAGAAATTTGGGCTCTTTTAGTAACATGAACACTTGCGCTGAAGCACCTTTTATGCTCTTTTCTTGTCTTTCAGGATTTATTCTGGGTTTAATTTTGTTTATTTGATGAAAATGAACAACAATACACACCATGGAAACATTTTTGTTTGATATGTGTCGAGTGAGATTTTCACCCAGAACCCAAAGGGGGGGGTATTGGCACTTTTCATGGAAAAATGTGAAAAATGAAATTTTCTTAAAATGTAATAAATGCCTTCTATACACCTGAAACATTCACTCTAAAACTGAAAATTGTTGCTTTTCGCAATATTTTTAGAAATTTGGGCTCTTTTAGTAACATGAACACTTGCGCTGAAGCATCATTTATGCTCATATCTTATCTTTCAGGATTTATTCTGAGTTTTATTTTGTTTATTTGATGAAAATGAACAAGAATACACACCATGGAAACATTTTTGTTTGATTTGAGTCGAGTGAGATTTTCACCTAGAACCCAAAGGGGGGGGTATTGGCACTTTTCATGGAAAAATGTTATAAATTAAATTTTGAAAAAATGTAATAAATGCCTTCTATACACCTGAAACATTCACTCTAAAACTGAAAATTGTTGCTTTTCGCAATATTTTTAGAAATTTGGGCTCTTTTAGTAACATGAACACTTGCGCTGAAGCATCTTTTATGCTCATATCTTATCTTTCAGGATTTATTCTGAGTTTTATTTTGTTTATTTGATGAAAATGAACAAAAATAAACACCATGGAAACATTTTTGTTTGATTTGTGTCGAGTGAGATTTTCACCTAGAACCCAAAGGGGGGGGTATTGGCACTTTTCATGGAAAAATGTGAAAAATTAAATTTTCTAAAAATGAAATAAATGCCTTCTATACACCTCAAACATTCACTCTAAAAATGAAAATTGTTGCTTTTCGCAATATTTTTAGAAATTTGGCTCTTATAGTAACATTAACACTTGCGCTGAAGCATCTTTTATGCTCATTTCTTGTCTTTCAGGATTTATTCTGGGTTTAATTTTGTTTATTTGATAAAAATGAACAATATTACACACCATGGAAACATTTTTGTTTGATTTGTGTCGAGTGAGATTTTCACCTAGAACCAAAAGGGGGGGGTATTGGCACTTTTCATGGAAAAATGTGAAAAATTAAATTTTCTAAAAATGAAATAAATGCCTTCTATACACCTCAAACATTCACTCCAAAAAAGAAGATTGTGGTTTTTCGCAATATTTTTAGAAATTTGGGCTCTTATAGTAAGAATATAACTTGCGCTGAAGCATCTTTTATGCTCATTTCTCGTTTTTCAGGATTTATTCTGGGTTTAATTTTGTTTATTTGATGAAAATGAACAAGAATACACACCATGGAAACATTTTTGTTTGATTTGTGTCGAGTGAGATTTTCACCTAGAATCCAAAGGGGGGGTATTGCCACTTTTCATGGAAAAATGTGAAAAATTAAATTTTCTAAAAATGAAATAAATGCCTTCTATACACCTCAACCATTCACTCCAAAAAAGAAGATTATCGTTTTTCCCAATATTTTTAGAAATTTGGGCTCTTATAGTAAGAATAACACTTGCGCTGAAGCATCTTTTATGCTCATTTCTTGTTTTTCAGGATTTATTCTGGGTTAAATTTTGTTTATTTGATGAAAATGAACAACAATACACACCATGGAAACATTTTTGTTTGATTTGTGTCGCGTGAGATTTTCACCTAGAACCCAAAGGGGGGGGTATTGGCATTTTTCATGGAAAAATGTGAAAAATTAAATTTTCTAAAAATGAAATAAATGCCTTCTATACACCTCAAACATTCACTCTAAAACAGAAGATTGTGGTTTAACGCAATATTTTTAGAAATTTGGGCTATTATAGTAAGAATAACACTTGCGCTGAAGCATCTTTTATGCTCATTTCTTGTCTTTCAGGATTTATTCTGGGTTTAATTTTGTTTATTTGATGAAAAAAAACAACAATACACACCATGGAAACATTTTTGTTTGATTTGTGTCGAGTGAGATTTTCACCTAGAACCCGAAGGGGGGGGCACTTTTCACAGAAAAATGTGAAAAATTAAATTTTCTAAAAATGAAATAAATGCCTTCTATACACCTCAAACATTCACTCCAAAAAAGAAGATTGTGGTTTTTCGCAATATTTTTAGAAATTTGGGCTCTTATAGTAAGAATAACACTTGCGCTGAAGCATCTTTTATGCTCATTTCTCTATTTTTCAGGATTTATTCTGGGTTTAATTTTGTTTATTTGATGAAAATGAACAACAATACACACCATGGAAACATTTTTGTTTGATTTGTGTCGAGTGAGATTTTCACCTAGAACCCAAAGAGGGGGGTATTGGCACTTTTCATGGAAAAATGTGAAAAATTAAATTTTCTAAAAATGAAATAAATGCCTTCTATACACCTCAAACAATCACTCCAAAAAAGAAGATTGTGGTTTTTCGCAATATTTTTAGAAATTTGGGTTCTTATAGTAAGAATAACACTTGCGCTGAAGCATCTTTTATGCTCATTTCTTGTCTTTCAGGATTTATTCTGGGTTTAATTTTGTTTATTTGATGAAAATGAACAACAATACACACCATGGAAACATTTTTGTTTGATTTGTGTCAAGTGAGATTTTCACCTAGAACCCAAAGGGGGGTATTGGCACTTTTCATGGAAAAATGTGAAAAATTAAATTTTCTAAAAATGAAATAAATGCCTTATATACACCTCAAACATTCACTCCAAAAAAGAAGATTGTGGTTTTTCGCAATATTTTTAGAAATTTGGGCTCTTATAGTAAGAATAACACTTGCGCTGAAGCATCTTTTATGCTCATTTCTTGTTTTTCAGGATTTATTCTGGGTTTAATATGTTTATTTGATGAAAATGAACAACAATACACACCATGGAAACATTTTTGTTTGATTTGTGTCGAGTGAGATTTTCACCTAGAACCCAAAGGGGGGGGTATTGGCACTTTTCATGGAAAAATGTGAAAAATTAAATTTTCTAAAAATGAAATAAATGCCTTCTATACACCTCAAACATTCACTCTAAAACAGAAGATTGTGGTTTTTCGCAATATTTTTAGAAATTTGGGCTCTTAAAGTAATAATAACACTTGCGCTGAAGCATCTTTTATGCTCATTTCTTGTCTTTCAGGATTTATTCTGGGTTTAATTTTGTTTATTTGATGAAAATGAACAACAATACACACCATGGAAACATTTTTGTTTGATTTGTGTCGAGTGAGATTTTCACATAGAACCCAAAGGGGGGGGTATTGGCACTTTTCATGGAAAAATGTGAAAAATGAAATTTTCTAAAAATGAAATAAATGCCTTCTATACACCTCAAACATTCACTCTAAAACAGAAGATTGTGGTTTTTCGCAATATTTTTAGAAATTTGGGCTCTTATAGTAAGAATAACACTTGCGCTGAAGCATCTTTTATGCTCATTTCTTGTCTTTCAGGATTTATTCTGGGTTTAATTTTGTTTATTTGATGAAATGGAACAACAATACACACCATGGAAACATTTTTGTTTGATTTGTGTCGAGTGAGATTTTCACCCAGAACCCAAAGGGGGGGAATTGGCACTTTTCATGGAAAAATGTGAAAAATGAAATTTTCTAAAAATGTAATAAATGCCTTCTATACACCTGAAACATTCACTCTAAAACTGAAAATTGTTGCTTTTCGCAATATTTTTAGGAATTTGGCTCTTATAGTAACATTAACACTTGCGCTGAAGCATCTTTTATGCTCATTTCTTGTCTTTCAGGATTTATTCTGGGTTAAATTTTGTTTATTTGATGAAAATGAACAACAATATACACCAAGGAAACATTTTTGTTTGATTTGTGTCGAGTGAGATTTTCACCTAGAACCAAAAGGGGGGTATTGGCACTTTTCATGGAAAAATGTGAAAAAATAAATTTTCTAAAAATGAAATAAATGCCTTCTATACACCTCAAACATTCACTCTAAAACAGAAGATTGTGGTTTTTCGCAATATTTTTAGAAATTTGGGCTCTTATAGTAAGAATAACACTTGCGCTGAAGCACCTTTTATGCTCATTGCTTGTCTTTCAGGATTTATTCTGGGTTTAATTTTGTTTATTTGATGAAAATGAACAACAATACACACCATGGAAACATTTTTGTTTGATTTGTGTCGAGTGAGATTTTCACCCAGAACCCAAAGGGGGGGGTATTGGCACTTTTCATGGAAAAATGTGAAAAATGAAATTTTCTAAAAATGTAATAAATGCCTTCTATACACCTGAAACATTCACTCTAAAACTGAAAATTGTTGCTTTTCGCAATATTTTTAGAAATTTGGGCTCTTTTAGTAACATGAACACTTGCGCTGAAGCATCTTTTATGCTCATATCTTATCTTTCAGGATTTATTCTGAGTTTTATTTTGTTTATTTGATGAAAATGAACAACAATACACACCATGGAAACATTTTTGTCTGATTTGTGTCGAGTGAGATTTTCACCTAGAACCCAAAGGGGGGGGGTATTGGCACTTTTCACGGAAAAATGTGTAAATTAAATTTTCTAAAAATGAAATAAATGCCTTCTATACACCTCAAACATTCACTCTAAAAATGAAAATTGTTGCTTTTTGCAATATTTTTAGAAATTTGGCCCTTATATTAACATTAACACTTGCGCTGAAGCATCTTTTATGCTCATTTCTTGGCTTTCAGGGTAAATTCTGAGTTTTATTTTGTTTATTTGATGAAAATGAACAACAATACACACCATGGAAACATTTTTGTTTGATTTGTGTCGAGTGAGATTTTCACCTAGAACCCAAAGGGGGGGGGTATTGGCACTTTTCATGGAAAAATGTGAAAAATTAAATTTTCTAAAAATGTAATAAATGCCTTCTGTACACCTCAAAAATTCACTCCAAAAAAGAAGATTGTGGTTTTTCGCAATATTTTTAGAAATTTGGGCTCTTATAGTAAGAATAACACTTGCGCTGAAGCATCTTTTATGCTCATATCTTATCTTTCAGGATTTATTCTGAGTTTTATTTTGTTTATTTGATGAAAATGAACAAGAATACACACCATGGAAACATTTTTGTTTGATTTGTGTCGAGTGAGATTTTCACCTAGAACCCAAAGGGGGGGGTATTGGCACTTTTCATGGAAAAATGTGAAAAATTAAATTTTCTAAAAATGTAATAAATGCCTTCTATACACCTGAAACATTCACTCTAAAACTGAAAATTGTTGTTTTTCGCAAAATTTTTAGAAATTTGGGCTCTTTGAGTAACATGAACACTTGCGCTGAAGCATCTCTTATGCTCATATCTTATCTTTCAGGATTTACTCTGAGTTTTATTTTGTTTATATGATGAAAATGAACAAGAATACACACCATGGAAACATTTTTGTTTGATTTGTGTCGAGTGAGATTTTCACCTAGAACCCAAAGGGGTATTGGCACTTTTCATGGAAAAATGTGAAAAATTAAATTTTCTAAAAATGAAATAAATGCCTTCTATACACCTCAAACATTCACTCCAAAAAAGAAGATTGTGGTTTTTCGCAATATTTTTAGAAATTTGGGCTCTTTTAGTAACATTAACACTTGCGCTGAAGCATCTTTAATGCTCATTTCTTGTTTTTCAGGATTTATTCTGGGTTTAATTTTGTTTATTTGATGAAAATGAACAACAATACACACCATGGAAACATTTTTGTTTGATTTGTGTCGAGTGAGATTTTCACCTAGAACCCAAAGGGGGGGGTATTGGCACTTTTCACGGAAAAATGTAAAAAATTAAATTTTCTAAAAATGAAATAAATGCCTTCTATACACCTCAAACATTCACTCTAAAAATGAAAATTGTTGCTTTTTTGCAATATTTTTAGAAATTTGGCTCTTATAGTAACATTAACACTTGCGCTGAAGCATCTTTTATGCTCATTTCTTGTCTTTCAGGATTTATTTTGGGTTTAATTTTGTTTATTTGATGAAAATGAACAACAATACACACCATGGAAACATTTTTGTTTGATTTGTGTCGAGTGAGATTTTCACCTAGAACCCAGAGGGGGGGTATTGGCACTTTTCACGGAAAAATGTGAAAAATTAAATTTTCTAAAAATGAAATAAATGCCTTCTATACACCTCAAACATTCACTCCAAAAAAGAAGATTGTGGTTTTTCGCAATATTTTTAGAAATTTGGGCTCTTATAGTAGGAATAACACTTGCGCTGAAGCATCTTTTATGCTCATTTCTTGTTTTTCAGGATTTATTCTGGGTTTAATTTTGTTTATTTGATGAAAATGAACAACAATACACACCATGGAAACATTTTTGTTGGATTTGTGTCGAGTGAGATTTTCACCTAGAACCCAAAGGGGGGGGTATTGGCACTTTTCATGGGAAAATGTGAAAAATTAAATTTTCTAAAAATGAAATAAATGCCTTCTATACACCTCAAACATTCACTCTAAAACAGAAGATTGTGGTTTTTCGCAATATTTTTAGAAATTTGGGCTCTTATAGTAAGAATAACACTTGCGCTGAAGCATCTTTTATGCTCATTTCTTGTCTTTCAGGATTTATTCTGGGTTTAATTTTGTTTATTTGATGAAAATGAACAACAATACACACCATGGAAACATTTTTGTTTGATTTGTGTCGAGTGAGATTTTCACCTAGAACCCAAAGGGGGGTATTGGCACTTTTCATGGAAAAATGTGAAAAATTAAATTTTCTAAAAATGAAATAAATGCCTTCTATACACCTCAAACATTCACTCCAAAAAAGAAGATTGTGGTTTTTCGCAATATTTTTAGAAATTTGGGCTCTTTTAGTAACATGAACACTTGCGCTGAAGCATCTTTTATGCTCATATCTTATCTTTCAGGATTTATTCTGAGTTTTATTTTGTTTATTTGATGAAAATGAACAAGAATACACACCATGGAAACATTTTTGTTTGATTTGTGTCGAGTGAGATTTTCACCTAGAACCCAAAGGGGGGCGTATTGGCACTTTTCATGGAAAAATGTGAAAAATTAAATTTTCTAAAAATGTAATAAATGCCTTCTATACATCTGAAACATTCACTCTAAAACTGAAAATTGTTGCTTTTCGCAATATTTTTAGAAATTTGGGCTCTTTTAGTAACATGAACACTTGCGCTGAAGCACCTTTTATGCTCATTTCTTGTCTTTCAGGATTTATTCTGGGTTTAATTTGGTTTATTTGATGAAAATGAACAACAATACACACCATGGAAACATTTTTGTTTGATTTGTGTCGAGTGAGATTTTCACCCAGAACCCAAAGGGGGGGGTATTGGCACTTTTCAAGGAAAAATGTGAAAAATGAAATTTTCTTAAAATGTAATAAATGCCTTCTATACACCTGAAACATTCACTCTAAAACTGAAAATTGTTGCTTTTCGCAATATTTTTAGAAATTTGGGCTCTTTTAGTAACATGAACACTTGCGCTGAAGCATCTTTTATGCTCATTTCTTGTTTTTCAGGATTTATTCTGGGTTCAATTTTGTTTATTTGATGAAAATGAACAACAATACACACCATGGAAACATTTTTGTTTGATTTGTGTCGAGTGAGATTTTCACCCAGAACCCAAAAGGGGGGGTATTGGCACTTTTCATGGAAAAATGTGAAAAATGAAATTTTCTAAAAATGTAATAAATGCCTTCTATACACCTGAAACATTCACTCTAAAACTGAAAATTGTTGCTTTTCGCAATATTTTTAGAAATTTGGGCTCTTTTGTAACATGAACACTTGCGCTGAAGCATCTTTTATGCTCATATCTTATCTTTCAGGATTTATTCTGAGTTTTATTTGGTTTATTTGATGAAAATGAACAAGAATACACACCATGGAAACATTTTTGGTTGATTTGTGTCGAGTGAGATTTTCACCTAGAACCCAAAGGGGTATTGGTACTTTTCATGGAAAAATGTGAAAAATTAAATTTTCTAAAAATGAAATAAATGCCTTCTATACACCTCAAACATTCACTCCAAAAAAGAAGATTGTGGTTTTTCGCAATATTTTTAAAAATTTGGGCTCTTATAGTAAGAATAACACTTGCGCTGAAGCATCTTTTATGCTCATTTCTTGTTTTTCAGGATTTATTCTGGGTTTATTTTTGTTTATTTGATGAAAATGAACAACAATACACACCATGGAAACATTTTTGTTTGATTTGTGTCGAGTGAGATTTTCACCTAGAACCCAAAGGGGGGGGTATTGGCACTTTTCATGGAAAAATGTGAAAAATGAAATTTTCTAAAAATGTAATAAATGCCTTCTATACACCTGAAACATTCACTCTAAAACTGAAAATTGTTGCTTTTCGCAATATTTTCAGAAATTTGGGCTCTTTTAGTAACATGAACACTTGCGCTGAAGCATCTTTTATGCTCATATCTTATCTTTCAGGATTTATTCTGAGTTTTATTTTGTTTATTTGATGAAAATGAACAAGAATACACACCATGGAAACATTTTTGTTTGATTTGTGTCGAGTGAGATTTTCACCTAGAACCCAAAGGGGGGGGTATTGGCACTTTTCATGGAAAAATGTGAAAAATGAAATTTTCTAAAAATTTATAAATGCCTTCTATACACCTGAAACATTCACTCTAAAACTGAAAATTGTTGCTTTTCGCAATATTTTTAGAAATTTGGGCTCTTTTAGTAACATGAACACTTGCGCTGAAGCATCTTTTATGCTCATATCTTATCTTTCAGGATTTATTCTGAGTTTTATTTTGTTTATTTGATGAAAATGAACAAGAATACACACCATGGAAACATTTTTGGTTGATTTGTGTCGAGTGAGATTTTCACCTAGAACCCAAAGGGGTATTGGCACTTTTCATGGGAAAATATGAAAAATTAAATTTTCTAAAAATGAAATAAATGCCTTCTATACACCTCAAACATTCACTCTAAAACAGAAGATTGTGGTTTTTCGCAATATTTTAAGAAATTTGGGCTCTTATAGTAAGAATAACACTTGCGCTGAAGCATCTTTTATGCTCATTTCTTGTCTTTCAGGATTTATTCTGGGTTTAATTTTGTTTATTTGATGAAAATGAACAACAATACACACCATGGAAACATTTTTGTTTGATTTGTGTCGAGTGAGATTTTCACCTAGAACCCAAAGGGGGGTATTGGCACTTTTCATGGAAAAATGAAAAATTAATTTTTCTAAAAATGAAATAAATGCCTTCTATACACCTCAAACATTCACTCCAAAAAAGAAGATTGTGGTTTTTCGCAATATTTTTAGAAATTTGGGCTCTTATTGTAAGAATAACACTTGCGCTGAAGCATCTTTTATGCTCATTTCTTGTCTTTCAGGATTTATTCTGGGTTTAATTTTGTTTATTTGATGAAAATGAACAACAATACACACCATGGAAACATTTTTGTTTGATTTGTGTCGAGTGAGATTTTCACCTAGAACCCAAAGGGGGGGGGTATTGGCACTTTTCACGGAAAAATGTAAAAAATTAAATTTTCTAAAAATGTAATAAATGCCTTCTATACACCTCAAACATTCACTCCAAAAAAGAAGATTGTGGTTTTTCGCAATATTTTTAGAAATTTGGGCTCTTTTAGTAACATTAACACTTGCGCTGAAGCATCTTTTATGCTCATTTCTTGTTTTTCAGGATTTTTTCTGGGTTTAATTTTGTTTATTTGATGAAAATGAACAACAATACACACCATGGAAACATTTTTGTTGGATTTGTGTCGAGTGAGATTTTCACCTAGAACCCAAAGGGGGGGGGTATTGGCACTTTTCATGGGAAAATGTGAAAAATTAAATTTTCTAAAAATGAAATAAATGCCTTCTATACACCTCAAACATTCACTCTAAAACAGAAGATTGTGGTTTTTCGCAATATTTTTAGAAATTTGGGCTCTTATAGTAAGAATAACACTTGCGCTGAAGCATCTTTTATGCTCATTTCTTGTCTTTCAGGATTTATTCTGGGTTTAATTTTGTTTATTTGATGAAAATGAACAACAATACACACCATGGAAACATTTTTGTTTGATTTGTGTCGAGTGAGATTTTCACCTAGAACCCAAAGGGGGGGGTATTGGCACTTTTCACGGAAAAATGTAAAAAATTAAATTTTCTAAAAATGAAATAAATGCCTTCTATACACCTCAACCATTCACTCTAAAAATGAAAAGTGTTGCTTTTTTGCAATATTTTTAGAAATTTGGCTCTTATAGTAACATTAACACTTGCGCTGAAGCATCTTTATGCTCATTTCTTGTCTTTCAGGATTTATTCTGGGTTTAATTTTGTTTATTTGATGAAAATGAACAACAATACACAACATGGAAACATTTTTGTTTGATTTGTGTCGAGTGAGATTTTCACCTAGAACCCAAAGGGGGGGGTATTGGCACTTTTCACGGAAAAATGTGAAAAATTAAATTTTCTAAAAATGAAATAAATGCCTTCTATACACCTCAAACATTCACTCCAAAAAAGAAGATTGTGGTTTTTCGCAATATTTTTAGAAATTTGGGCTCTTATAGTAAGAATAACACTTGCGCTGAAGCATCTTTTATGCTCATTTCTTGTTTTTCAGGATTTATTCTGGGTTTAATTTTGTTTATTTGATGAAAATGAACAACAATACACACCATGGAAACATTTTTGTTTGATTTGTGTCGAGTGAGATTTTCACCTAGAACCCAAAGGGGGGTATTGGCACTTTTCATGGAAAAATGTGAAAAATTAATTTTTCTAAAAATGAAATAAATGCCTTCTATACACCTCAAACATTCACTCCAAAAAAGAAGATTGTGGTTTTTCGCAATATTTTTAGAAATTTGGGCTCTTATTGTAAGAATAACACTTGCGCTGAAGCATCTTTTATGCTCATTTCTTGTCTTTCAGGATTTATTCTGGGTTTAATTTTGTTTATTTGATGAAAATGAACAACAATACACACCATGGAAACATTTTTGTTTGATTTGTGTCGAGTGAGATTTTCACCTAGAACCCAAAGGGGGGTATTGGCACTTTTCATGGAAAAATGTGAAAAATTAAATTTTCTAAAAATGAAATAAATGCCTTCTATACACCTCAAACATTCACTCCAAAAAAGAAAATTGTGGTTTTTCGCAATATTTTTAGAAATTTGGGCTCTTATTGTAAGAATAACACTTGCGCTGAAGCATCTTTTATGCTCATTGCTTGAATTTCAGGATTTATTCTGGGTTTAATTTTGTTTATTTGATGAAAATGAACAACAATACACACCATGGAAACATTTTTGTTTGATTTGTGTCGAGTGAGATCTTCACCTAGAACCCAAAGGGGGGGGTATTGGCACTTTTCATGGAAAAATGTGAAAAATTAAATTTTCTAAAAATGTAATAAATGCCTTCTATACACCTCAAACATTCACTCCAAAAAAGAAGATTGTGGTTTTTCGCAATATTTTTAGAAATTTGGGCTCTTTTAGTAACATTAACACTTGCGCTGAAGCATCTTTTATGCTCATTTCTTGTTTTTCAGGATTTATTCTGGGTTTAATTTTGTTTATTTGATGAAAATGAACAAGAAAACACACCATGGAAACATTTTTGTTTGATTTGTGTCGAGTGAGATTTTCACCTAGAACCCAAAGGGGGGGGTATTGGCACTTTTCATGGAAAAATGTGAAAAATGAAATTTTCTAAAAATGTAATAAATGCCTTCTATACACCTGAAACATTCACTCTAAAACTGAAAATTGTTGCTTTTCGCAATATTTTTAGAAATTTGGGCTCTTTTAGTAACATGAACACTTGCGCTGAAGCATCTTTTATGCTCATATCTTATCTTTCAGGATTTATTCTGAGTTTTATTTTGTTTATTTGATGAAAATGAACAAGAATACACACCATGGAAACATTTTTGGTTGATTTGTGTCGAGTGAGATTTTCACGTAGAACCCAAAGGGGTATTTGCACTTTTCATGGAAAAATGTGAAAAATTAAATTTTCTAAAAATGAAATAAATGCCTTCTATACACCTCAAACATTCACTCGAAAAAAGAAGATTGTGGTTTTTCGCAATATTTTTAGAAATTTGGGCTCTTATAGTAAGAATAACACTTGCGCTGAAGCATCTTTTATGCTCATTTCTTGTTTTTCAGGATTTATTCTGGGTTTATTTTGTTTATTTGATGAAAATGAACAACAATACACACCATGGAAACATTTTTGTTTGATTTGTGTCGAGTGAGATTTTCACCTAGAACCCAAAGGGGGGGGTATTGGCACTTTTCGTGGGAAAATGTGAAAAATTAAATTTTCTAAAAATGAAATAAATGCCTTCTATACACCTCAAACATTCACTCTAAAACAGAAGATTGTGGTTTTTCGCAATATTTTTAGAAATTTGGGCTCTTATAGTAAGAATAACACTTGCGCTGAAGCATCTTTTATGCTCATTTCTTGTCTTTCAGGATTTATTCTGGGTTTAATTTGGTTTATTTGATGAAAATGAACAACAATACACACCATGGAAACATTTTTGTTTGATTTGTGTCGAGTGAGATTTTCACCCAGAACCCAAAGGGGGGGGGTATTGGCACTTTTCAAGGAAAAATGTGAAAAATGAAATTTTCTTAAAATGTAATAAATGCCTTCTATACACCTGAAACATTCACTCTAAAACTGAAAATTGTTGCTTTTCGCAATATTTTTAGAAATTTGGGCTCTTTTAGTAACATGAACACTTGCGCTGAAGCATCTTTTATGTTCATTTCTTGTTTTTCAGGATTTATTCTGGGTTCAATTTTGTTTATTTGATGAAAATGAACAACAATACACACCAAGGAAACATTTTTGTTTGATTTGTGTCGAGTGAGATTTTCACTTAGAACCCAAAGGGTTTTGGCACTTTTCACGGAAAAATGTGAAAAATTAAATTTTCTAAAAATGAAATAAATGCCTTCTATACACCTCAAACATTCACTCTAAAAATGAAAATTGTTGCTTTTCGCAATACTTTTAGAAATTTGGCTCTTATAGTAACATTAACCTTTGCGCTGAAGCATCTTTTATGCTCATTTCTTGTCTTTCAGGATTTATTCTGGGTTTAATTTTGTTTATTTGATGAAAATGAACAACAATACACACCATGGAAACATTTTTGTTTGATTTGTGTCGAGTGAGATTTTCACCTAGAACCCAAAGGGGGGGTATTGGCACTTTTCATGGAAAAATGTGAAAAATTAAATTTTCTAAAAATGAAATAAATTCCTTCTATACACCTCAAACATTCACTCCAAAAAAGAAGATTGTGGTTTTTCGCAATATTTTTAGAAATTTGGGCTCTTATAGTAAGAATATAACTTGCGCTGAAGCATCTTTAATGCTCATTTCTCGTTTTTCAGGATTTATTCTGGGTTTAATTTTGTTTATTTGATGAAAATGAACAAGAATACACACCATGGAAACATTTTTGTTTGATTTGTGTCTAGTGAGATTTTCACCTAGAACCCAAAGGGGGGGTATTGGCACTTTTCATGGAAAAATGTGAAACATTAAATTTTCTAAAAATGAAATAAATGCCTTCTATACACCTCAACCATTCACTCCAAAAAAGAAGATTATCGTTTTTCCCAATATTTTTAGAAATTTGGGCTCTTATAGTAAGAATAACACTTGCGCTGAAGAATCTTTTATGCTCATTTCTTGTTTTTCAGGATTAATTCTGGGTTTAATTTTGTTTATTTGATGAAAATGAACAACAATACACACCATGGAAACATTTTTGTTTGATTTGTGTCGCGTGAGATTTTCACCTAGAACCCAAAGGGGGGGGGTATTGGCACTTTTCATGGAAAAATGTGAAAAATTAAATTTTCTAAAAATGAAATAAATGCCTTCTATACACCTCAAACATTCACTCTAAAACAGAAGATTGTGGTTTATCGCAATATTTTTAGAAATTTGGGCTATTATAGTAAGAATAACACTTGCGCTGAAGCATCTTTTATGCTCATTTCTTGTCTTTCAGGATTTATTCTGGGTTTAATTTTGTTTATTTGATGAAAATTAACAACAATACACACCATGGAAACATTTTTGTTTGATTTGTGTCGAGTAATATTTTCACCTAGAACCCGAAGGGGGGGGTATTGGCACTTTTCACGGAAAAATGTGAAAAATTAAATTTTCTAAAAATGAAATAAATGCCTTCTATACACCTCAAACATTCACTCTAAAAATGAAAATTGTTGCTTTTCGCAATATATTTAGAAATTTGGCTCTTATAGTAACATTAACACTTGCGCTGAAGCATCTTTTATGCTCATTTCTTGTCTTTAAGGATTTATTCTGGGTTTAATTTTGTTTATTTGATGAAAATGAACAACAATACACACCATGGAAACATTTTTGTTTGATTTGTGTCGAGTGAGATTTTCACCTAGAACCCAAAGGGGGGGGTATTGGCACTTTTCATGGAAAAATGTGAAAAATTAAATTTTCTAAAAATGAAATAAATGCCTTCTATACACCTCAAACATTCACTCCAAAAAAGAAGATTGTGGTTTTTCGCAATATTTTTAGAAATTTGGGCTCTTATAATAAGAATATAACTTGCGCTGAAGCATCTTTTATGCTCATTTCTCGTTTTTCAGGATTTATTCTGGGTTTAATTTTGTTTATTTGATGAAAATGAACAAGAATACACACCATGGAAACATTTTTGTTTGATTTGTGTCGAGTGAGATTTTCACCTAGAACCCAAAGGGGGGGTATTGGCACTTTTCATGGAAAAATGTGAAAAATTAAATTTTCTAAAAATGAAATAAATGCCTTCAATACACCTCAACCATTCACTCCAAAAAAGAAGATTATCGTTTTTCACAATATTTTTAGAAATTTGGGCTCTTATAGTAAGAATAACACTTGCGCTGAAGCATCTATTATGCTCATTTCTTGTTTTTCAGGATTTATTCTGGGTTTAATTTTGTTTATTTAATGAAAATGAACATCAATACACACCATGGAAACATTTTTGTTTGATTTGTGTCGCGTGAGATTTTCACCTAGAACCCAAAGGGAGTATTGGCACTTTTCATGGAAAAATGTGAAAAATTAAATTTTCTAAAAATGAAATAAATGCCTTCTATACACCTCAAACATTCACTCTAAAACAGAAGATTGTGGTTTATCGCAATATTTTTAGAAATTTGGGCTATTATAGTAAGAATAACACTTGCGCTGAAGCATCTTTTATGCTCATTTCTTGTCTTTCAGGATTTATTCTGGGTTTAATTTTGTTTATTTGATGAAAATAAACAACAATACACACCATGGAAACATTTTTGTTTGATTTGTGTCGAGTGAGATTTTCACCTAGAACCCGAAGGGGGGGGGGGTATTGGCACTTTTCACGGAAAAATGTGAAAAATTAAATTTTCTAAAAATGAAATAAATGCCTTCTATACACCTCAAACATTCACTCTAAAAATGAAAATTGTTGCTTTTCGCAATATTTTTAGAAATTTGGCTCTTAAAGTAACATTAACACTTGCGCTGAAGCATCTTTTATGCTCATTTCTTGTCTTTAAGAATTTATTCTGGGTTTAATTTTGTTTATTTGATGAAAATGAACAACAATACACACCATGGAAACATTTTTGTTTTATTTGTGCCGAGTGAGATTTTCACTTAGAACCCAAAGGGGGGGGTATTGGCACTTTTCACGGAAAAATGTGAAAAATTAAATTTTCTAAAAATGAAATAAATGCCTTCTATACTCCTCAAACATTCACTCTAAAAATGAAAATTGTTGATTTTCGCAATATTTTTAGAAATTTGGCTCTTATAGTAACATTAACACTTGCGCTGAAGCATCTTTTATGCTCATTTCTTGTCTTTCAGGATTTATTCTGGGTTTAATTTTGTTTATTTGATGAAAATGAACAACAATACACACCATGGAAACATTTTTGTTTGATTTGTGTCGAGTGAGATTTTCACCTAGAACCCAAAGGGGGGGGTATTGGCACTTTTCATGGAAAAATGTGAAAAATTAAATTTTCTAAAAATGAAATAAATGCCTTCTTTACACCTCAAACATTCACTCTAAAACTGAAAATTGTTGCTTTTCGCAATATTTTTAGAAATTTGGGCTCTTTTAGTAACATGAACACTTGCGCTGAAGCATCTTTTATGCTCATATCTTATCTTTCAGGATTTATTCTGAGTTTTATTTTGTTTATTTGATGAAAATGAACAAGAATACACACCATGGAAACTTTTTTGTTTGATTTGTGTCGAGTGAGATTTTCACCTAGAACCCAAAGGGGGGGTATTGACACTTTTCATGGAAAAAAGTGAAAAATTAAATTTTCTAAAAATGAAATAAATGCCTTCTATACACCTCAAACATTCACTCCAAAAAAGAAGATGGATTTATTCTGGGTTTAATTTTGTTTATTTGATGAAAATGAACAACAATACACACCATGGAAACATTTTTGTTTGATATGTGTCGAGTGAGATTTTCACCTAGAACCCAAAGGGGGGGGTATTGGCACTTTTCACGGAAAAATGTGAAAAATTAAATTTTCTAAAAATGAAATAAATGCCTTCTATACACCTCAAACATTCACTCTAAAACAGAAGATTGTGGTTTATCGCAATATTTTTAGAAATTTGGGCAATTATAGTAGGAATAACACTTGCGCTGAAGCATCTTTTATGCTCATTTCTTGTCTTTCAGGATTTATTCTGGGTTTAATTTTGTTTATTTGATGAAAATTAACAACAATACACACCATGGAAACATTTTTGTTTGATTTGTGTCGAGTGAGATTTTCACCTAGAACCCGAAGGGGGGGGTATTGGCACTTTTCACGGAAAAATGTGAAAAATTAAATTTTCTAAAAATGAAATAAATGCCTTCTATACACCTCAAACATTCACTCTAAAAATGAAAATTGTTGCTTTTCGCAATATTTTTAGAACTTTGGCTCTTATAGTAACATTAACACTTGCGCTGAAGCATCTTTTATGCTCATTTCTTGTCTTTAAGGATTTATTCTGGGTTTAATTTTGTTTATTTGATGAAAATGAACAACAATACACACCATGGAAACATTTTTGTTTGATTTGTGTCGAGTGAGATTTTCACCTAGAACCCAAAGGGGGGGGTATTGGCACTTTTCATGGAAAAATGTGAAAAATTAAATTTTCTAAAAATGAAATAAATGCCTTCTATACACCTCAAACATTCACTCCAAAAAAGAAGATTGTGGTTTTTCGCAATATTTTTAGAAATTTGGGCTCTTATAATAAGAATATAACTTGCGCTGAAGCATCTTTTATGCTCATTTCTCGTTTTTCAGGATTTATTCTGGGTTTAATTTTGTTTATTTGATGAAAATGAACAACAATAACCACAATGGAAACATTTTTGTTTGATTTGTGTCGCGTGAGATTTTCACCTAGAACCCAAAGGGGGTATTGGCACTTTTCATGGAAAAATGTGAAAAATTAAATTTTCTAAAAATGAAATAAATGCCTTCTATACACCTCAAACATTCACTCTAAAACAGAAGATTGTGGTTTATCGCAATATTTTTAGAAATTTGGGCTATTATAGTAAGAATAACACTTGCGCTGAAGCATCTTTTATGCTCATTTCTTGTCTTTCAGGATTTATTCTGGGTTTAATTTTGTTTATTTGATGAAAATAAACAACAATACACACCATGGAAACATTTTTGTTTGATTTGTGTCGAGTGAGATTTTCACCTAGAACCTGAAGGGGGGGGGGTATTGGCACTTTTCACGGAAAAATGTGAAAAATTAAATTTTCTAAAAATGAAATAAATGCCTTCTATACACCTCAAACATTCACTCTAAAAATGAAAATTGTTGCTTTTCGCAATATTTTTAGAAATTTGGCTCTTATAGTAACATTAACACTTGCGCTGAAGCATCTTTTATGCTCATTTCTTGTCTTTAAGAATTTATTCTGGGTTTAATTTTGTTTATTTGATGAAAATGAACAACAATACACACCATGGAAACATTTTTGTTTTATTTGTGCCGAGTGAGATTTTCACTTAGATCCCAAAGGGGGGGGTATTGGCACTTTTCATGGAAAAATGTGAAAAATTAAATTTTCTAAAAATGAAATAAATGCCTTCTATACACCTCAAACATTCACTCTAAAACAGAAGATTGTGGTTTTTCGCTATATTTTTAGAAATTTGGGCTCTTATAGTAAGAATAACACTTGCGCTGAAGCATCTTTTATGCTCATTTCTTGTTTTTCAGGATTTATTCTGGGTTTAATTTTTTTTATTTGATGAAAATGAACAACAATACACACCATGGAAACATTTTTGTTTGATTTGTGTCGAGTGAGATTTTCACCTAGAACCCAAAGGGGGGGGTATTGGCACTTTTCACGGAAAAATGTGAAAAATTAAATTTTCTAAAAATGAAATAAATGCCTTCTATACTCCTCAAACATTCACTCTAAAAATGAAAATTGTTGCTTTTCGCAATATTTTTAGAAATTTGGCTCTTATAGTAACATTAACACTTGCGCTGAAGCATCTTTTATGCTCATTTCTTGTCTTTCAGGATTTATTCTGGGTTTAATTTTGTTTATTTGATGAAAATGAACAACAATACAAACCATGGAAACATTTTTGTTTGATTTGTGTCGAGTGAGATTTTCACCTAGAACCCAAAGGGGGGGGTATTGGCACTTTTCATGGAAAAATGTGAAAAATTAAATTTTCTAAAAATGAAATAAATGCCTTCTTTACACCTCAAACATTCACTCTAAAACTGAAAATTGTTGCTTTTCGCAATATTATTAGAAATTTGGGCTCTTTTAGTAACATGAACACTTGCGCTGAAGCATCTTTTATGCTCATATCTTATCTTTCAGGATTTATTCTGAGTTTTATTTTGTTTATTTGATGAAAATGAACAAGAATACACACCATGGAAACATTTTTGTTTGATTTGTGTCGAGTGAGATTTTCACCTAGAACCCAAAGGGCGGGGTATTGACACTTTTCATGGAAAAAAGTGAAAAATTAAATTTTCTAAAAATGAAATAAATGCCTTCTATACACCTCAAACATTCACTCCAAAAAAGAAGATGGATTTATTCTGGGTTTAATTTTGTTTATTTGATGAAAATGAACAACAATACACACCATGGAAACATTTTTGTTTGATATGTGTCGAGTGAGATTTTCACCTAGAACCCAAAGGGGGGGGTATTGGCACTTTTCACGGAAAAATGTGAAAAATTAAATTTTCTAAAAATGAAATAAATGCCTTCTATACACCTCAAACATTTACTCTAAAAATGAAAATTGTTGCTTTTCGCAATATTTTTAGAATTTTGGCTTTTATAGTAACATTAACACTTGCGCTGAAGCATCTTTTATGCTCATTTCTTGTCTTTCAGGATTTATTCTTGGTTTAATTTTGTTTATTTGTTGAAAATGAACAACAATACACACCATGGAAACATTTTTGTTTGATTTTTGTCGAGTGAGATTTTCACCTAGAACCCAAAGGGGGGGGTATTTGCACTTTTCATGGAAAAATGTGAAAAATTAAATTTTCTAAAAATGTAATAAATGCCTTCTATACACCTGAAACATTCACTCTAAAACTGAAAATTGTTGCTTTTCGCAATATTTTTAGAAATTTGGGCTCTTTTAGTAACATGAACACTTGCGCTGAAGCATCTTTTATGCTCATATCTTATCTTTCAGGATTTATTCTGAGTTTTATTTTGTTTATTTGATGAAAATGAACAAGAATACACATCATGGAAACATTTTTGTTTGATTTGTGTCGAGTGAGATTTTCACCTAGAACCCAAAGGGGGGGGTATTGGCACTTTTCATGGAAAAATATGAAAAATTAAATTTTCTAAAAATGAAATAAATGCCTTCTATACACCTCAAACATTCACTCCAAAAAAGAAGATTGTGGTTTTTCGCAATATTTTTAGAAATTTGGGCTCTTATAGTAAGAATACAACTTGCGCTGAAGCATCTTTTATGCTCATTTCTTGTTTTTCAGGATTTATTCTGGGTTTAATTTTGTTTATTTGATGAAAATGAACAAGAAAACACACCATGGAAACATTTTTGTTTGATTTGTGTCGAGTGAGATTTTCACCTAGAACCCAAAGGGGGGGGTATTGGCACTTTTCATGGAAAAATGTGAAAAATTAAATTTTCTAAAAATGAAATAAATGCCTTCTATACACCTCAAACATTCATTCCAAAAAAGAATATTATCGTTTTTCCCAATATTTTTAGAAATTTGGGCACTTATAGTAAGAATAACACTTGCGCTGAAGCATCTTTTATGCTCATTTCTTGTTTTTCAGGATTTATTCTGGGTTTAATTTTGTTTATTTGATGAAAATGAACAACAATACACACCATGGAAACATTTTTGTTTGATTTGTGTCGAGTGAGATTTTCACCTAGAACCCAAAGGGGGGGTATTGGCACTTTTCATGGAAAAATGTGAAAAATTAAAATTTCTAAAAATGAAATAAATGCCTTCTATACACCTCAAACATTCACTCTAAAACTGACAATTGTTGCTTTTCGCAATATTTTTAGAAATTTGGGCTCTTTTAGTAACATGAACACTTGCGCTGAAGCATCTTTTATGCTCATATCTTATCTTTCAGGATTTATTCTGAGTTTTATTTTGTTTATTTGATGTAAATGAACAAGAATACACACCATGGAAACATTTTTGTTTGATTTGTGTCGAGTGAGATTTTCACCTAGAACCCAAAGGGGGGGGTATTGGCACTTTTCATGGAAAAATGTGAAAAATTAAATTTTCTAAAAATGAAATAAATGCCTTCTATACACCTCAAACATTCACTCCAAAAAAGAAGATTGTGGTTTCTCGCAATATTTTTAGAAATTTGGGCTCTTATAGTAAAATTAACACTTGCGCTGAAGCATCTTTTATGCTAATTTCTTGTTTTTCAGGATTTATTCTGGGTTTAATTTTGTTTATTTGATGAAAATGAACAACAATACACACCATGGAAACATTTTTGTTTGATTTGTGTCGCGTGAGATTTTCACCTAGAACCCAAAGGGGGGGGTATTGGCACTTTTCATGGAAAAATGTGAAAAATTAAATTTTCTAAAAATGAAATAAATGCCTTCTATACACCTCAAACATTCACTCTAAAACAGAAGATTGTGGTTTTTCGCAATATTTTTAGAAATTTGGGCTCTTATAGTAAGAATAACACTTGCGCTGAAGCATCTTTTATGCTCATTCTTGTTTTTCAGGATTTATTCTGGGTTTAATTTTTTTTATTTGATGAAAATGAACAACAATACACACCATGGAAACATTTTTGTTTGATTTGTGTCGAGTGAGATTTTCACCAAGAACCCAAATGGGGGGGTATTGGCACTTTTCACGGAAAAATGTGAAAAATTAAATTTTCTAAAAATGAAATAAATGCCTTCTATACTCCTCAAACATTCACTCTAAAAATGAAAATTGTTGCTTTTCGCAATATTTTTAGAAATTTGGCTCTTATAGTAACATTAACACTTGCGCTGAAGCATCTTTTATGCTCATTTCTTGTCTTTCAGGATTTATTCTGGGTTTAATTTTGTTTATTTGATGAAAATGAACAACAATACACACCATGGAAACATTTTTGTTTGATTTGTGTTGAGTGAGATTTTCACCTAGAACCCAAAGGGGGGGGGTATTGGCACTTTTCATGGAAAAATGTGAAAAATTAAATTTTCTAAAAATGAAATAAATGCCTTCTTTACACCTCAAACATTCACTCTAAAACTGAAAATTGTTGCTTTTCGCAATATTTTTAGAAATTTGGGCTCTTTCAGTAACATGAACACTTGCGCTGAAGCATTTTTTATGCTCATATCTTATCTTTCAGGATTTATTCTGAGTTTTATTTTGTTTATTTGATGAAAATGAACAAGAATACACACCATGGAAACTTTTTTGTTTGATTTGTGTCGAGTGAGATTTTCACCTAGAACCCAAAGGGGGGGGGTATTGACACTTTTCATGGAAAAATGTGAAAAATTAAATTTTCTAAAAATGAAATAAATGCCTTCTATACACCTCAAACATTCACTCCAAAAAAGAAGATGGATTTATTCTGGGTTTAATTTTGTTTATTTGATGAAAATGAACAACAATACACACCATGGAAACATTTTTGTTTCATTTGTGTCGAGTGAGATTTTCACCTAGAACCCAAAGGGGGGGGTATTGGCACTTTTCACGGAAAAATGCGAAAAATTAAATTTTCTAAAAATGAAATAAATGCCTTCTATACACCTCAAACATTCACTCTAAAAATGAAAATTGTTGCTTTTCGCAATATTTTTAGAAGTTTGGCTCTTATAGTAACATTAACACTTGCGCTGAAGCATCTTTTATGCTCATTTCTTGTCTTTCAGGATTTATTCTGGGTTTAATTTTGTTTATTTGATGAAAATGAACAACAATACACACCATGGAAACATTTTTGTTTGATTTTTGTCGAGTGAGATTTTCACCTAGAACCCAAAGGGGGGGGTATTTGCACTTTTCATGGAAAAATGTGAAAAATTAAATTTTTTAAAAATGTAATAAATGCCTTCTATACACCTGAAACATTCACTCTAAAACTGAAAATTGTTGCTTTTCGCAATATTTTTAGAAATTTGGGCTCTTTAAGTAACATGAACACTTGCGCTGAAGCATCTTTTATGCTCATATCTTATCTTTCAGGATTTATTCTGAGTTTTTTTTTGTTTATTTGATGAAAATGAACAAGAATACACATCATGGAAACATTTTTGTTTGATTTGTGTCGAGTGAGATTTTCACCTAGAACCCAAAGGGGGGGGTATTGGCACTTTTCATGGAAAAATGTGAAAAATTAAATTTTCTAAAAATGTAATAAATGCCTTCTATACACCAGAAACATTCACATTAAAACTGAAAATTGTTGCTTTTCCCAATATTTTTAGAAATTTGGGCTCTTTTAGTAACCTGAACACTTGCGCTGAATCATCTTTTATGCTCATATCTTATCTTTTAGGATTTATTCTGAGTTTTATTTTGTTTATTTGATGAAAATGAACAAGAATACACACCATGGAAACATTTTTGTTTGATTTGTGTCGAGTGAGATTTTCACCTAGAACCCAAAGGGGGGGGTATTGGCACTTTTCATGGAAAAATGTGAAAAATTAAATTTTCTAAAAATGAAATAAATGCCTTCTATACACCTCAAACATTCACTCCTAAAAAGAAGATTGTGGTTTTTCGCAATATTTTTAGAAATTTGGGCTCTTATAGTAAGAATATAACTTGCGCTGAAGCATCTTTTATGCTCATTTCTTGTTTTTCAGGATTTATTCTGGGTTTAATTTTGTTTATTTGATGAAAATGAACAAGAAAACACACCATAGAAACATTTTTGTTTGATTTGTGTCGAGTGAGATTTTCACCTAGAACCCAAAGGGGGGGGTATTGGCACTTTTCATGGAAAAATGTGAAAAATTAAATTTTCTAAAAATGAAATAAATGCCTTCTATACACCTCAAACATTCACTCCAAAAAAGAATATTATCGTTTTTCCCAATATTTTTAGAAATTTGGGCACTTATAGTAAGAATAACACTTGCGCTGAAGCATCTTTTATGCTCATTTCTTGTTTTTCAGGATTTATTCTGGGTTTAACTTTGTTTATTTGATGAAAATGAACAACAATACACACCATGGAAACATTTTTGTTTGATTTGTGTCGAGTGAGATTTTCACCTAGAACCCAAAGGGGGGGGGGTATTGGCACTTTTCATGGAAAAATGTGAAAAATTAAAATTTCTAAAAATGAAATAAATGCGTTCTATACACCTCAATTATTTACTCTAAAACTGAAAATTGTTCCTTTTCGCAATATTTTTAGAAATTTGGGCTCTTTTAGTAACATGAACACTTGCGCTGAAGCATCTTTTATGCTCATATCTTATCTTTCAGGATTTATTCTGAGTTTTATTTTGTTTATTTGATGAAAATGAACAAGAATACACACCATGGAAACATTTTTGTTTGATTTGTGTCGAGTGAGATTTTCACCTAGAACCCAAAGGGGGGGGTATTGGCACTTTTCATGGAAAAATGTGAAAAATTAAATTTTCTAAAAATGAAATAAATGCCTTCTATACACCTCAACCATTCACTCCAAAAAAAAAGATTGTGGTTTCTCGCAATATTTTTAGAAATTTGGGCTCTTATAGTAAAATTAACACTTGCGCTGAAGCATCTTTTATGCTAATTTCTTGTTTTTCAGGATTTATTCTGGGTTTAATTTTGTTTATTTGATGAAAATGAACAACAATACACACCATGGAAACATTTTTGTTTGATTTGTGTCGCGTGAGATTTTCACCTAGAACCCAAAGGGGGGGGTATTGGCACTTTTCATGGAAAAATGTGAAAAATTAAATTTTCTAAAAATGAAATAAATGCCTTCTATACACCTCAAACATTCACTCTAAAACAGAAGATTGTGGTTTATCGCAATATTTTTAGAAATTTGGGCTATTATAGTAAGAATAACACTTGCGCTGAAGCATCTTTTATGCTCATTTCTTGTCTTTCAGGATTTATTCTGGGTTTAATTTTGTTTATTTGATGAAAATAAACAACAATACACACCATGGAAACATTTTTCTTTGATTTGTGTCGAGTGAGATTTTCACCTAGAACCCGAAGGGGGGGGGGTATTGGCACTTTTCACGGAAAAATGTGAAAAATTAAATTTTCTAAAAATGAAATAAATGCCTTCTATACACCTCAAACATTCACTCTAAAAATGAAAATTGTTGCTTTTCGCAATATTTTTAGAAATTTGGCTCTTATAGTAACATTAACACTTGAGCTGAAGCATCTTTTATGCTCATTTCTTGTCTTTAAGAATTTATTCTTGGTTTAATTTTGTTTATTTGATGAAAATGAACAACAATACACACCATGGAAACATTTTTGTTTTATTTGTGCCGAGTGAGATTTTCACTTAGAACCCAAAGGGGGGGGGTATTGGCACTTTTCATGGAAAAATGTGAAAAATTAAATTTTCTAAAAATGAAATAAATGCCTTCTATACACCTCAAACATTCACTCTAAAACAGAAGATTGTGGTTTTTCGCAATATTTTTAGAAATTTGGGCTCTTATAGTAAGAATAACACTTGCGCTGAAGCATCTTTTATGCTCATTTCTTGTTTTTCAGGATTTATATTGGGTTTAATTTTGTTTATTTGATGAAAATGAACAACAATACACACCATGGAAACATTTTTGTTTGATTTGTGTCGAGTGAGATTTTCACCTAGAACCCAAAGGGGGGGGTATTGGCACTTTTCACGGAAAAATGTGAAAAATTAAATTTTCTAAAAATGAAATAAATGCCTTCTATACTCCTCAAACATTCACTCTAAAAATGAAAATTGTTGCTTTTCGCAATATTTTTAGAAATTTGGCTCTTATAGTAACATTAACACTTGCGCTGAAGCATCTTTTATGCTCATTTCTTGTTTTTCAGGATTTATATTGGGTTTAATTTTGTTTATTTGATGAAAATGAACAACAATACACACCATGGAAACATTTTTGTTTGATTTGTGTCGAGTGAGATTTTCACCTAGAACCCAAAGGGGGGGGTATTGGCACTTTTCACGGAAAAATGTGAAAAATTAAATTTTCTAAAAATGAAATAAATGCCTTCTATACACCTCAAACATTCACTCTAAAACTGAAAATTGTTGCTTTTCGCAATATTTTTAGAAATTTGGGCTCTTTTAGTAACATGAACACTTGCGCTGAAGCATTTTTTATGCTCATATCTTATCTTTCAGGATTTATTCTGAGTTTTATTTTGTTTATTTGATAAAAATGAACAAGAATACACACCATGGAAACTTTTTTGTTTGATTTGTGTCGAGTGAGATTTTCACCTAGAACCCAAAGGGGGGGGTATTGACACTTTTCATGGAAAAATGTGAAAAATTAAATTTTCTAAAAATGAAATAAATGCCTTCTATACACCTCAAACATTCACTCCAAAAAAGAAGATGGATTTATTCTGGGTTTAATTTTGTTTATTTGATGAAAATGAACAACAATACACACCATGGAAACATTTTTGTTTCATTTGTGTCGAGTGAGATTTTCACCTAGAACCCAAAGGGGGGGGTATTGGCACCTTTCACGGAAAAATGTGAAAAATTAAATTTTCTAAAAATGAAATAAATGCCTTCTATACACCTCAAACATTCACTCTAAAAATGAAAATTGTTGCTTTTCGCAATATTTTTAGAAGTTTGGCTCTTATAGTAACATTAACACTTGCGCTGAAGCATCTTTAATGCTCATTTCTTGTCTTTCAGGATTTATTCTGGGTTAATTTTGTTTATTTGATGAAAATGAACAACAATACACACCATGGAAACATTTTTGTTTGATTTTTGTCGAGTGAGATTTTCACCTAGAACCCAAAGGGGGGGGTATTTGCACTTTTCATGGAAAAATGTGAAAAATTAAATTTTCTAAAAATGTAATAAATGCCTTCTATACACCTGAAACGTTCACTCTAAAACGGAAAATTGTTGCTTTTCGCAATATTTTTAGAAATTTGGGCTCTTTTAGTAACATGAACACTTGCGCTGAAGCATCTTTTATGCTCATATCTTATCTTTCAGGATTTATTCTGAGTTTTATTTTGTTTATTTGATGAAAATGAACAAGAATACACATCATGGAAACATTTTTGTTTGATTTGTGTCGAGTGAGACTTTCACCTAGAACCCTTAAGGGGGGGGTATTGGCACTTTTCATGGAAAAATGTGAAAAATTAAATTTTCTAAAAATGTAATAAATGCCTTCTATACACCTGAAACATTCACATTAAAACTGAAAAATGTTGCTTTTCGCAATATTTTTAGAAATTTGGGCTCTTTTAGTATCATGAACACTTGCGCTGAAGCATCTTTTATGCTCATATCTTATCTTTTAGGATTTATTCTGAGTTTTATTTTGTTTATTTGATGAAAATGAACAAGAATACACACCATGGAAACATTTTTGTTTGATTTGTGTCGAATGAGATTTTCACCTAGAACCCAAAGGGGGGGGTATTGGCACTTTTCATGGAAAAATGTGAAAAATTAAATTTTCGAAAAATGAAATAAATGCCTTCTATACACCTCAAACATTCACTCCAAAAAAGAAGATTGTGGTTTTTCGCAATATTTTTAGAAATTTGGGCCCTTATAGTAAGAATATAGCTTGCGCTGAAGCATCTTTTATGCTCATTTCTTGTTTTTCAGGATTTATTCTGGGTTTAATTTTGTTTATTTGATGAAAATGAACAAGAAAACACACCATGGAAACATTTTTGTTTGATTTGTGTCGAGTGAGATTTTCACCTAGAACCCAAAGGGGGGGGGTATTGGCACTTTTCATGGAAAAATGTGAAAAATTAAATTTTCTAAAAATGAAATAAATGCCTTCTATACACCTCAAACATTCACTCCAAAAAAGAATATTATCGTTTTTCCCAATATTTTTAGAAATTTGGGCACTTATAGTAAGAATAACACTTGCGCTGAAGCATCTTTTATGCTCATTTCTTGTTTTTCAGGATTTATTCTGGGTTTAATTTTGTTTATTTGATGAAAATGAACAACAATACACACCATGGAAACATTTTTGTTTGATTTGTGTCGAGTGAGATTTTCACCTAGAACCCAAAGGGGGGGGTATTGGCACTTTTCATGGAAAAATGTGAAAAATTAAATTTTCTAAAAATGAAATAAATGCCTTCTATACACCTCAAACATTCACTCCAAAAAAGAAGATTGTGGTTTCTCGCAATATTTTTAGAAATTTGGGCTCTTATAGTAAAATTAACACTGGCGCTGAAGCATCTTTTATGCTAATTTCTTGTTTTTCAGGATTTATTCTGGGTTTAATTTTATTTATTTGATGAAAATGAACAACAATACAGACCATGGAAACATTTTTGTTTGATTTGTGTCAAGTGAGATTTTCACCTAGAACCCAAAGGGGGGGGTATTGGCACTTTTCACGGAAAAATGTGAAAAATTAAATTTTCTAAAAATGAAATAAATGCCTTCTATACACCTCAAACATTCACTCTAAAAATGAAAATTGTTGCTTTTCGCAATATTTTTAGAAATTTGGCTCTTATAGTAACATTAACACTTGCGCTGAAGCATCTTTTATGCTCATTTCTTGTCTTTCAGGATTTATTCTGGGTTTATTTTGTTTATTTGATGAAAATGAACAACAATACACACCATGGAAACATTTTTGTTTGATTTGTGTCGAGTGAGATTTTCACCTAGAACCCAAAGGGGGGGGTATTGGCACTTTTCATGGAAAAATGTGAAAAATTAAATTTTCTAAAAATGAAATAAATGCCTTCTATACACCTCAAACATTCACTCCAAAAAAGAAGATTGTGGTTTTTCGCAATATTTTTAGAAATTTGGGCTCTTATAGTAAGAATATAAATTGCGCTGAAGCATCTTTTATGCTCATTTCTTGTTTTTCAGGATTTATTCTGGGTTTAATTTTGTTTATTTGATGAAAATGAACAAGAATACACACCATGGAAACATTTTTGTTTGATTTGTGTCGAGTGAGATTTTCACCTAGAACCCAAAGGGGGGGGTATTTGCACTTTTCACGGAAAAATGTGAAAAATTAAATTTTCTAAAAATGAAATAAATGCCTTCTATACACCTCAAACATTCACTCTAAAAATGAAAACTGTTGCTTTTCGCAATATTTTTAGAAGTTTGGCTCTTATAGTAACATTAACACTTGCGCTGAAGCATCTTTTATGCTCATTTCTTGTCTTTCAGGATTTATTCTGGGTTTAATTTTGTTTATTTGATGAAAATGAACAACAATACACACCATGGAAACATTTTTGTTTGATTTGTGTCGAGTGAGATTTTCACCTAGAACCCAAAGGGGGGGGTATTGGCACTTTTAATGGAAAAATGTGAAAAATTAAAATTTCTAAAAATGAAATAAATGCCTTCTATACACCTCAAACATTCACTCTAAAACAGAAGATTGTGGTTTATCGCAATATTTTTAGAAATTTGGGCTATTATAGTAAGAATAACACTTGCGCTGAAGCATCTTTTATGCTCATTTCTTGTCTTTCAGGATTTATTCTGGGTTTAAATTTGTTTATTTGATGAAAATAAACAACAATACACACCATGGAAACATTTTTGTTTGATTTGTGTCGAGTGAGATTTTCACCTAGAACCCAAAGGGGGGGTATTGGCACTTTTCACGGAAAAATGTGAAAAATTAAATTTTCTAAAAATAAAATAAATGCCTTCTATACACCTCAAACATTCACTCTAAAAATGAAAATTGTTGCTTTTCGCAATATTTTTAGAAATTTGGCTCTTATAGTAACATTAACACTTGCGCTGAAGCATCTTTTATGCTCATTTCTTGTCTTTCAGGATTTATTCTGGGTTTAATTTTGTTTATTTGATGAAAATGATCAACAATACACACCATGGAAACATTTTTGTTTTATTTGTGTCGAGTGAGATATTCACCTAGAACCCAAAGGGGGGGGTATTGGCACTTTTCATGGAAAAATGTGAAAAATTAAATTTTCTAAAAATGAAATAAATGCCTTTTATACACCTCAAACATTCACTCCAAAAAAGAAGATTGTGGTTTTTCGCAATATTTTTAGAAATTTGGGCTCTTATAGTAAGAATAACACTTGCGCTGAAGCATCTTTTATGCTCATTTCTCTATTTTTCAGGATTTATTCTGGGTTTAATTTTGTTTATTTAATGAAAATGAACAACAATACACACCATGGAAACATTTTCGTTTGATTTGTGTCGAGTGAGATTTTCACCTAGAACCCAAAGGGGGGGGTATTGGCACTTTTCATGGAAAAATGGGAAAAATTAAATTTTCTAAAAATGAAATAAATGCCTTCTATACACCTCAAACATTCACTCTAAAACAGAAGATTGTGGTTTTTCGCAATATTTTTAGAAATTTGGGCTCTTATAGTAAGAATAACATTTGCGCTGAAGCACCTTTTATGCTCATTTTTTGCCTTTCAGGATTTATTCTGGGTTTTATTTTGTTTATTTGATGAAAATGAACAAGAATACACACCATGGAAACATTTTTGTTTGATTTGTGTCGAGTGAGATTTTCACCTAGAACCCAAAGGGGGGGGTATTGGCACTTTTCATGGAAAAATAGGAAAAATTAAATTTTCTAAAAATGTAATAAATGCTTTCTATACACCTGAAACATTCACTCTAAAACTGAAAATTGTTGCTTTTCGCAATATTTTTAGAAATTTGGGCTCTTTTAGTAACATGAACACTTGCGCTGAAGCATCTTTTATGCTCATATCTTATCTTTCAGGATTTATTCTGAGTTTTATTTTGTTTATTTGATGAAAATGAACAAGAATACTCACCATGGAAACTTTTTTGTTTGATTTGTGTCGAGTAAGATTTTCACCTAGAACCCAAAGGGGGGGGTATTGGCACTTTTCATGGAAAAATGTGAAAAATTAAATTTTCTAAAAATGAAATAAATGCCTTCTATACACCTCAAACATTCACTCCAAAAAAGAATATTATCGTTTTTCCCAATATTTTTAGAAATTTGGGCACTTATAGTAAGAATAACACTTGCGCTGAAGCATCTTTTATGCTCATTTCTTGTTTTTCAGGATTTATTCTGGGTTTAATTTTGTTTATTTGATGAAAATGAACAACAATACACACCATGGAAACATTTTTGTTTGATTTGTGTCGAGTGAGATTTTCACCTAGAACCCAAAGGGGGGGGTATTGGCACTTTTCATGGAAAAATGTGAAAAATTAAATTTTCTAAAAATGAAATAAATGCCTTCTATACACCTCAAACATTCACTCCAAAAAAGAAGATTGTGGTTTCTCGCAATATTTTTAGAAATTTGGGCTCTTATAGTAAAATTAACACTTGCGCTGAAGCATCTTTTATGCTAATTTCTTGTTTTTCAGGATTTATTCTGGGTTTAATTTTATTTATTTGATGAAAATGAACAACAATACAGACCATGGAAACATTTTTGTTTGATTTGTGTCAAGTGAGATTTTCACCTAGAACCCAAAGGGGGGGGTATTGGCACTTTTCACGGAAAAATGTGAAAAATTAAATTTTCTAAAAATGAAATAAATGCCTTCTATACACCTCAAACATTCACTCTAAAAATGAAAATTGTTGCTTTTCGCAATATTTTTAGAAATTTGGCTCTTATAGTAACATTAACACTTGCGCTGAAGCATCTTTTATGCTCATTTCTTGTCTTTCAGGATTTATTCTGGGTTTATTTTGTTTATTTGATGAAAATGAACAACAATACACACCATGGAAACATTTTTGTTTGATTTGTGTCGAGTGAGATTTTCACCTAGAACCCAAAGGGGGGGGTATTGGCACTTTTCATGGAAAAATGTGAAAAATTAAATTTTCTAAAAATGAAATAAATGCCTTCTATACACCTCAAACATTCACTCCAAAAAAGAAGATTGTGGTTTTTCGCAATATTTTTAGAAATTTGGGCTCTTATAGTAAGAATATAACTTGCGCTGAAGCATCTTTTATGCTCATTTCTTGTTTTTCAGGATTTATTCTGGGTTTAATTTTGTTTATTTGATGAAAATGAACAAGAATACACACCATGGAAACATTTTTGTTTGATTTGTGTCGAGTGAGATTTTCACCTAGAACCCAAAGGGGGGGGTATTTGCACTTTTCACGGAAAAATGTGAAAAATTAAATTTTCTAAAAATGAAATAAATGCCTTCTATACACCTCAAACATTCACTCTAAAAATGAAAACTGTTGCTTTTCGCAATATTTTTAGAAGTTTGGCTCTTATAGTAACTTTTAACACTTGCGCTGAAGCATCTTTTATGCTCATTTCTTGTCTTTCATGATTTATTCTGGGTTTAATTTTGTTTATTTGATGAAAATGAACAACAATACACACCATGGAAACATTTTTGTTTGATTTGTGTCGAGTGAGATTTTCACCTAGAACCCAAAGGGGGGGGGTATTGGCACTTTTAATGGAAAAATGTGAAAAATTAAAATTTCTAAAAATGAAATAAATGCCTTCTATACACCTCAAACATTCACTCTAAAACAGAAGATTGTGGTTTATCGCAATATTTTTAGAAATTTGGGCTATTATAGTAAGAATAACACTTGCGCTGAAGCATCTTTTATGCTCATTTCTTGTCTTTCAGGATTTATTCTGGGTTTAATTTTGTTTATTTGATGAAAATAAACAACAATACACACCATGGAAACATTTTTGTTTGATTTGTGTCGAGTGAGATTTTCACCTAGAACCCAAAGGGGGGGTTTTGGCACTTTTCACGGAAAAATGTGAAAAATTAAATTTTCTAAAAATAAAATAAATGCCTTTTATACACCTCAAACATTCACTCTAAAACTGAAAATTGTTGCTTTTCGCAATATTTTTAGAAATTTGGGCTCTTTTAGTAACATGAACACTTGCGCTGAAGCATCTTTTATGCTCATATCTTATCTTTCAGGATTTATTCTGAGTTTTATTTTGTTTATTTGATGAAAATGAACAAGAATACTCACCATGGAAACTTTTTTGTTTGATTTGTGTCGAGTAAGATTTTCACCTAGAACCCAAAGGGGGGGGTATTGACACTTTTCATGGAAAAATGTGAAAAATTAAATTTTCTAAAAATGAAATAAATGCCTTCTATACACCTCAAACATTCACTCCAAAAAAGAAGATTGTGGTTTTTCGCAATATTTTTAGAAATTTGGGCTCTTATAGTAAGAATAACACTAGCGCTGAAGCATCTTTTATGCTCATTTCTTGTTTTTCAGGATTTATTCTGGGTTTAATTTTGTTTATTTGATTAAAATGAAAAAGAATACACATAATGGAAACATTTTTGTTTGATTTGTGTCGAGTGAGATTTTCACCTAGAACCCAAAGGGGGGGGTATTGGCACTTTTCACGGAAAAATGTGAAAAATTAAATTTTCTAAAAATGAAATAAATGCCTTCTATACACCTCAAACATTCACTCTAAAAATGAAAATTGTTGCTTTTCGCAATATTTTTAGAAATTTGGCTCTTATAGTAACATTAACACTTGCGCTGAAGCATCTTTTATGCTCATTTCTTGTCTTTCAGGATTTATTCTGGGTTTATTTTGTTTATTTGATGAAAATGAACAACAATACACACCATGGAAACATTTTTGTTTGATTTGTGTCGAGTGAGATTTTCACCTAGAACCCAAAGGGGGGTGTATTGGCACTTTTCATGGAAAAATGTGAAAAATTAAATTTTCTAAAAATGAAATAAATGCCTTCTATACACCTCAAACATTCACTCCAAAAAAGAAGATTGTGGTTTTTCGCAATATTTTTAGAAATTTGGGCTCTTATAGTAAGAATATAACTTGCGCTGAAGCATCTTTTATGCTCATTTCTTGTTTTTCAGGATTTATTCTGGGTTTAATTTTGTTTATTTGATGAAAATGAACAAGAATACACACCATGGAAACATTTTTGTTTGATTTGTGTCGAGTGAGATTTTCACCTAGAACCCAAAGGGGGGGTATTTGCACTTTTCACGGAAAAATGTGAAAAATTAAATTTTCTAAAAATGAAATAAATGCCTTCTATACACCTCAAACATTCACTCTAAAAATGAAAATTGTTGCTTTTCGCAATATTTTTAGAAGTTTGGCTCTTATAGTAACATTAACACTTGCGCTGATGCATCTTTTATGCTCATTTCTTGTCTTTCAGGATTTATTCTGGGTTTAATTTTGTTTATTTGATGAAAATGAACAACAATACACACCATGGAAACATTTTTGTTTGATTTGTGTCGAGTGAGATTTTCACCTAGAACCCAAAGGGGGGGGTATTGGCACTTTTCATGGAAAAATGTGAAAAATTAAAATTTCTAAAAATGAAATAAATGCCTTCTATACACCTCAAACATTCACTCTATAACAGAAGATTGTGGTTTATCGCAATATTTTTAGAAATTTGGGCTATTATAGTAAGAATAACACTTGCGCTGAAGCATCTTTTATGCTCATTTCTTGTCTTTCAGGATTTATTCTGGGTTTAATTTTGTTTATTTGATGAAAATAAACAACAATACACACCATGGAAACATTTTTGTTTGATTTGTGTCGAGTGAGATTTTCACCTAGAACCCAAAGGGGGGGTATTGGCACTTTTCACGGAAAAATGTGAAAAATTAAATTTTCTAAAAATGAAATAAATGCCTTCTATACACCTCAAACATTCACTCTAAAAATGAAAATTGTTGCTTTTCGCAATATTTTTAGAAATTTGGCTCTTATAGTAACATTAACACTTGCGCTGAAGCATCTTTTATGCTCATTTCTTGTCTTTCAGGATTTATTCTGGGTTTAATTTTGTTTATTTGATGAAAATGATCAACAATACACACCATGGAAACATTTTTGTTTTATTTGTGTCGAGTGAGATTTTCACCTAGAACCCAAAGGGGGGGGTATTGGCACTTTTAATGGAAAAATGTGAAAAATTAAATTTTCTAAAAATGAAATAAATGCCTTTTATACACCTCAAACATTCACTCCAAAAAAGAAGATTGTGGTTTTTCGCAATATTTTTAGAAATTTGGGCTCTTATAGTAAGAATAACACTTGCGCTGAAGCATCTTTTATGCTCATTTCTCTATTTTTCAGGATTTATTCTGGGTTTAATTTTGTTTATTTAATGAAAATGAACAACAATACACACCATGGAAACATTTTCGTTTGATTTGTGTCGAGTGAGATTTTCACCTAGAACCCAAAGGGGGGGGTATTGGCACTTTTCATGGAAAAATGGGAAAAATTAAATTTTCTAAAAATGAAATAAATGCCTTCTATACACCTCAAACATTCACTCTAAAACAGAAGATTGTGGTTTTTCGCAATATTTTTAGAAATTTGGGCTCTTATAGTAAGAATAACACTTGCGCTGAAGCACCTTTTATGCTCATTTCTTGCCTTTCAGGATTTATTCTGGGTTTTATTTTGTTTATTTGATGAAAATGAACAAGAATACACACCATGGAAACATTTTTGTTTGATTTGTGTCGAGTGAGATTTTCACCTAGAACCCAAAGGGGGGGTATTGGCACTTTTCATGGAAAAATGTGAAAAATTAAATTTTCTAAAAATGTAATAAATGCTTTCTATACACCTGAAACATTCACTCTAAAACTGAAAATTGTTGCTTTTCGCAATATTTTTAGAAATTTGGGCTCTTTTAGTAACATGAACACTTGCGCTGAAGCATCTTTTATGCTCATATCTTATCTTTCAGGATTTATTCTGAGTTTTATTTTGTTTATTTGATGAAAATGAACAAGAATACACACCATGGAAACTTTTTTGTTTGATTTGTGTCGAGTGAGATTTTCACCTAGAACCCAAAGGGGGGGGTATTGACACTTTTCATGGAAAAATGTGAAAAATTAAATTTTCTAAAAATGAAATAAATGCCTTCTATACACCTCAAACATTCACTCCAAAAAAGAAGATTGTGGTTTTTCGCAATATTTTTAGAAATTTGGGCTCTTATAGTAAGAATAACACTTGCGCTGAAGCATCTTTTATGCTCATTTCTTGTTTTTCAGGATTTATTCTGGGTTTAATTTTGTTTATTTAATGAAAATGAACAACAATACACACCATGGAAACATTTTCGTTTGATTTGTGTCGAGTGAGATTTTCACCTAGATCCCAAAGGGGGGGTATTGGCACTTTTCATGGAAAAATGTGAAAAATTAAATTTTCTAAAAATGAAATAAATGCCTTCGATACACCTCAAACATTCACTCTAAAACAGAAGATTGTGGTTTTTCGCAATATTTTTAGAAATTTGGGCTCTTATAGTAAGAATAACACTTGCGCTGAAGCACCTTTTATGCTCATTTCTTGCCTTTCAGGATTTATTCTGGGTTTTATTTTGTTTATTTGATGAAAATGAACAAGAATACACACCATGGAAACATTTTTGTTTGATTTGTGTCGAGTGAGATTTTCACCTTGAACCCAAAGGGGGGGGTATTGGCACTTTTCATGGAAAAATGTGAAAAATTAAATTTTCTAAAAATGTAATAAATGCTTTCTATACACCTGAAACATTCACTCTAAAACTGAAAATTGTTGCTTTTCGCAATATTTTTAGAAATTTGGGCTCTTTTAGTAACATGAACACTTGCGCTGAAGCATCTTTTATGCTCATATCTTATCTTTCAGGATTTATTCTGAGTTTTATTTTGTTTATTTGATGAAAATGAACAAGAATACACACCATGGAAACATTTTTGTTTGATTTGTGTCGAGTGAGATTTTCACCTAGAACCCAAAGGGGCACTTTTCATGGAAAAATGTGAAAAATTAAATTTTCTAAAAATGAAATAAATGCCTTCTATACACCTCAAACATTCACTCCAAAAAAGAAGATTATCGTTTTTCCCAATATTTTTAGAAATTTGGGCACTTATAGTTAAAATAACACTTGCGCTGAAGCATCTTTTATGCTCATTTCTTGTTTTTCAGGATTTATTCTGGGTTTAATTTTGTTTATTTGATGAAAATGAACAACAATACACACCATGGAAACATTTTTGTTTGATTTGTGTCGAGTGAGATTTTCACCTAGAACCCAAAGGGGGGGGTATTGGCACTTTTCACGGAAAAATGTGAAAAATTAAATTTTCTAAAAATGAAATAAATGCCTTCTATACACCTCAAACATTCACTCTAAAAATGAAAATTGTTGCTTTTCGCAATATTTTTAGAAATTTGGCTCTTATAGTAACATTAACACTTGCGCTGAAGCATCTTTTATGCTCATTTCTTGTCTTTCAGGATTTTATCTGGGTTTAATTTTGTTTATTTGATGAAAATGAACAACAATACACACCATGGAAACATTTTTGTTTTATTTGTGTCGAGTGAGATTTTCACTTAGAACCCAAAGGGGGGGTATTGGCACTTTTCATGGAAAAATGTGAAAAATTAAATTTTCTAAAAATGAAATAAATGCCTTCTATACACCTCAAACATTCACTCCAAAAAAGAAGATTGTGGTTTTTCGCAATATTTTTAGAAATTTGGGCTCTTATAGTAAGAATAACACTTGCGCTGAAGCATCTTTTATGCTCATTTCTCTATATTTCAGGATTTATTCTGGGTTTCATTTTGTTTATTTGATAAAAATGAACAAGAATACACACCATGGAAACATTTTTGTTTGATTTGTGTCGAGTGAGATTTTCACCTAGAACCCAAAGGGGGGGGTTTTGGCACTTTTCACGGAAAAATGTGAAAAATTAAATTTTCTAAAAATGAAATAAATGCCTTCTATACACCTCAAACATTCACTCTAAAAATGAAAATTGTTGCTTTTCGCAATATTTTTAGAAATTTGGCTCTTATAGTAACATTAACACTTGCGCTGAAGCATCTTTTATGCTCATTTCTTGGCTTTCAGGATAGATTCTGGGTTTAATTTTGTTTATTTGATGAAAATGAACAACAATACACACCATGGAATCATTTTTGTTTGATTTGTGTCGAGTGAGATTTTCACCTTGAACCCAAAGGGGGGGTATTGGCACTTTTCATGGAAAAATGTGAAAAATGAAATTTTCTAAAAATGTAATAAATGCCTTCTATACACCTGAAACATTCACTCTTAAACTGAAAATTGTTGCTTTTCGCAATATTTTTAGAAATTTGGGCTCTTTTAGTAACATGAACACTTGCGCTGAAGCACCTTTTATGCTCATATCTTATCTTTCAGGATTTATTCTGAGTTTTATTTTGTTTATTTGATGAAAATGAACAAGAATACACACCATGGAAACATTTTTGTTTGATTTGTGTCGAGTGAGATTTTCACTTAGAACCCAAAGGGGGGGGTATGGGCACATTTCATGGAAAAATGTGAAAAATTAAATTTTCTAAAAATGAAATAAATGCCTTCTATACACCTCAAACATTCACTCTAAAACAGAAGATTGTGGTTTATCGCAATATTTTTAGAAATTTGGGCTATTATAGTAAGAATAACACTTGCGCTGAAGCATCTTTTATGCTCATTTCTTGTCTTTCAGGATTTATTCTGGGTTTAATTTTGTTTATTTGATGAAAATAAACAACAATACACACCATGGAAACATTTTTGTTTGATTTGTGTCGAGTGAGATTTTCACCTAGAACCCAAAGGGGGGGGTATTGGCACTTTTCACGGAAAAATGTGAAAAATTAAATTTTCTAAAAATGAAATAAATGCCTTCTATACACCTCAAACATTCACCTTAAAAATGAAAATTGTTGCTTTTCGCAATATTTTTAGAAATTTGGCTCTTATAGTAACATTAACACTTGCGCTGAAGCATCTTTTATGCTCATTTCTTGTCTTTCAGGATTTATTCTGGGTTTAATTTTGTTTATTTGATGAAAATGAACAACAATACACACCATGGAAACATTTTTGTTTTATTTGTTTCGAGTGAGATTTTCACCTAGAACCCAAAGGGGGGGGTATTGGCACTTTTCATGGAAAAATGTGAAAAATTAAATTTTCTAAAAATGAAATAAATGCCTTCTATACACCTCAAACATTCACTCCAAAAAAGAAGATTGTGGTTTTTCGCAATATTTTTAGAAATTTGGGCTCTTATAGTAAGAATAACACTTGCGCTGAAGGATCTTTTATGCTCATTTCTCTATTTTTCAGGATTTATTCTGGGTTTAATTTTGTTTATTTGATGAAAATGAACAACAATGCACACCATTGAAACATTTTCGTTTGATTTGTGTCGAGTGAGATTTTCACCTAGAACCCAAAGGGGGGGGTATTGGCACTTTTCATGGAAAAATGTGAAAAATTAAATTTTCTAAAAATGAAATAAATGCCTTCTATACACCTCAAACATTCACTCCAAAAAAGAAGAATGTGGTTTTTCGCAATATTTTTAGAAATTTGGGCTCTTTTAGTAACATGAACACTTGCGCTGAAGCACCTTTTATGCTCATATCTTATCTTTCAGGATTTATTCTGAGTTTTATTTTGTTTATTTGATGAAAATGAACAAGAATACACACCATGGAAACATTTTTGTTTGATTTGTGTCGAGTGAGATTTTCACTTAGAACCCAAAGGGGGGGGTATTGGCACATTTCATGGAAAAATGTGAAAAATTAAATTTTCTAAAAATGAAATAAATGCCTTCTATACACCTCAAACATTCACTCTAAAACAGAAGATTGTGGTTTATCGCAATATTTTTAGAAATTTGGGCTATTATAGTAAGAATAACACTTGCGCTGAAGCATCTTTTATGCTCATTTCTTGTCTTTCAGGATTTATTCTGGGTTTAATTTTGTTTATTTGATGAAAATAAACAACAATACACACCATGGAAACATTTTTGTTTGATTTGTGTCGAGTGAGATTTTCACCTAGAACCCAAAGGGGGGGGTATTGGCACTTTTCACGGAAAAATGTGAAAAATTAAATTTTCTAAAAATGAAATAAATGCCTTCTATACACCTCAAACATTCACCTTAAAAATGAAAATTGTTGCTTTTCGCAATATTTTTAGAAATTTGGCTCTTATAGTAACATTAACACTTGCGCTGAAGCATCTTTTATGCTCATTTCTTGTCTTTCAGGATTTATTCTGGGTTTAATTTTGTTTATTTGATGAAAATGAACAACAATACACACCATGGAAACATTTTTGTTTTATTTGTTTCGAGTGAGATTTTCACCTAGAACCCAAAGGGGGGGGTATTGGCACTTTTCATGGAAAAATGTGAAAAATTAAATTTTCTAAAAATGAAATAAATGCCTTCTATACACCTCAAACATTCACTCCAAAAAAGAAGATTGTGGTTTTTCGCAATATTTTTAGAAATTTGGGCTCTTATAGTAAGAATAACACTTGCGCTGAAGCACCTTTTATGCTCATTTCTTGCCTTTCAGGATTTATTCTGGGTTTTATTTTGTTTATTTGATGAAAATGAACAAGAATACACACCATGGAAACATTTTTGTTTGATTTGTGTCGAGTGAGATTTTCACCTTGAACCCAAAGGGGGGGGTATTGGCACTTTTCATGGAAAAATGTGAAAAATTAAATTTTCTAAAAATGTAATAAATGCTTTCTATACACCTGAAACATTCACTCTAAAACTGAAAATTGTTGCTTTTCGCAATATTTTTAGAAATTTGGGCTCTTTTAGTAACATGAACACTTGCGCTGAAGCATCTTTTATGCTCATATCTTATCTTTCAGGATTTATTCTGAGTTTTATTTTGTTTATTTGATGAAAATGAACAAGAATACACACCATGGAAACATTTTTGTTTGATTTGTGTCGAGTGAGATTTTCACCTAGAACCCAAAGGGGCACTTTTCATGGAAAAATGTGAAAAATTAAATTTTCTAAAAATGAAATAAATGCCTTCTATACACCTCAAACATTCACTCCAAAAAAGAAGATTATCGTTTTTCCCAATATTTTTAGAAATTTGGGCACTTATAGTTAAAATAACACTTGCGCTGAAGCATCTTTTATGCTCATTTCTTGTTTTTCAGGATTTATTCTGGGTTTAATTTTGTATATTTGATGAAAATGAACAACAATACACACCATGGAAACATTTTTGTTTGATTTGTGTCGAGTGAGATTTTCACCTAGAACCCAAAGGGGGGGGTATTGGCACTTTTCACGGAAAAATGTGAAAAATTAAATTTTCTAAAAATGAAATAAATGCCTTCTATACACCTCAAACATTCACTCTAAAAATGAAAATTGTTGCTTTTCGCAATATTTTTAGAAATTTGGCTCTTATAGTAACATTAACACTTGCGCTGAAGCATCTTTTATGCTCATTTCTTGTCTTTCAGGATTTATTCTGGGTTTAATTTTGTTTATTTGATGAAAATGAACAACAATACACACCATGGAAACATTTTTGTTTTATTTGTGTCGAGTGAGATTTTCACTTAGAACCCAAAGGGGGGGTATTGGCACTTTTCATGGAAAAATGTGAAAAATTAAATTTTCTAAAAATGAAATAAATGCCTTCTATACACCTCAAACATTCACTCCAAAAAAGAAGATTGTGGTTTTTCGCAATATTTTTAGAAATTTGGGCTCTTATAGTAAGAATAACACTTGCGCTGAAGCATCTTTTATGCTCATTTCTCTATATTTCAGGATTTATTCTGGGTTTAATTTTGTTTATTTGATAAAAATGAACAAGAATACACACCATGGAAACATTTTTGTTTGATTTGTGTCGAGTGAGATTTTCACCTAGAACCCAAAGGGGGGGGTTTTGGCACTTTTCACGGAAAAATGTGAAAAATTAAATTTTCTAAAAATGAAATAAATGCCTTCTATACACCTCAAACATTCACTCTAAAAATGAAAATTGTTGCTTTTCGCAATATTTTTAGAAATTTGGCTCTTATAGTAACATTAACACTTGCGCTGAAGCATCTTTTATGCTCATTTCTTGGCTTTCAGGATAGATTATGGGTTTAATTTTGTTTATTTGATGAAAATGAACAACAATACACACCATGGAAACATTTTTGTTTGATTTGTGTCGAGTGAGATTTTCACCTTGAACCCAAAGGGGGGGGGTATTGGCACTTTTCATGGAAAAATGTGAAAAATGAAATTTTCTAAAAATGTAATAAATGCCTTCTATACACCTGAAACATTCACTCTTAAACTGAAAATTGTTGCTTTTCGCAATATTTTTAGAAATTTGGGCTCTTTTAGTAACATGAACACTTGCGCTGAAGCACCTTTTATGCTCATATCTTATGTTTCAGGATTTATTCTGAGTTTTATTTTGTTTATTTGATGAAAATGAACAAGAATACACACCATGGAAACATTTTTGTTTGATTTGTGTCGAGTGAGATTTTCACTTAGAACCCAAAGGGGGGGGTATTGGCACATTTCATGGAAAAATGTGAAAAATTAAATTTTCTAAAAATGAAATAAATGCCTTCTATACACCTCAAACATTCACTCTAAAACAGAAGATTGTGGTTTATCGCAATATTTTTAGAAATTTGGGCTATTATAGTAAGAATAACACTTGCGCTGAAGCATCTTTTATGCTCATTTCTTGTCTTTCAGGATTTATTCTGGGTTTAATTTTGTTTATTTGATGAAATTAAACAACAATACACACCATGGAAAAATTTTTGTTTGATTTGTGTCGAGTGAGATTTTCACCTAGAACCCAAAAGGGGGGGGTATTGGCACTTTTCACGGAAAAATGTGAAAAATTAAATTTTCTAAAAATGAAATAAATGCCTTCTATACACCTCAAACATTCACCTTAAAAATAAAAATTGTTGCTTTTCGCAATATTTTTAGAAATTTGGGCTATTATAGTAAGAATAACACTTGCGCTGAAGCATCTTTTATGCTCATTTCTTGTCTTTCAGGATTTATTCTGGGTTTAATTTTGTTTATTTGATGAAAATAAACAACAATACACACCATGGAAACATTTTTGTTTGATTTGTGTCGAGTGAGATTTTCACCTAGAACCCAAAGGGGGGGGTATTGGCACTTTTCACGGAAAAATGTGAAAAATTAAATTTTCTAAAAATGAAATAAATGCCTTCTATACACCTCAAACATTCACCTTAAAAATGAAAATTGTTGCTTTTCGCAATATTTTTAGAAATTTGGCTCTTATAGTAACATTAACACTTGCGCTGAAGCATCTTTTATGCTCATTTCTTGTCTTTCAGGATTTATTCTGGGTTTAATTTTGTTTATTTGATGAAAATGAACAACAATACACACCATGGAAACATTTTTGTTTTATTTGTTTCGAGTGAGATTTTCACCTAGAACCCAAAGGGGGGGGTATTGGCACTTTTCATGGAAAAATGTGAAAAATTAAATTTTCTAAAAATGAAATAAATGCCTTCTATACACCTCAAACATTCACTCTAAAACAGAAGATTGTGGTTTATCGCAATATTTTTAGAAATTTGGGCTATTATAGTAAGAATAACACTTGCGCTGAAGCATCTTTTATGCTCATTTCTTGTCTTTCAGGATTTATTCTGGGTTTAATTTTGTTTATTTGATGAAAATAAACAACAATACACACCATGGAAAAATTTTTGTTTGATTTGTGTCGAGTGAGATTTTCACCTAGAACCCAAAGGGGGGGGTATTGGCACTTTTCACGGAAAAATGTGAAAAATTAAATTTTCTAAAAATGAAATAAATGCCTTCTATACACCTCAAACATTCACCTTAAAAATAAAAATTGTTGCTTTTCGCAATATTTTTAGAAATTTGGGCTATTATAGTAAGAATAACACTTGCGCTGAAGCATCTTTTATGCTCATTTCTTGTCTTTCAGGATTTATTCTGGGTTTAATTTTGTTTATTTGATGAAAATAAACAACAATACACACCATGGAAACATTTTTGTTTGATTTGTGTCGAGTGAGATTTTCACCTAGAACCCAAAGGGAGGGGTATTGGCACTTTTCACGGAAAAATGTGAAAAATTAAATTTTCTAAAAATGAAATAAATGCCTTCTATACACCTCAAACATTCACCTTAAAAATGAAAATTGTTGCTTTTCGCAATATTTTTAGAAATTTGGCTCTTATAGTAACATTAACACTTGCGCTGAAGCATCTTTTATGCTCATTTCTTGTCTTTCAGGATTTATTCTGGGTTTAATTTTGTTTATTTGATGAAAATGAACAACAATACACACCATGGAAACATTTTTGTTTTATTTGTTTCGAGTGAGATTTTCACCTAGAACCCAAAGGGGGGGGTATTGGCACTTTTCATGGAAAAATGTGAAAAATTAAATTTTCTAAAAATGAAATAAATGCCTTCTATACACCTCAAACATTCACTCCAAAAAAGAAGATTGTGGTTTTTCGCAATATTTTTAGAAATTTGGGCTCTTATAGTAAGAATAACACTTGCGCTGAAGCATCTTTTATGCTCATTTCTCTATTTTTCAGGATTTATTCTGGGTTTAATTTTGTTTATTTGATGAAAATGAACAACAATGCACACCATTGAAACATTTTCGTTTGATTTGTGTCGAGTGAGATTTTCACCTAGAACCCAAAGGGGGGGGTATTGGCACTTTTCATGGAAAAATGTGAAAAATTAAATTTTCTAAAAATGAAATAAATGCCTTCTATACACCTCAAACATTCACTCTAAAACAGAAGATTGTGGTTTTTCGCAATATTTTTAGAAATTTTGGCTCTTATAGTAAGATTAACACTTGCGCTGAAGCACCTTTTATGCTCATTTCTTGCCTTTCAGGATTTATTCTGGGTTTTATTTTGTTTATTTGATGAAAATGAACAAGAATACACACCATGGAAACATTTTTGTTTGATTTGTGTCGAGTGAGATTTTCACCTAGAACCCAAAGGGGGGGGTATTGACACTTTTCATGGAAAAATGTGAAAAATTAAATTTTCTAAAAATGAAATAAATGCCTTCTATACACCTCAAACATTCACTCCAAAAAAGAAGAATGTGGTTTTTCGCAATATTTTTAGAAATTTGGGCTCTTATAGTAAGAATAACACTTGCGCTGAAGCACCTTTTATGCTCATTTCTTGCCTTTCAGGATTTATTCTGGGTTTTATTTTGTTTATTTGATGAAAATGAACAAGAATACACACCATGGAAACATTTTTGTTTGATTTGTGTCGAGTGAGATTTTCACCTTGAACCCAAAGGGGGGGGTATTGGCACTTTTCATGGAAAAATGTGAAAAATTAAATTTTCTAAAAATGTAATAAATGCTTTCTATACACCTGAAACATTCACTCTAAAACTGAAAATTGTTGCTTTTCGCAATATTTTTAGAAATTTGGGCTCTTTTAGTAACATGAACACTTGCGCTGAAGCATCTTTTATGCTCATATCTTATCTTTCAGGATTTATTCTGAGTTTTATTTTGTTTATTTGATGAAAATGAACAAGAATACACACCATGGAAACATTTTTGTTTGATTTGTGTCGAGTGAGATTTTCACCTAGAACCCAAAGGGGCACTTTTCATGGAAAAATGTGAAAAATTAAATTTTCTAAAAATGAAATAAATGCCTTCTATACACCTCAAACATTCACTCCAAAAAAGAAGATTATCGTTTTTCCCAATATTTTTAGAAATTTGGGCACTTATAGTTAAAATAACACTTGCGCTGAAGCATCTTTTATGCTCATTTCTTGTTTTTCAGGATTTATTCTGGGTTTAATTTTGTATATTTGATGAAAATGAACAACAATACACACCATGGAAACATTTTTGTTTGATTTGTGTCGAGTGAGATTTTCACCTAGAACCCAAAGGGGGGGGTATTGGCACTTTTCACGGAAAAATGTGAAAAATTAAATTTTCTAAAAATGAAATAAATGCCTTCTATACACCTCAAACATTCACTCTAAAAATGAAAATTGTTGCTTTTCGCAATATTTTTAGAAATTTGGCTCTTATAGTAACATTAACACTTGCGCTGAAGCATCTTTTATGCTCATTTCTTGTCTTTCAGGATTTATTCTGGGTTTAATTTTGTTTATTTGATGAAAATGAACAACAATACACACCATGGAAACATTTTTGTTTTATTTGTGTCGAGTGAGATTTTCACTTAGAACCCAAAGGGGGGGTATTGGCACTTTTCATGGAAAAATGTGAAAAATTAAATTTTCTAAAAATGAAATAAATGCCTTCTATACACCTCAAACATTCACTCCAAAAAAGAAGATTGTGGTTTTTCGCAATATTTTTAGAAATTTGGGCTCTTATAGTAAGAATAACACTTGCGCTGAAGCATCTTTTATGCTCATTTCTCTATATTTCAGGATTTATTCTGGGTTTAATTTTGTTTATTTGATAAAAATGAACAAGAATACACACCATGGAAACATTTTTGTTTGATTTGTGTCGAGTGAGATTTTCACCTAGAACCCAAAGGGGGGGGTTTTGGCACTTTTCACGGAAAAATGTGAAAAATTAAATTTTCTAAAAATGAAATAAATGCCTTCTATACACCTCAAACATTCACTCTAAAAATGAAAATTGTTGCTTTTCGCAATATTTTTAGAAATTTGGCTCTTATAGTAACATTAACACTTGCGCTGAAGCATCTTTTATGCTCATTTCTTGGCTTTCAGGATAGATTATGGGTTTAATTTTGTTTATTTGATGAAAATGAACAACAATACACACCATGGAAACATTTTTGTTTGATTTGTGTCGAGTGAGATTTTCACCTTGAACCCAAAGGGGGGGGTATTGGCACTTTTCATGGAAAAATGTGAAAAATGAAATTTTCTAAAAATGTAATAAATGCCTTCTATACACCTGAAACATTCACTCTTAAACTGAAAATTGTTGCTTTTCGCAATATTTTTAGAAATTTGGGCTCTTTTAGTAACATGAACACTTGCGCTGAAGCACCTTTTATGCTCATATCTTATGTTTCAGGATTTATTCTGAGTTTTATTTTGTTTATTTGATGAAAATGAACAAGAATACACACCATGGAAACATTTTTGTTTGATTTGTGTCGAGTGAGATTTTCACTTAGAACCCAAAGGGGGGGGTATTGGCACATTTCATGGAAAAATGTGAAAAATTAAATTTTCTAAAAATGAAATAAATGCCTTCTATACACCTCAAACATTCACTCTAAAACAGAAGATTGTGGTTTATCGCAATATTTTTAGAAATTTGGGCTATTATAGTAAGAATAACACTTGCGCTGAAGCATCTTTTATGCTCATTTCTTGTCTTTCAGGATTTATTCTGGGTTTAATTTTGTTTATTTGATGAAAATAAACAACAATACACACCATGGAAAAATTTTTGTTTGATTTGTGTCGAGTGAGATTTTCACCTAGAACCCAAAGGGGGGGGTATTGGCACTTTTCACGGAAAAATGTGAAAAATTAAATTTTCTAAAAATGAAATAAATGCCTTCTATACACCTCAAACATTCACCTTAAAAATAAAAATTGTTGCTTTTCGCAATATTTTTAGAAATTTGGCTCTTATAGTAACATTAACACTTGCGCTGAAGCATCTTTTATGCTCATTTCTTGTCTTTCAGGATTTATTCTGGGTTTAATTTTGTTTATTTGATGAAAATGAACAACAATACACACCATGGAAACATTTTTGTTTTATTTGTTTCGAGTGAGATTTTCACCTAGAACCCAAAGGGGGGGGTATTGGCTCTTTTCATGGAAAAATTGGAAAAATTAAATTTTCTAAAAATGAAATAAATGCCTTCTATACACCTCAAACATTCACTCCAAAAAAGAAGATTGTGGTTTTTCGCAATATTTTTAGAAATTTGGGCTCTTATAGTAAGAATAACACTTGCGCTGAAGCATCTTTTATGCTCATTTCTCTATTTTTCAGGATTTATTCTGGGTTTAATTTTGTTTATTTGATGAAAATGAACAACAATGCACACCATTGAAACATTTTCGTTTGATTTGTGTCGAGTGAGATTTTCACCTAGAACCCAAAGGGGGGGGTATTGGCACTTTTCATGGAAAAATGTGAAAAATTAAATTTTCTAAAAATGAAATAAATGCCTTCTATACACCTCAAACATTCACTCTAAAACAGAAGATTGTGGTTTTTCGCAATATTTTTAGAAATTTGGGCTCTTATAGTAAGATTAACACTTGCGCTGAAGCACCTTTTATGCTCATTTCTTGCCTTTCAGGATTTATTCTGGGTTTTATTTTGTTTATTTGATGAAAATGAACAAGAATACACACCATGGAAACATTTTTGTTTGATTTGTGTCGAGTGAGATTTTCACCTAGAACCCAAAGGGGGGGGTATTGACACTTTTCATGGAAAAATGTGAAAAATTAAATTTTCTAAAAATGAAATAAATGCCTTCTATACACCTCAAACATTCACTCCAAAAAAGAAGAATGTGGTTTTTCGCAATATTTTTAGAAATTTGGGCTCTTATAGTAAGAATAACACTTGCGCTGAAGCATCTTTTATGCTCATTTCTTGTTTTTCAGGATTTATTCTGGGTTTAATTTTGTTTATTTGATTAAAATGAAAAAGAATACACATAATGGAAACATTTTTGTGTGATTTGTGTCGAGTGAGATTTTCACCTAGAACCCAAAGGGGGGGGTATTGGCACTTTTCATGGAAAAATGTGAAAAATTAAATTTTCTAAAAATGAAATAAATGCCTTCTATACACCTCAAACATTCACTCCAAAAAAGAAGAATGTGGTTTTTCGCAATATTTTTAGAAATTTGGGCTCTTATAGTAAGAATATAACTTGCGCTGAAGCATCTTTTATGCTCGTTTCTTGTTTTTCAGGATTTATTCTGGGTTTAATTTTGTTTATTTGATGAAAATGAACAAGAATACACACCATGGAAACATTTTTGTTTGATTTGTGTCGAGTGAGATTTTCACCTAGAACCCAAAGGGGGGGGTTTTGGCACTTTTCACGGAAAAATGTGAAAAATTAAATTTTCTAAAAATGAAATAAATGCCTTCTATACACCTCAAACATTCACTCTAAAAATGAAAATTGTTGCTTTTCGCAATATTTTTAGAAATTTGGCTCTTATAGTAACATTAACACTTGCGCTGAAGCATCTTTTATGCTCATTTCTTGGCTTTCAGGATAGATTATGGGTTTAATTTTGTTTATTTGATGAAAATGAACAACAATACACACCATGGAAACATTTTTGTTTTATTTGTTTCGAGTGAGATTTTCACCTAGAACCCAAAGGGGGGGGTATTGGCTCTTTTCATGGAAAAATTGGAAAAATTAAATTTTCTAAAAATGAAATAAATGCCTTCTATACACCTCAAACATTCACTCCAAAAAAGAAGATTGTGGTTTTTCGCAATATTTTTAGAAATTTGGGCTCTTATAGTAAGAATAACACTTGCGCTGAAGCATCTTTTATGCTCGTTTCTTGTTTTTCAGGATTTATTCTGGGTTTAATTTTGTTTATTTGATGAAAATGAACAAGAATACACACCATGGAAACATTTTTGTTTGATTTGTGTCGAGTGAGATTTTCACCTAGAACCCAAAGGGGGGGGTTTTGGCACTTTTCACGGAAAAATGTGAAAAATTAAATTTTCTAAAAATGAAATAAATGCCTTCTATACACCTCAAACATTCACTCTAAAAATGAAAATTGTTGCTTTTCGCAATATTTTTAGAAATTTGGCTCTTATAGTAACATTAACACTTGCGCTGAAGCATCTTTTATGCTCATTTCTTGGCTTTCAGGATAGATTATGGGTTTAATTTTGTTTATTTGATGAAAATGAACAACAATACACACCATGGAAACATTTTTGTTTGATTTGTGTCGAGTGAGATTTTCACCTTGAACCCAAAGGGGGGGGTATTGGCACTTTTCATGGAAAAATGTGAAAAATGAAATTTTCTAAAAATGTAATAAATGCCTTCTATACACCTGAAACATTCACTCTTAAACTGAAAATTGTTGCTTTTCGCAATATTTTTAGAAATTTGGGCTCTTTTAGTAACATGAACACTTGCGCTGAAGCACCTTTTATGCTCATATCTTATGTTTCAGGATTTATTCTGAGTTTTATTTTGTTTATTTGATGAAAATGAACAAGAATACACACCATGGAAACATTTTTGTTTGATTTGTGTCGAGTGAGATTTTCACTTAGAACCCAAAGGGGGGGGTATTGGCACATTTCATGGAAAAATGTGAAAAATTAAATTTTCTAAAAATGAAATAAATGCCTTCTATACACCTCAAACATTCACTCTAAAACAGAAGATTGTGGTTTATCGCAATATTTTTAGAAATTTGGGCTATTATAGTAAGAATAACACTTGCGCTGAAGCATCTTTTATGCTCATTTCTTGTCTTTCAGGATTTATTCTGGGTTTAATTTTGTTTATTTGATGAAAATAAACAACAATACACACCATGGAAAAATTTTTGTTTGATTTGTGTCGAGTGAGATTTTCACCTAGAACCCAAAGGGGGGGGTATTGGCACTTTTCATGGAAAAATGTGAAAAATTAAATTTTCTAAAAATGAAATAAATGCCTTCTATACACCTCAAACATTCACTCCAAAAAAGAAGATTGTGGTTTTTCGCAATATTTTTAGAAATTTGGGCTCTTATAGTAAGAATAACACCTGCGCTGAAGCATCTTTTATTCTCATTTCTCTATTTTTCAGGATTTATTCTGGGTTTAATTTTGTTTATTTAATGAAAATGAACAACAATACACACCATGGAAACATTTTCGTTTGATTTGTGTCGAGTGAGATTTTCACCTAGAACCCAAAGGGGGGGGTATTGGCACTTTTCATGGAAAAATGTGAAAAATTAAATTTTCTAAAAATGAAATAAATGCCTTCTATACACCTCAAACATTCACTCTAAAACAGAAGATTGTGGTTTTTCGCAATATTTTTAGAAATTTGGGCTCTTATAGTAAGAATAACACTTGCGCTGAAGCACCTTTTATGCTCATTTCTTGTCTTTCAGGATTTATTCTGGGTTTAATTTTGTTTATTTGATGAAAATGAACAACAATACACATAATGGAAACATTTTTGTTTGATTTGTGTCGAGTGAGATTTTCACCTAGAACCCAAAGAGGGGGGTATTGGCACTTTTCATGGAAAAATGTGAAAAAATAAATTTTCTAAAAATGAAATAAATGCCTTCTATACACCTCAAACATTCACTCTAAAACAGAAGATTGTGGTTTTTCGCAATATTTTTAGAAATTTGGGCTCTTATAGTAAGAATAACACTTGCGCTGAAGCATCTTTTATGCTCATTTCTTGTCTTTCAGGATTTATTCTGGGTTTAATTTTGTTTATATGATGAAAATGAACAACAATACACACCATGGAAACATTTTTGTTTGATTTGTGTCGAGTGAGATTTTCACCCAGAACCCAAAGGGGGGGGTATTGGCACTTTTCATGGAAAAATGTGAAAAATGAAATTTTCTAAAAATGTAATAAATGCCTTCTATACACCTGAAACATTCACTCTAAAACTGAAAATTGTTGCTTTTCGCAATATTTTTAGAAATTTGGGCTCTTTTAGTAACATGAACACTTGCGCTAAAACATCTTTTATGCTCATATCTTATCTTTCAGGATTTATTCTGGGTTTAATTTTGTTTATTTGATGAAAATGAACAACAATACACACCATGGAAACATTTTTGTTTTATTTGTGTCGAGTGATATTTTCACCTAGAACCCAAAGGGGGGGGGTATTGGCACTTTTCATGGAAAAATGTGAAAAATTAAATTTCTAAAAATGTAATAAATGCTTTCTATACACCTGAAACATTCCCTCTAAAACTGAAAATTGTTGCTTTTCGCAATATTTTTAGAAATTTGGGCTCTTTTAGTAACATGAACACTTGCGCTGAAGAATCTTTTATGCTCATATCTTATCTTTCAGGATTTATTCTGAGTTTTATTTTGTTTATTTGATGAAAATGAACAAGAATACACACCATGGAAACATTTTTGTTTGATTTGTGTCGAGTGAGATTTTCACCTAGAACCCAAAGGGGGGGTTTTTGGCACTTTTCACGGAAAAATGTGAAAAATTAAATTTTCTAAAAATGAAATAAATGCCTTCTATACACCTCAAACATTCACTCTAAAAATGAAAATTGTTGCTTTTCGCAATATTTTTAGAAATTTGGCTCTTATAGTAACATTAACACTTGCGCTGAAGCATCTTTTATGCTCATTTCTTGTTTTTCAGGATTTATTCTGAGTTTAATTTTGTTTATTTGATGAAAATGAACAAGAATACACACCATGGAAACATTTTTGTTTGATTTGTGTCGAGTGAGATTTTCACCTTGAACCCAAAGGGGGGGGGGTATTGGCACTTTTCATGGAAAAATTTGAAAAATTAAATTTTCTAAAAATGAAATAAATGCCTTCTATACACCTCAAACATTCACTCCAAAAAAGAAGATTATCGTTTTTCCCAATATTTTTAGAAATTTGGGCTCTTATAGTAAGAATAACACTTGCGCTGAAGCATCTTTTATGCTCATTTCTTGTTTTTTTTAGGATTTATTCTGGGTTTAATTTTGTTTATTTGATGAAAATGAACAACAATACACACCATGGCAACATTTTTGTTTGATTTGTGTCGAGTGACATTTTCACCTAGAACCCAAAGGGGGGGGTATTGGCACTTTTCATGGAAAAATGTGAAAAATTAAATTTTCTAAAAATGAAATAAATGCCTTCTATACACCTCAAACATTCACTCCAAAAAAGAAGATTGTGGTTTTTCGCAATATTTTTAGAAATTTGGGCTCTTATAGTAAGAATAACACCTGCGCTGAAGCATCTTTTATGCTCATTTCTCTATTTTTCAGGATTTATTCTGGGTTTAATTTTGTTTATTTAATGAAAATGAACAACAATACACACCATGGAAACATTTTCGTTTGATTTGTGTCGAGTGAGATTTTCACCTAGAACCCAAAGGGGGGGGTATTGGCACTTTTCATGGAAAAATGTGAAAAATTAAATTTTCTAAAAATGAAATAAATGCCTTCTATACACCTCAAACATTCACTCTAAAACAGAAGATTGTGGTTTTTCGCAATATTTTTAGAAATTTGGGCTCTTATAGTAAGAATAACACTTGCGCTGAAGCACCTATTATGCTCATTTCTTGTCTTTCAGGATTTATTCTGGGTTTAATTTTGTTTATTTGATGAAAATGAACAACAATACACACCATGGAAACATTTTTGTTTGATTTGTGTCGAGTGAGATTTTCACCTAGAACCCAAAGGGGGGGGTATTGGCACTTTTCATGGAAAAATGTGAAAAAATAAATTTTCTAAAAATGAAATAAATGCCTTCTATACACCTCAAACATTCACTCTAAAACAGAAGATTGTGGTTTTTCGCAATATTTTTAGAAATTTGGGCTCTTATAGTAAGAATAACACTTGCGCTGAAGCATCTTTTATGCTCATTTCTTGTCTTTCAGGATTTATTCTGGGTTTAATTTTGTTTATATGATGAAAATGAACAACAATACACACCATGGAAACATTTTTGTTTGATTTGTGTCGAGTGAGATTTTCACCCAGAACCCAAAGGGGGGGGTATTGGCACTTTTCATGGAAAAATGTGAAAAATGAAATTTTCTAAAAATGTAATAAATGCCTTCTATACACCTGAAACATTCACTCTAAAACTGAAAATTGTTGCTTTTCGCAATATTTTTAGAAATTTGGGCTCTTTTAGTAACATGAACACTTGCGCTAAAACATCTTTTATGCTCATATCTTATCTTTCAGGATTTATTCTGGGTTTAATTTTGTTTATTTGATGAAAATGAACAACAATACACACCATGGAAACATTTTTGTTTTATTTGTGTCGAGTGAGATTTTCACCTAGAACCCAAAGGGGGGGGGTATTGGCACTTTTCATGGAAAAATGTAAAAAATTAAATTTTCTAAAAATGAAATAAATGCCTTCTATACACCTCAAACATTCACTCCAAAAAAGAAGATAGTGGTTTTTCGCAATATTTTTAGAAATTTGGGCTCTTATAGTAAGAATAACACTTGCGCTGAAGCATCTTTTATGCTCATTTCTTGTTTTTCAGGATATATTCTGGGTTTAATTTTGTTTATTTGATGAAAATGAACAAGAATACACATAATGGAAACATTTTTGTTTGATTTGTGTCGAGTGAGATTTTCACCTAGAACCCAAAGGGGGGGTATTGGCACTTTTCATGGAAAAATGTGAAAAATTAAATTTTCTAAAAATGAAATAAATGCCTTCTATACACCTCAAACATTCACTCCAAAAAAGAAGATTGTGGTTTTTCGCGATATTTTTAGAAATTTGGGCTCTTATAGTAAGAATAACACTTTCGCTGAAGCATCTTTTATGCTCATTTCTCTATATTTCAGGATTTATTCTGGGTTTAATTTTGTTTATTTGATGAAAATGAACAAGAATACACACCATGGAAACATTTTTGTTTGATTTGTGTCGAGTGAGATTTTCACCTAGAACCCAAAGGGGGGGGTATTGGCACTTTTCATGGAAAAATGTGAAAAATTAAATTTTCTAAAAATGTAATAAATGCTTTCTATACACCTGAAACATTCCCTCTAAAACTGAAAATTTTTGCTTTTCGCAATATTTTTAGAAATTTGGGCTCTTTTAGTAACATGAACACTTGCGCTGAAGAATCTTTTATGCTCATATCTTATCTTTCAGGATTTATTCTGAGTTTTATTTTGTTTATTTGATGAAAATGAACAAGAATACACACCATGGAAACATTTTTGTTTGATTTGTGTCGAGTGAGATTTTCACCTAGAACCCAAAGGGGGGGGTTTTGGCACTTTTCACGGAAAAATGTGAAAAATTAAATTTTCTAAAAATGAAATAAATGCCTTCTATACACCTCAAACATTCACTCTAAAAATGAAAATTGTTGCTTTTCGCAATATTTTTAGAAATTTGGCTCTTATAGTAACATTAACACTTGCGCTGAAGCATCTTTTATGCTCATTTCTTGGCTTTCAGGATAGATTCTGGGTTTAATTTTGTTTATTTGATGAAAATGAACAACAATACACACCATGGAAACATTTTTGTTTGATTTGTGTCGAGTGAGATTTTCACCTTGAACCCAAAGGGGGGGGTATTGGCACTTTTCATGGAAAAATGTGAAAAATGAAATTTTCTAAAAATGTAATAAATGCCTTCTATACACCTGAAACATTCACTCTAAAACTGAAAATTGTTGCTTTTCGCAATATTTTTAGAAATTTGGGCTCTTTTAGTAACATGAACACTTGCGCTGAAGCACCTTTTATGCTCATATCTTATCTTTCAGGATTTATTCTGAGTTTTATTTTGTTTATTTGATGAAAATGAACAAGAATACACACCATGGAAACATTTTTGTTTGATTTGTGTCGAGTGAGATTTTCACTTAGAACCCAAAGGGGGGGGTATTGGCACATTTCATGGAAAAATGTGAAAAATTAAATTTTCTAAAAATGAAATAAATGCCTTCTATACACCTCAAACATTCACTCTAAAACAGAAGATTGTGGTTTATCGCAATATTTTTAGAAATTTGGGCTATTATAGTAAGAATAACACTTGCGCTGAAGCATCTTTTATGCTCATTTCTTGTCTTTCAGGATTTATTCTGGGTTTAATTTTGTTTATTTGATGAAAATAAACAACAATACACACCATGGAAACATTTTTGTTTGATTTGTGTCGAGTGAGATTTTCACCTAGAACCCAAAGGGGGGGGTATTGGCACTTTTCACGGAAAAATGTGAAAAATTAAATTTTCTAAAAATGAAATAAATGCCTTCTATACACCTCAAACATTCACCTTAAAAATGAAAATTGTTGCTTTTCGCAATATTTTTAGAAATTTGACTCTTATAGTAACATTAACACTTGCGCTGAAGCATCTTTTATGCTCATTTCTTGTCTTTCAGGATTTATTCTGGGTTTAATTTTGTTTATTTGATGAAAATGAACAACAATACACACCATGGAAACATTTTTGTTTTATTTGTTTCGAGTGAGATTTTCACCTAGAACCCAAAGGGGGGGGTATTGGCACTTTTCATGGAAAAATGTGAAAAATTAAATTTTCTAAAAATGAAATAAATGCCTTCTATACACCTCAAACATTCACTCCAAAAAAGAAGATTGTGGTTTTTCGCAATATTTTTAGAAATTTGGGCTCTTATAGTAAGAATAACACTTGCGCTGAAGCATCTTTTATGCTCATTTCTTGTTTTTCAGGATTTATTCTGGGTTTAATTTTGTTTATTTGATTAAAATGAAAAAGAATACACATAATGGAAACATTTTTGTGTGATTTGTGTCGAGTGAGATTTTCACCTAGAACCCAAAGGGGGGGGTATTGGCACTTTTCATGGAAAAATGTGAAAAATTAAATTTTCTAAAAATGAAATAAATGCCTTCTATACACCTCAAACATTCACTCCAAAAAAGAAGATTGTGGTTTTTCGCAATATTTTTAGAAATTTGGGCTCTTATAGTAAGAATATAACTTGCGCTGAAGCATCTTTTATGCTCATTTCTTGTTTTTCAGGATTTATTCTGGGTTTAATTTTGTTTATTTGATGAAAATGAACAAGAATACACACCATGGAAACATTTTTGTTTGATTTGTGTCGAGTGAGATTTTCACCTTGAACCCAAAGGGGGGGGGGGTATTGGCACTTTTCATGGAAAAATGTGAAAAATTAAATTTTCTAAAAATGAAATAAATGCCTTCTATACACCTCAAACATTCACTCCAAAAAAGAAGATTGTGGTTTTTCGCAATATTTTTAGAAATTTGGGCTCTTATAGTAAGAATATAACTTGCGCTGAAGCATCTTTTATGCTCATTTCTTGTTTTTCAGGATTTATTCTGGGTTTAATTTTGTTTATTTGATGAAAATGAACAAGAATACACACCATGGAAACATTTTTGTTTGATTTGTGTCGAGTGAGATTTTCACCTTGAACCCAAAGGGGGGGGGGTATTGGCACTTTTCATGGAAAAATTTGAAAAATTAAATTTTCTAAAAATGAAATAAATGCCTTCTATACAACTCAAACATTCACTCCAAAAAAGAAGATTATCGTTTTTCCCAATATTTTTAGAAATTTGGGCTCTTATAGTAAGAATAACACTTGCGCTGAAGCATCTTTTATGCTCATTTCTTGTTTTTTTTAGGATTTATTCTGGGTTTAATTTTGTTTATTTGATGAACATGAACAACAATACACACCATGGCAACATTTCTGTTTGATTTGTGTCGAGTGACATTTTCACCTAGAACCCAAAGGGGGGGGGTATTGGCACTTTTCATGGAAAAATGTGAAAAATTAAATTTTCTAAAAATGAAATAAATGCCTTCTATACACTTCAAACATTCACTCCAAAAAAGAAGATTGTGGTTTTTCGCAATATTTTTAGAAATTTGGGCTCTTATAGTAAGAATAACACTTGCGCTGAAGCATCTTTTATGCTCATTTCTCTATTTTTCAGGATTTATTCTGGGTTTAATTTTGTTTATTTAATGAAAATGAACAACAATACACACCATGGGAACATTTTCGTTAGATTTGTGTCGACTGAGATTTTCACCTAGAACCCAAAGGGGGGGGTATTGGCACTTTTCATGGAAAAATGTGAAAAATTAAATTTTCTAAAAATGAAATAAATGCCTTCTATACACCTCAACATTCACTCTAAAACAGAAGATTGTGGTTTTTCGCAATATTTTTAGAAATTTGGGCTCTTATAGTAAGAATAACACTTGCGCTGAAGCACCTTTTATGCTCATTTCTTGTCTTTCAGGATTTATTCTGGGTTTAATTTTGTTTATTTGATGAAAATGAACAACAATACACATAATGGAAACATTTTTGTTTGATTTGTGTCGAGTGAGATTTTCACCTAGAACCCAAAGGGGGGGTATTGGCACTTTTCATGGAAAAATGTGAAAAAATAAATTTTCTAAAAATGAAATAAATGCCTTCTATACACCTCAAACATTCACTCTAAAACAGAAGATTGTGGTTTTTCGCAATATTTTTAGAAATTTGGGCTCTTATAGTAAGAATAACACTTGCGCTGAAGCATCTTTTATGCTCATTTCTTGTCTTTCAGGATTTATTCTGGGTTTAATTTTGTTTATTTGATGAAAATGAACAACAATACACACCATGGAAACATTTTTGTTTGATTTGTGTCGAGTGAGATTTTCACCAAGAACCCAAAGGGGGGGGTATTGGCACTTTTCATGGAAAAATGTGAAAAATTAAATTTCTAAAAATGAAATAAATGCCTTCTATACACCTCAAACATTCACTCCAAAAAAGAAGATTATGGTTTTTCGCAATATTTTTAGAAATTTGGGCTCTTATAGTAAGAATAACACTTGCGCTGAAGCATCTTTTATGCTCATTTCTTGTTTTTTTAGGATTTATTCTGGGTTTAATTTTGTTTATTTGATGAAAATGAACAACAATACACACCATGGAAACATTTTTGTTTGATTTGTGTCGAGTGAGATTTTCACCTAGAACCCAAAGGGGGGGGGTATTGGCACTTTTCATGGAAAAATGTGAAAAATTAAATTTTCTAAAAATGAAATAAATGCCTTCTATACACCTCAAACATTCACTCCAAAAAAGAAGATTGTGGTTTTTCGCAATATTTTTAGAAATTTGGGCTCTTATAGTAAGAATAACACCTGCGCTGAAGCATCTTTTATGCTCATTTCTCTATTTTTCAGGATTTATTCTGGGTTTAATTTTGTTTATTTAATGAAAATGAACAACAATACACACCATGGATACATTTTCGTTTGATTTGTGTCGAGTGAGATTTTCACCTAGAACCCAAAGGGGGGGGTATTGGCACTTTTCATGGAAAAATGTGAAAAATTAAATTTTCTAAAAATGAAATAAATGCCTTCTATACACCTCAAACATTCACTCTAAAACAGAAGATTGTGGTTTTTCGCAATATTTTTAGAAATTTGGGCTCTTATAGTAAGAATAACACTTGCGCTGAAGCACCTTTTATGCTCATTTCTTGTCTTTCAGGATTTATTCTGGGTTTAATTTTGTTTATTTGATGAAAATGAACAACAATACACATAATGGAAACATTTTTGTTTGATTTGTGTCGAGTGAGATTTTCACCTAGAACCCAAAGGGGGGGGTATTGGCACTTTTCATGGAAAAATGTGAAAAAATAAATTTTCTAAAAATGAAATAAATGCCTTCTATACACCTCAAACATTCACTCTAAAACAGAAGATTGTGGTTTTTCGCAATATTTTTAGAAATTTGGGCTCTTATAGTAAGAATAACACTTGCGCTGAAGCACCTTTTATGCTCATTTCTTGTCTTTCAGGATTTATTCTGGGTTTAATTTTGTTTATTTGATGAAATGAACAACAATACACACCATGGAAACATTTTTGTTTGATTTGTGTCGAGTGAGATTTTCACCTAGAACCCAAAGGGGGGGGTATTGGCACTTTTCATGGGAAAATGTGAAAAATTAAATTTTCTAAAATGAAATAAATGCCTTCTATACACCTCAAACATTCACTCCAAAAAGAAGATTGTGGTTTTTCGCAATATTTTTAGAATTTGGCTCTTTTAGTAACATGAACACTAGCGCTGAAGCACCTTTAATGCACATTTCTTGTCTTTCAGGATTTATTCTGGGTTTAATTTTGTTTATTTGATGAAAATGAACAAGAATACACCACATGGAAACTTTTCTTTGATTTGTGTCGAGTGAGATTTTCACCTAGAACCCAAAGGGGGGGGGTATTGGCACTTTTCATGGAAAAATGTGAAAAATTAAATTTTCTAAAAATGTAATAAATGCTTTCTATACACCTGAAACATTCACTCTAAAACTGAAAATTGTTGCTTTTCGCAATATTTTTAGAAATTTGGGCTCTTTTAGTAACATGAACACTTGCGCTGAAGCATCTTTTATGCTCATATCTTATCTTTCATGATTTATTCTGAGTTTTATTTTGTTTATTTGATGAAAATGAACAAGAATACACACCATGGAAACATTTTTGTTTGATTTGTGTCGAGGGAGATTTTCACCTAGAACCCAAAGGGGGGGGTATTGGCACTTTTCATGGAAAAATGTGAAAAATTAAATTTTCTAAAAATGAAATAAATGCCTTCTATACACCTCAAACATTCACTCCAAAAAAGAAGATTGTGGTTTTTCGCAATATTTTAGAAATTTGGGCTCTTATAGCAAGAATAAAACTTGCGCTGAAGCATCTTTTATGCTCATTTCTTGTTTTTCAGGATTTATTCTGGGTTTAATTTTGTTTATTTGATGAAAATGAACAACAATACACACCATGGAAACATTTTTGTTTGATTTGTGTCGAGTGAGATTTTCACCTAGATTGGCACTTTTCACGGAAAAATGTAAAAAATTAAATTTTCTAAAATGAAATAAATGCCTTCTATACACCTCAAACATTCACTCTAAAAATGAAAATTGTTGCTTTTCGCAATATTTTTAGAAATTTGGCTCTTATAGTAACATTAACACTTGCGCTGAAGCATCTTTTATGCTCATTTCTTGTCTTTCAGGATAGATTCTGGGTTTAATTTCGTTTATTTGATGAAAATGAACAACAATACACACCATGGAAACATTTTTGTTTGATTTGTGTCGAGTGAGATTTTCACCTAGAACCCAAAGGGGGGGTATTGGCACTTTTCATGGAAAAATGTGAAAAATTAAATTTTCTAAAAATGAAATAAATGCCTTCTATACACCTCAAACATTCACTCCAAAAAAGAAGATTGTTGTTTTTCGCAATATTTTTAGAAATTTGGGCTCTTATAGTAAGAATAACACTTGCGCTGAAGCACCTTTTATGCTCATTTCTTGTCTTTCAGGATTTATTCTGTGTTTAATTTTGTTTATTTGATGAAAATGAACAACAATACACATCATGGAAACATTTTTCTTTGATTTGTGTTGAGTGAGATTTTCACCTAGAACCCAAAGGGGGGGGTATTGGCACTTTTCATGGAAAAATGTGAAAAATAAATTTTCTAAAAGGAAATAAATGCCTTCTATACACCTCAAACATTCACTCTAAAACTGAAAGTTGTTGCTTTTCGCAATATTTTTAGAAATTTGGGCTCTTTAAATAACATGAACACTTGCGCTGAAGCACCTTTTATGCTCATTTCTTGTCTTTCAGGATTTATTCTGGGTTAAATTTTGTTTATTTGATGAAAATGAACAACAATACACATAATGGACACATTTTTGTTTGATTTGTGTCGAGTGAGATTTTCACCTAGAACCCAAAGGGGGGGGTATTGGCACTTTTCATGGAAAAATGTGAAAAAATAAATTTTCTAAAAATGAAATAAATGCCTTCTATACACCTCAAACATTCACTCTAAAACAGAAGATTGTGGTTTTTCGCAATATTTTTAGAAATTTGGGCTCTTTTAGTAACATGAACACTTGCGCTAAAACATCTTTTATGCTCATATCTTATCTTTCAGGATTTATTCTGAGTTTATTTTGTTTATTTGATGAAAATGAACAAGAATACACACCATGGAAACATTTTTGTTTGATTTGTGTCAAGTGAGATTTTCACCTAGAACCCAAAGGGGGGGGTATTGGCACTTTTCATGGAAAAATGTAAAAAATTAAATTTTCTAAAAATGAAATAAATGCCTTCTATACACCTCAAACATTCACTCCAAAAAAGAAGATAATGGTTTTTGGCAATATATTTAGAAATTTGGGCTCTTATAGTAAGAATAACACTTGCGCTGAAGCATCTTTTATGCTCATTTCTTGTTTTTCAGGATTTATTCTGGGTTTAATTTTGTTTATTTGATGAAAATGAACAAGAATACACATAATGGAAACATTTTTGTTTGATTTGTGTCGAGTGAGATTTTCACCTAGAACCCAAAGGGGGGGGTATTGGCACTTTTCATGGAAAAATGTGAAAAATTAAATTTTCTAAAAATGAAATAAATGCCTTCTATACACCTCAAACATTCACTCCAAAAAAGAAGATTATGGTTTTTCGCAATATTTTAGAAATTTGGGCTCTTATAGTAAGAATAACACTTGCCCTGAAGCATCTTTTATGCTCATTTCTTGTTTTTCAGGATTTATTCTGGGTTTAATTTTGTTTATTTGATAAAAATGAACAAGAATACACATCATGGAAACATTTTTGTTTGATTTGTGTCGAGTGAGATTTTCACCTAGAACCCATAGGGGGGGTATTGGCACTTTTCATGAAAAAATGTGAAAATTAAATTTTCTAAAAATGAAATAAATGCCTTCTATACACCTCAAACATTCACTCTAAAAATGAAAATTGTTGCTTTTCGCAATATTTTTAGAAATTTGGCTCTTATAGTAACATTAACACTTGCGCTGAAGCATCTTTTATGCTCATTTCTTGTCTTTCAGGATTTATTCTGGGTTTAATTTTGTTTATTTGATGAAAATGAACAACAATACACACCATGGAAACATTTTTGTTTTATTTGTGTCGAGTGAGATTTTCACCTAGAACCCAAAGGGGGGGGTATTGGCACTTTTCATGGAAAAATGTGAAAAATTAAATTTTCTAAAAATGAAATAAATGCCTTCTATACACCTCAAACATTCACTCCAAAAAAGAAGATTGTGGTTTTTCGCAATATTTTTAGAAATTTGGGCTCTTTTAGTAACATGAACACTAGCGCTGAAGCACCTTTAATGCTCATTTCTTGTCTTTCAGGATTTATTCTGGGTTTAATTTTGTTTATTTGATGAAAATGAACAAGAATACACACCATGGAAACATTTTTGTTTGATTTGTGTCGAGTGAGATTTTCACCTAGAAGTATTGGCACTTTTCATGGAAAAATGTGAAAAATTAAATTTTCTAAAAATGTAATAAATGCTTTCTATACACCTGAAACATTCACTCTAAAACTGAAAATTGTTGCTTTTCGCAATATTTTTAGAAATTTGGGCTCTTTTAGTAACATGAACACTTGCGCTGAAGCATCTTTTATGCTCATATCTTATCTTTCAGGATTTATTCTGAGTTTTATTTTGTTTATTTGATGAAAATGAACAAGAATACACACCATGGAAACATTTTTGTTTGATTTGTGTCGAGGGAGATTTTCACCTAGAACCCAAAGGGGGGGGGTATTGGCACTTTTCATGGAAAAATGTGAAAAATTAAATTTTCTAAAAATGAAATAAATGCCTTCTATACACCTCAAACATTCACTCCAAAAAAGAAGATTGTGGTTTTTCGCGATATTTTTAGAAATTTGGGCTCTTATAGCAAGAATAAAACTTGCGCTGAAGCATCTTTTATGCTCATTTCTTGTTTTTCAGGATTTATTCTGGGTTTAATTTTGTTTATTTGATGAAAATGAACAACAATACACACCATGGAAACATTTTTGTTTGATTTGTGTCGAGTGAGATTTTCACCTAGATTGGCACTTTTCACGGAAAAATGTGAAAAATTAAATTTTCTAAAAATGAAATAAATGCCTTCTATACACCTCAAACATTCACTCTAAAAATGAAAATTGTTGCTTTTCGCAATATTTTTAGAAATTTGGCTCTTATAGTAACATTAACACTTGCGCTGAAGCATCTTTTATGCTCATTTCTTGTCTTTCAGGATAGATTCTGGGTTTAATTTCGTTTATTTGATGAAAATGAACAACAATACACACCATGGAAACATTTTTGTTTGATTTGTGTCGAGTGAGATTTTCACCTAGAACCCAAAGGGGGGGGTATTGGCACTTTTCATGGAAAAATGTGAAAAATTAAATTTTCTAAAAATGAAATAAATGCCTTCTATACACCTCAAACATTCACTCCAAAAAAGAAGATTGTGGTTTTTCGCAATATTTTTAGAAATTTGGGCTCTTATAGTAAGAATAACACTTGCGCTGAAGCACCTTTTATGCTCATTTCTTGTCTTTCAGGATTTATTCTGTGTTTAATTTTGTTTATTTGATGAAAATGAACAACAATACACATCATGGAAACATTTTTGTTTGATTTGTGTCGAGTGAGATTTTCACCTAGAACCCAAAGGGGGGGGTATTGGCACTTTTCATGGAAAAATGTGAAAAAATAAATTTTCTAAAAATGAAATAAATGCCTTCTATACACCTCAAAAATTCACTCTAAAACAGAAGATTGTGGTTTTTCGCAAAATTTTTAGAAATTTGGGCTCTTATGGTAAGAATAACACTTGCGCTTAAGCACCTTTTATGCTCATTTCTTGTCTTTCAGGATTTATTCTGGGTTTAATTTTGTTTATTTGATGAAAATGAACAACAATACACATCATGGAAACATTTTTGTTTGATTTGTGTCGAGTGAGATTTTCACCTAGAACCCAAAGGGGGGGGTATTGGCACTTTTCATGGAAAAATGTGAAAAATTAAATTTTCTAAAAATGAAATAAATGCCTTCTATACACCTCAAAAATTCACTCTAAAACAGAAGATTGTGGTTTTTCGCAATATTTTTAGAAATTTGGGCTCTTATAGTAAGAATAACACTTGCGCTGAAGCATCTTTTATGCTCATTTCTTGTCTTTCAGGATTTATTCTGGGTTAAATTTTGTTTATTTGATGAAAATGAACACTAATACACATAATGGAAACATTTTTGTTTGATTTGTGTCGAGTGAGATTTTCACCTAGAACCCAAAGGGGGGGGTATTGGCACTTTTCATGGAAAAATGTGAAAAAATAAATTTTCTAAAAATGAAATAAATGCCTTCTATACACCTCAAAAATTCACTCTAAAACAGAAGATTGTGGTTTTTCGCAAAATTTTTAGAAATTTGGGCTCTTATGGTAAGAATAACACTTGCGCTTAAGCACCTTTTATGCTCATTTCTTGTCTTTCAGGATTTATTCTGGGTTTAATTTTGTTTATTTGATGAAAATGAACAACAATACACATCATGGAAACATTTTTGTTTGATTTGTGTCGAGTGAGATTTTCACCTAGAACCCAAAGGGGGGGGTATTGGCACTTTTCATGGAAAAATGTGAAAAATTAAATTTTCTAAAAATGAAATAAATGCCTTCTATACACCTCAAAAATTCACTCTAAAACAGAAGATTGTGGTTTTTCGCAATATTTTTAGAAATTTGGGCTCTTATAGTAAGAATAACACTTGCGCTGAAGCATCTTTTATGCTCATTTCTTGTCTTTCAGGATTTATTCTGGGTTTAATTTTGTTTATTTGATGAAAATGAACAACAATACACATCATGGAAACATTTTTGTTTGATTTGTGTCGAGTGAGATTTTCACCTAGAACCCAAAGGGGGGGGGTATTGGCACTTTTCATGGAAAAATGTGAAAAATTAAATTTTCTAAAAATGAAATAAATGCCTTCTATACACCTCAAACATTCACTCTAAAACAGAAGATTGTGGTTTTTCGCAATATTTTTAGAAATTTGGGCTCTTATAGTTAGAATAACACTTGCGCTGAAGCATCTTTTATGCTCATTTCTTGTCTTTCAGGATTTATTCTGGGTTTAATTTTGTTTATTTGATGAAAATGAACAACAATACACACCATGGAAAAATTTTTGTTTGATTTGTGTCGAGTGAGATTTTCACCCAGAACCCAAAGGGGGGGGTATTGGCACTTTTCATGGAAAAATGTGAAAAATGAAATTTTCTAAAAATGTAATAAATGCCTTCTATACACCTGAAACATTCACTCTAAAACTGAAAATTGTTGCTTTTCGCAATATTTTTAGAAATTTGGGCTCTTTAAGTAACATGAACACTTGCGCTGAAACATCTTTTATGCTCATATCTTATCTTTCAGGATTTATTCTGAGTTTTATTTTGTTTATTTGATGAAAATGAACAAGAATACACACCATGGAAACATTTTTGTTTGATTTGTGTCGAGTGAGATTTTCACCTAGAACCCAAAGGGGGGGGGTATTGGCAGTTTTCATGGAAAAAAGAGAAAAATTAAATTTTCTAAAAATGAAATAAATGCCTTCTATACACCTCAAACATTCACTCCAAAAAAGAAGATTGTGGTTTTTTCGCAATATTTTTAGAAATTTGGGCTCTTATAGTAAGAATAACACTTGCGCTGAAGCATCTTTTATGCTCATTTCTTGTTTTTCAGGATTTATTCTGGGTTTAATTTTGTTTATTTGATGAAAATGAACAACAATACACATAATGGAAACATTTTTGTTTGATTTGTGTCGAGTGAGATTTTCACCTAGAACCCAAAGGGGGGGGTATTGGCACTTTTCATGGAAAAATGTGAAAAAATAAATTTTCTAAAAATAAAATAAATGCCTTCTATACACCTCAAAAATTCACTCTAAAACAGAAGATTGTGGTTTTTTGCAATATTTTTAGAAATTTGGGCTCTTATGGTAAGAATAACACTTGCGTTGAAGCACCTTTTATGCTCATTTCTTGTCTTTCAGGATTTATTCTGGGTTTAATTTTGTTTATTTGATGAAAATGAACAACAATACACATCATGGAAACATTTTTGTTTGATTTGTGTCGAGTGAGATTTTCACCTAGAACCCAAAGGGGGGGGGTATTGGCACTTTTCATGGAAAAATGTGAAAAATTAAATTTTCTAAAAATGAAATAAATGCCTTCTATACACCTCAAAAATTCACTCTAAAACAGAAGATTGTGGTTTTTCGCAATATTTTTAGAAATTTGGGCTCTTATAGTAAGAATAACACTTGCGCTGAAGCACCTTTTATGCTCATTTCTTGTCTTTCAGGATTTATTCTGGGTTTAATTTTGTTTATTTGATGAAAATGAACAACAATACACATCATGGAAACATTTTTGTTTGATTTGTGTCGAGTGAGATTTTCACCTAGAACCCAAAGGGGGGGGTATTGGCACTTTTCATGGAAAAATGTGAATAATTAAATTTTCTAAAAATGAAATAAATGCCTTCTATACACCTCAAACATTCACTCTAAAACAGAAGATTGTGGTTTTTCGCAATATTTTTAGAAATTTGGGCTCTTATAGTAAGAATAACACTTGCGCTGAAGCATCTTTTATGCTCATTTCTTGTCTTTCAGGATTTATTCTGGGTTTATTTTGTTTATTTGATGAAAATGAACAACAATACACACCATGGAAAAATTTTTGTTTGATTTGTGTCGAGTGAGATTTTCACCCAGAACCCAAAGGGGGGGGTATTGGCACTTTTCATGGAAAAATGTGAAAAATGAAATTTTCTAAAAATGTAATAAATGCCTTCTATACACCTGAAACATTCACTCTAAAACTGAAAATTGTTGCTTTTCGCAATATTTTTAGAAATTTGGGCTCTTTAAGTAACATGAACACTTGCGCTGAAACATCTTTTATGCTCATATCTTATCTTTCAGGATTTATTCTGAGTTTTAATTTGTTTATTTGATGAAAATGAACAAGAATACACACAATGGAAACATTTTTGTTTGATTTGTGTCGAGTGAGATTTTCACCTAGAACCCAAAGGGGGGGGGTATTGGCAGTTTTCATGGAAAAAAGAGAAAAATTAAATTTTCTAAAAATGAAATAAATGCCTTCTATACACCTCAAACATTCACTCCAAAAAAGAAGATTGTGGTTTTTCGCAAAATTATTAGAAATTTGGGCTCTTATAGTAAGAATAACACTTGCGCTGAAGCATCTTTTATGCTCATTTCTTGTTTTTCAGGATTTATTCTGGGTTTAATTTTGTTTATTTGATGAAAATGAACAACAATACACACCATGGAAACATTTTTGTTTGATTTATGTCGATTGAGATTTTCACCTAGAACCCAAAGGGGGGGTATTGGCACTTTTCACGGAAAAATGTGAAAAATTAAATTTTCTAAAAATGAAATAAATGCCGTCTATACACCTCAAACATTCACTCTAAAAATGAAAATTGTTGCTTTTCGCAATATTTTTAGAAATTTGGCTCTTATAGTAACATTAACACTTGCGCTTAAGCATCTTTTATGCTCATTTCTTGTCTTTCAGGATTTATTCTGGGTTTAATTTTGTTTATTTGATGAAAATGAACAACAATACACACCATGGAAACATTTTTGTTTTATTTGTGTCGAGTGAGATTTTCACCTAGAACCCAAAGGGGGGGGTATTGGCACTTTTCATGGAAAAATGTGAAAAATTAAATTTTCTAAAAATGAAATAAATGCCTTCTATACACCTCAAACATTCACTCCAAAAAAGAAGATTGTGGTTTTTCGCAATATTTTTAGAAATTTGGGCTCTTATAGTAAGAATAATACTTGCGCTGAAGCATCTTTTATGCTCATTTCTCTATTTTTCAGGATTTATTCTGGGTTTAATTTTGTTTATTAGATGAAAATGAACAACAATACACACCATGGAAACATTTTTGTTTGATTTGTGTCGAGTGAGATTTTCACCTAGAACCCAAAGGGGGGGGTATTGGCACTTTTCATGGAAAAATGTGAAAAATTAAATTTTCTAAAAATGAAATAAATGCCTTCTATACACCTCAAATATTCACTCTAAAACAGAAGATTGTGGTTTTTCGCAATATTTTTAGAAATTTGGGCTCTTATAGTAAGAATAACACTTGCGCTGAAGCATCTTTTATGCTCATTTCTTGTTTTCCAGGATTTATTCTGGGTTTAATTTTGTTTATTTGATGAAAATGAACAACAATACACACCATGGAAACATTTTTGTTTGATTTGTGTCGAGTGAGATTTTCACCTAGAACCCAAAGGGGGGGGGTATTGGCACTTTTCACGGAAAAATGTGAAAAATTAAATTTTCTAAAAATGAAATAAATGCCTTCTATACACCTCAAACATTCACTCTTAAAATGAAAATTGTTGCTTTTCGCAATATTTTTAGAAATTTGGCTCTTATAGTAACATTAACACTTGCGCTGAAGCATCTTTTATGCTCATTTCTTGTCTTTCAGGATTTATTCTGGGTTTAATTTTGTTTTAAGATGAAAATGAACAACAATACACACCATGGAAACATTTTTGTTTGATTTGTGTCGAGTGAGATTTTCACCTAGAACCCAAAGGGGGGGGTATTGGCACTCTTCATGGAAAAATGTGAAAAATTAAATTTTCCAAAAATGAAATAAATTCCTTCTATACACCTCAAATATTCACTCTAAAACAGAAGATTGTGGTTTTTCGCAATATTTTTAGAAATTTGGGCTCTTATAGTAAGAATAACACTTGCGCTGAAGCATCTTTTATGCTCATTTCTTGTTTTTCAGGATTTATTCTGGGTTTAATTTTGTTTATTTGATGAAAATGAACAAGAATACACACCATGGAAACATTTTTGTTTGATTTGTGTCGAGTGAGATTTTCACCTAGAACCCAAAGGGGGGGGTATTAGCACTTTTCATGGAAAAATGTGAAAAATTAAATTTTCTAAAAATGTAATAAATGCCTTGTATACACCTGAAACATTCACTCTAAAACTGAAAATTGTTGCTTTTCGCAATATTTTTAGAAATTTGGGCTCTTTTAGTAACATGAACACTTGCGCTGAAGCATCTTTTATGCTCATATCTTATCTTTCAGGATTTATTCTGAGTTTTATTTTGTTTATTTGATGAAAATGAACAAGAATACACACCATGGAAACATTTTTGTTTGATTTGTGTCGAGTGAGATTTTCACCTAGAACCCAAAGGGGGGGGTATTGGCACTTTTCATGGAAAAATGTGAAAAATTAAATTTTCTAAAAATGAAATAAATGCCTTCTATACACCTCAAACATTCACTCTAAAACAGAAGATTGTGGTTTTTCGCAATATTTTTAGAAATTTGGGCTCTTATTGTAAGAAAAACACTTGCGCTGAAGCATCTTTTATGCTCATTTCTTGTCTTTCAGGATTTATTCTGGGTTTAATTTTATTTATTTGATGAAAATGAACAACAATACACACCATGGAAACATTTTTGTTTGATTTGTGTCGAGTGAGATTTTCACCCAGAACCCAAAGGGGGGGGTATTGGCAGTTTTCATGGAAAAAAGAGAAAAATTAAATTTTCTAAAAATGAAATAAATGCCTTCTATACACCTCAAACATTCACTCCAAAAAAGAAGATTGTGGTTTTTCGCAATATTTTTAGAAATTTGGGCTCTTATAGTAAGAATAACACTTGCGCTGAAGCATCTTTTATGCTCATTTCTTGTTTTTCAGGATTTATTCTGGGTTTAATTTTGTTTATTTGATGAAAATGAACAACAATACACACCATGGAAACATTTTTGTTTGATTTTTGTCGAGTGAGATTTTCACCTAGAACCCAAAGGGGGGGGTATTGGCACTTTTCATGGAAAAATGTGAAAAATTAAATTTTCTAAAAATGAAATAAATGCCTTCTATACACCTCAAACATTCACTCTAAAACAGAAGATTGTGGTTTATCGCAATATTTTTAGAAATTTGGGCTCTTATAGTAAGAATAACACTTGCGCTGAAGCATCTTTTATGCTCATTTCTTGTTTTCCAGGATTTATTCTGGGTTTAATTTTGTTTATTTGATGAAAATGAACAACAATACACACCATGGAAACATTTTTGTTTGATTTGTGTCGAGTGAGATTTTCACCTAGAACCCAAAGGGGGGGGTATTGGCACTTTTCACGGAAAAATGTGATAAATTAAATTTTCTAAAAATGAAATAAATTCCTTCTATACACCTCAAACATTCACTCTAAAAATGAAAATTGTTGCTTTTCGCAATATTTTTAGAAATTTGGGCTCTTAAAGTAAGAATAACACTTGCGCTGAAGCATCTTTTATGCTCATTTCTTGTCTTTCAGGATTTATTCTGGGTTTAATTTTGTTTATTTGATGAAAATGAACAACAATACACACCATGGAAACATTTTTGTTTGATTTGTGTCGAGTGAGATTTTCACCCAGAACCCAAAGGGGGGGGTATTGGAACTTTTCATGGAAAAATGTGAAAAATGAAATTTTCTAAAACTGTAATAAATGCCTGCTATACACCTGAAACATTCACTCTAAAACTGAAAATTGTTGCTTTTCGCAATATTTTTAGAAATTTGGGCTCTTTTAGTAACATGAACACTTGCGCTGAAACATCTTTTATGCTAATTTCTCTATTTTTCAGGATTTATTCTGGGTTTAATTTTGTTTATTAGATGAAAATGAACAACAATACACACCATGGAAACATTTTTGTTTGATTTGTGTCGAGTGAGATTTTCACCTAGAACCCAAAGGGGGGGGTATTGGCACTTTTCATGGAAAAATGTGAAAAATTAAATTTTCTAAAAATGAAATAAATGCCTTCAATACACCTCAAACATTCACTCCAAAAAAGAAGATTGTGGTTTTTCGCAATATTTTTAGAAATTTGGGCTCTTATAGTAAGAATAACACTTGCGCTGAAGCATTTTTTATGCTCATTTCTTGTTTTTCAGGATTTATTCTGGGTTTAATTTTGTTTATTTGATGAAAATGAACAAGAATACACACCATGGAAACATTTTTGTTTGATTTGTTTCGAGTGAGATTTTCACCTAGAACCCAAAGGGGGGGGTATTGGCACTTTTCACGGAAAAATGTGAAAAAATAAATTTTCTAAAAATGAAATAAATGCTTTCTATACACCTCAAACATTCACTCTTAAAATGAAAATTGTTCCTTTTCGCAATATTTTTAGAAATTTGGCTCTTATAATAACATTAACACTTGCGCTGAAGCATCTTTTATGCTCATTTCATGTCTTTAAGGATTTATTCTGGGTTTAATTTTGTTTATTTGATGAAAATGAACAAAAATACACACCATGGAAACATTTTTGTTTGAAGTGTGTCGAGTGAGATTTTCACCTAGAACCCAAAGGGGGGGGTATTGGCACTTTTCATGGAAAAATGTGAAAAATTAAATTTTCTAAAAATGAAATAAATGCCTTCTATACACCTCAAATATTCACTCTAAAACAGAAGATTGTGGTTTTTCGCAATATTTTTAGAAATTTGGGCTCTTATAGTAAGAATAACACTTTCGCTGAAGCATCTTTTATGCTCATTCCTTGTTTTTCAGGATTTATTCTGGGTTTTATTTTGTTTATTTGATGAAAATGAACTACAATACACACCTTGGATACATTTTTGTTTGATTTGTCTCGAGTGAGATTTTCACCTAGAACCCAAAGGGGGGGGTATTGGCACTTTTCATGGAAAAATGTGAAAAATTAAATTTTCTAAAAATGTAATAAATGCCTTCTATACACCTGAAACATTCACTCTAAAACTGAAAATTGTTGCTTTTCGCAATATTTTTAGAAATTTGGGCTCTTTTAGTAACATGAACACTTGCGCTGAAGCATCTTTTATGCTCATATCTTATCTTTCAGGATTTATTCTGAGTTTTATTTTGTTTATTTGATGAAAATGAACAAGAATACACACCATGGAAACATTTTTGTTTGATTTGTGTCGAGCGAGATTTTCACCTAGAACCCAAAGGGGGGGGTATAGGCACTTTTCATGCAAAAATTAAAAAATTAAATTTTCTAAAAATGAAATAAATGTCTCTATACACCTCAAACATTCACTCCAAAAAAGAAGATTGTGGTTTTTCGCAATATTTTTAGAAATTTGGGCTCTTATAGTAAGAATATAACTTGCGCTGAAGCATCTTTTATGCTCATTTCTTGTTTTTCAGGATTTATTCTGGGTTTAATTTTGTTTATTTGATGAAAATGAACAAGAATACACACCATGGAAACATTTTTGTTTGATTTGTGTCGAGTGAGATTTTCACCTAGAACCCAAAGGGGGGGGTATTGGCACTTTTCATGGAAAAATGTGAAAAATTAAATTTTCTAAAAATGAAATAAATGCCTTCTACACACCTCAAACATTCACTCCAAAAAAGAAGATTATCGTTTTTCCCAATATTTTTAGAAATTTGGGCACTTATAGTAAGAATAACACTTGCGCTGAAGCATCTTTTATGCTCATTTCTTGTTTTTCAGGATTTATTCTGGGTTTAATTTTGTTTATTTGATGAAAATGAACAACAGTACACACCATGGATACATTTTTGATTGATTTGTGTCGAGTGAGATTTTCACCTAGAACCCAAAGGGGGGGCACTTTTGGCACTTTTCACGGAAGAATGTGAAAAATTAAATTTTCTAAAAATGAAATAAATACCTTCTATACACCTCAAACATTCACTCTAAAAATGAAAATTTTTGCTTTTCGCAATATTTTTAGAAATTTGGCTCTTATAGTAACATTAACACTTGCGCTGAAGCATCTTTTATGCTCATTTCTTGTTCTCCAGGATTTATTCTGGGTTAATTTTGTTTATTTGATGAAAATGAACAAGAATACACACCATGGAAACATTTTTGTTTGATTTGTGTCGAGTGACATTTTCACCTAGAACCCAAAGGGGGGGGTATTGGCAGTTTTCATGGAAAAAAGAGAAAAATTAAATTTTCTAAAAATGAAATAAATGCCTTCTATACTCCTCAAACATTCACTCCAAAAAAGAAGATTGTGGTTTTTCACAATATTTTTAGAAATTTGGGCTCTTATAGTAAGAATAACACTTGCGCTGAAGCATCTTTTATGCTCATTTCTTGGTTTCAGGATTTATTCTGGGTTTAATTTTGTTTATTTGATGAAAATGAACAACAATACACACCATGGAAACATTTTTGTTTGATTTGTGTCGAGTGAGATTTTCACCTAGAACCCAAAGAGGGGGGTATTGGCACTTTTCATGGAAAAATGTGAAAAATTAAATTTTCTAAAAATGAAATAAATGCCTTTTATACACCTCAAACATTCACTCTAAAACAGAAGATTGTGGTTTTTCGCAATATTTTTAGAAATTTGGGCTCTTATAGTAAGAATAACACTTGCGCTGAAGCATCTTTTATGCTCATTTCTTGTCTTTCAGGATTTATTCTGGGTTTTATTTTGTTTATTTGATGAAAATGAACAAGAATACATACCATGGAAACATTTTTGTTTGATTTGTGTCGAGTGAGATTTTCACCTAGAACCCAAAGGGGGGGGTATTGGCACTTTTCATGGAAAAATGTTAAAAATGAAATTTTCTAAAAATGTAAGAAATGCCTTCTATACACCTGAAACATTCACTCTAAAACTGAAAATTGTTGCTTTTCGCAATATTTTTAGAAATTTGGGCTCTTTTAGTAACATGAACACTTGCGCTGAAGAATCTTTTATGCTCATATCTTATCTTTCAGGATTTATTCTGAGTTTTATTTTGTTTTTTTTGATGAAAATGAACAAGAATACACACCATGGAAACATTTTTGTTTGATTTGTGTCGAGTGAGATTTTCACCTAAAACCCAAAGGGGGGGTATTGGCACTTTTCATGGAAAAATGTGAAAAATTAAATTTTCTAAAAAAGTAATAAATGCCTTCTATACACCTGAAACATTCACTCTAAAACTGAAAATTGTTGCTTTTCGCAATATTTTTAGAAATTTGGGCTCTTTCAGTAACATGAACACTTGCGCTGAAGCATCTTTTATGCTCATATCTTATCTTTCAGGATTTTATTCTGAGTTTTATTTTGTTTATTTGATGAAAATGAACAAGAATACACACCATGGAAACATTTTTGTTTGATTTGTGTCGAGTGAGATTTTCACCTAGAACCCAAAGGGGTATTGGCACTTTTCATGGAAAAATGTGAAAAATTAAATTTTCTAAAAATAAAATAAATTCCTTCTATACACCTCAAACATTCACTCCAAAAAAGAAGATTGTGGGTTTTTCGCAATATTTTAGAAATTTTGGGCTCTTTTAGTAACATTAACACTTGCCGCTGAAGCATCTTTTATGCTCATTTCTTGTTTTTCAGGATTTATTCTGGGTTTAATTTTTGTTTTTATGATGAAAATGAACAACAATACACACCATGGAAACATTTTTGTTTGATTTGTGTCGAGTGAGATTTTTCACCTAGAACCCAAAGGGGGGGGTATTGGCACTTTTCACGGAAAAATGTGAAAAATTAAATTTTCTAAAAATGAAATAAATACCTTCTATACACCTCAAACATTCACTCTAAAAATGAAAATTGTTGCTTTTCGCAATATTTTTAGAAATTTGGCTCTTATAGTAACATTAACACTTGCGCTGAAGAATCTTTTATGCTCATATCTTATCTTTCAGGATTTATTCTGAGTTTTATTTTGTTTTATTTGATGAAAATGAACAAGAATACACACCATGGAAACATTTTTGTTTGATTTGTGTCGAGTGAGATTTTCACCTAGAACCCAAAGGGGGAGGTATTGGCACTTTTCATGGAAAAATTTGAAAAATTGAATTTTCTAAAAAATGTAATTAATGCCTTCTATACACCTGAAACATTCACTCTAAAACTGAAAATTGTTGCTTTTCGCATATTTTTAGAAATTTGGGCTCTTTCAGTAACATGAACACTTGCGCTGAAGCATCTTTTATGCTCATATCTTATGTTTCAGGATTTATTCTGAGTTTTATTTTGTTTATTTGATGAAAATGAACAAGAATACACACCATGGAAACATTTTTGTTTGATTTGTGTCGAGTGAGATTTTCACCTAGAACCCAAAGGGGTACTGGCACTTTTCATGGAAAAATGTGAAATATTAAATTTTCTAAAAATGAAATAAATGCCTTCTATACACCTCAAACATTCACTCCAAAAAAGAAGATTGTGGTTTTTCGCAATATTTTTAGAAATTTGGGCTCTTTTAGTAACATTAACACTTGCGCTGAAGCATCTTTTATGCTCATTTCTTGTTTTTCAGGATTTATTCTGGGTTTAATTTTGTTAATATGATGAAAATGAACAACAATACTCACCATGGAAACATTTTTGTTTGATTTGTGTCGAGGAGATTTTCACCTAGAACCCAAAGGGGGGGGTATTGGCACTTTTCACGGAAAAATGTGAAAAATTAAATTTTCTAAAAATGAAATAAATACCTTCTATACACCTCAAACATTCACTCTAAAAATGAAAATTGGTGCTTTTCGCTATATTTTTAGAAATTTGGCTCTTATAGTAACATTAACACTTGCGCTGAAGCATCTTTTATGCTCATTTCTTGTCTTTCAGGATTTATTCTGGGTTTAATTTTGTTTATTTGATGAAAATGAACTTTATTCTGGGTTTAATTTTGTTTATTTGATGAAAATGAACAACAATACACACCATGGAAACATTTTTGTTTGATTTGTGTCGAGTGAGATTTTCACCTAGAACCCAAAGGGGGGGGTATTGGCACTTTTCATGGAAAAATGTGAAAAATTAAATTTTCTAAAAATGAAATAAATGCCTTCTATACACCTCAAACATTCACTCTAAAACAGAAGATTGTGGTTTTTCGCAATATTTTTAGAAATTTGGGCTCTTATAGTAAGAATAACACTTGCGCTGAAGAATCTTTTATGCTCATTTCTTGTCTTTCAGGATTTATTCTGGGTTTAATTTTGTTTATTTGATGAAAATGAACAACAATACACACCATGGAAACATTTTTGTTTGATTTTTGTCGATTGAGATTTTCACCCAGAACCCAAAGGGGGGGGTATTGACACTTTTCATGGAAAAATGTGAAAAATGAAATTTTCTAAAAATGTAATAAATGCCTTCTATACACCTGAAACATTCACTCTAAAACTGAAAATTGTTGCTTTTCGCAATATTTTTAGAAATTTGGGCTCTTTTAGTAACATGAACACTTGCGCTGAAGCATCTTTAATGCTCATATCTTATCTTTCAGGATTTATTCTGAGTTTTATTTTGTTTATTTGATGAAAATGAACAAGAATACACACCATGGAAACATTTTTGTTTGATTTGTGTCGAGTGAGATTTTCACCTAGAACCCAAAGGGGGGGGTATTGGCTCTTTTCATGGAAAAATGTGAAAAATTAAATTTTCTAAAAATGTAATAAATGCCTTCTATACACCTTAAACATTCACTCTAAAACTGAAAATTGTTGCTTTTCGCAATATTTTTAGAAATTTGGGCCCTTTTAGTAACATGAACACTTGCGCTGAAGCATCTTTTATGCTCCTATCTTATCTTTCAGGATTTATTCTGAGTTTTATTTTGTTTATATGATGAAAATGAACAACAATACACACCATGGAAACATTTTTGTTTGATTTGTGTCGAGTGAGATTTTCACCTAGAACCCAAAGGGGGGGTATTGGCACTTTTCACGGAAAAATGTGAAAAATTAAATTTTCTAAAAATGAAATAAATACCTTCTATACACCTCAAACATTCACTCTAAAAATGAAAATTGTTGCTTTTCGCAATATTTTTAGAAATTTGGCTCTTATAGTAACATTAACACTTGCCCTGAAGCATCTTTTATGCTCATTTCTTGTTCTCCAGGATTTATTCTGGGTTAATTTTGTTTATTTGATGAAAATGAACAAGAATACACACCATGGAAACATTTTTGTTTGATTTGTGTCGAGTGACATTTTCACCTAGAACCCAAAGGGGGGGGTATTGGCAGTTTTCATGGAAAAAAGAGAAAAATTAAATTTTCTAAAAATGAAATAAATGCCTTCTATACACCTCAAACATTCACTCCAAAAAAGAAGATTGTGGTTTTTCGCAATATTTTTAGAAATTTGGGCTCTTATAGTAAGAATAACACTTGCGCTGAAGCATCTTTTATGCTCATTTCTTGTCTTTCAGGATTTATTCTGGGTTTAATTTTGTTTATTTGATGAAAATGAACAACAATACACACCATGGAAACATTTTTGTTTGATTTGTGTCGAGTGAGATTTTCACCTAGAACCCAAAGGGGGGGGTATTGGCACTTTTCATGGAAAAATGTGAAAAATTAAATTTTCTAAAAATGAAATAAATGCCTTCTATACACCTCAAACATTCACTCTAAAACAGAAGATTGTGGTTTTTCGCAATATTTTTAGAAATTTGGGCTCTTATAGTAAGAATAACACTTGCGCTGAAGCATCTTTTATGCTCATTTCTTGTCTTTTAGGATTTATTCTGGGTTTTATTTTGTTTATTTGATGAAAATGAACAAGAATACATACCATGGAAACATTTTTGTTTGATTTGTGTCGAGTGGGATTTTCACCTAGAACCCAAAGGGGGGGGTATTGGCACTTTTCATGGAAAAATGTTAAAAATGAAATTTTCTAAAAATGTAATAAATGCCTTCTATACACCTGAAACATTCACTCTAAAACTGAAAATTGTTGCTTTTCGCAATATTTTAGAAATTTGGGCTCTTTTAGTAACATGAACACTTGCGCTGAAGAATCTTTTATGCTCATATCTTATCTTTCAGGATTTATTCTGAGTTTTATTTTGTTTATTTGATGAAAATGAACAAGAATACACATTATGGAAACATTTTTGTTTGATTTGTGTCGAGGGAGATTTTCACCTAGAACCCAAAGGGGGGGGTATTGGCACTTTTCATGGAAAAATGTGAAAAATTAAATTTCTAAAAATGTAATAAATGCCTTCTATACACCTGAAACATTCACTCTAAAACTGAAAATTGTTGCTTTTCGCAATATTTTTAGAAATTTGGGCTCTTTCAGTAACATGAACACTTGCGCTGAAGCATCTTTTATGCTCATATCTTGTCTTTCAGGATTTATTCTGAGTTTTATTTTGTTTATTTGATGAAAATGAACAAGAATACACACCATGGAAACATTTTTGTTTGATTTGTGTCGAGTGAGATTTTCACCTAGAACCCAAAGGGGTATTGGCACTTTTCATGGAAAATGTGAAAAATTAAATTTTCTAAAAATGAAATAAATGCCTTCTATACACCTCAAACATTCACTCCAAAAAAGAAGATTGTGGTTTTTCGCAATATATTTAGAAATTTGGGCTCTTTTAGTAAGAATAACACTTGCGCTGAAGCATCTTTTATGCTCATTTCTTGTCTTTCAGGATTTATTCTGGGTTTAATTTTGTTTATTTGATGAAAATGAACAATAATACACACCATGGAAACATTTTTGTTTGATTTGTGTCGAGTGAGATTTTCACCCAGAACCCAAAGGGGGGGGTATTGGCACTTTTCACGGAAAAATGTGAAAAATTAAATTTTCAAAAAATGAAATAAATGCCTTCTATACACCTCAAACATTCACTCCAAAAAAGAAGATTGTGGTTTTTCGCAATATTTTTAAAAATTTGGGCTCTTTTAGTTAAATGAACACTTGCCTTGAAGAATCTTTTATGCTCATATCTTATCTTTCAGGATTTATTCTGAGTTTTATTTTGTTTATTTGATGAAAATGAACAAGAATACACACCATGGAAACATTTTTGTTTGATTTGTGTCGAGTGAGATTTTCACCTAGAACCCAAAGGGGGGGGTATTGGCACTTTTCATGGAAAAATGTGAAAAATTAAATTTTCTAAAAATGAAATAAATGCCTTCAATACACCTCAAACATTCACTCCAAAAAAGAAGATTGTGGTTTTTCGCAATATTTTTAGAAATTTGGGCTCTTATAGTAAGAATTACACTTGCGCTGAAGCATTTTTTATGCTCATTTCTTGTCTTTCAGGATTTATTCTGGGTTCAATTTTGTTTATTTGATGAAAATGAACAACAATACACACCATGGAAACATTTTTGTTTGATTTGTGTCGAGTGAGATTTTCACCTAGAACCCAAAGGGGGGGGTATTGGCACTTTTCATGGAAAAATGTGAAAAATGAAATTTTCTAAAAATGTAATAAATGCCTTCTATACACCTGAAACATTCACTCTAAAACTGAAAATTGTTGCTTTTCGCAATATTTTTAGAAATTTGGGCTCTTTTAGTAACATGAACACTTGCGCTGAAGCATCTTTTATGCTCATATCTTATCTTTCAGGATTTATTCTGAGTTTTATTTTGTTTATTTGATGAAAATGAACAAGAATACACACCATGGAAACATTTTTGGTTGATTTGTGTCGAGTGAGATTTTCACGTAGAACCCAAAGGGGTATTTGCACTTTTCATGGAAAAATGTGAAAAATTAAATTTTCTAAAAATGAAATAAATGCCTTCTATACACCTCAAACATTCACTCTTAAATAGAAGATTGTTGTTTTTCGCAATATTTTAGAAATTTGGGCTCTTTTAGTAACATTAACACTTGCGCTGAAGCATCTTTTATGCTCATTTCTTGTTTTTCAGGATTTATTCTGGGTTTAATTTTGTTTTTATGATGAAAATGAACAACAATACACACCATGGAAACATTTTTGTTTGATTTGTGTCGAGTGAGATTTTCACCTAGAACCCAAAGGGGGGGTATTGGCACTTTTCACGGAAAAATGTGAAAAATTAAATTTTCTAAAAATGAAATAAATACCTTCTATACACCTCAAACATTCACTCTAAAAATGAAAATTGTTGCTTTTCGCAATATTTTTAGAAATTTGGCTCTTATAGTAACATTAACACTTGCGCTGAAGAATCTTTTATGCTCATATCTTATCTTTCAGGATTTATTCTGAGTTTTATTTTGTTTATTTGATGAAAATGAACAAGAATACACACCATGGAAACATTTTTGTTTGATTTGTGTCGAGTGAGATTTTCACCTAGAACCCAAAGGGGGAGGTATTGGCACTTTTCATGGAAAAATTTGAAAAATTGAATTTTCTAAAAATGTAATTAATGCCTTCTATACACCTGAAACATTCACTCTAAAACTGAAAATTGTTGCTTTTCGCAATATTTTTAGAAATTTGGGCTCTTTCAGTAACATGAACACTTGCGCTGAAGCATCTTTTATGCTCATATCTTATGTTTCAGGATTTATTCTGAGTTTTATTTTGTTTATTTGATGAAAATGAACAAGAATACACACCATGGAAACATTTTTGTTTGATTTGTGTCGAGTGAGATTTTCACCTAGAACCCAAAGGGGTACTGGCACTTTTCATGGAAAAATGTGAAATATTAAATTTTCTAAAAATGAAATAAATGCCTTCTATACACCTCAAACATTCACTCCAAAAAAGAAGATTGTGGTTTTTCGCAATATTTTTAGAAATTTGGGCTCTTTTAGTAACATTAACACTTGCGCTGAAGCATCTTTTATGCTCATTTCTTGTTTTTCAGGATTTATTCTGGGTTTAATTTTGTTAATATGATGAAAATGAACAACAATACTCACCATGGAAACATTTTTGTTTGATTTGTGTCGAGGAGATTTTCACCTAGAACCCAAAGGGGGGGGTATTGGCACTTTTCACGGAAAAATGTGAAAAATTAAATTTTCTAAAAATGAAATAAATACCTTCTATACACCTCAAACATTCACTCTAAAAATGAAAATTGGTGCTTTTCGCTATATTTTTAGAAATTTGGCTCTTATAGTAACATTAACACTTGCGCTGAAGCATCTTTTATGCTCATTTCTTGTCTTTCAGGATTTATTCTGGGTTTAATTTTGTTTATTTGATGAAAATGAACAACAATACACACCATGGAAACATTTTTGTTTGATTTGTGTCGAGTGAGATTTTCACCTAGAACCCAAAGGGGGGGGTATTGGCACTTTTCATGGAAAAATGTGAAAAATTAAATTTTCTAAAAATGAAATAAATGCCTTCTATACACCTCAAACATTCACTCTAAAACAGAAGATTGTGGTTTTTCGCAATATTTTTAGAAATTTGGGCTCTTATAGTAAGAATAACACTTGCGCTGAAGAATCTTTTATGCTCATTTCTTGTCTTTCAGGATTTATTCTGGGTTTAATTTTGTTTATTTGATGAAAATGAACAACAATACACACCATGGAAACATTTTTGTTTGATTTTTGTCGATTGAGATTTTCACCCAGAACCCAAAGGGGGGGGTATTGACACTTTTCATGGAAAAATGTGAAAAATGAAATTTTCTAAAAATGTAATAAATGCCTTCTATACACCTGAAACATTCACTCTAAAACTGAAAATTGTTGCTTTTCGCAATATTTTTAGAAATTTGGGCTCTTTTAGTAACATGAACACTTGCGCTGAAGCATCTTTAATGCTCATATCTTATCTTTCAGGATTTATTCTGAGTTTTATTTTGTTTATTTGATGAAAATGAACAAGAATACACACCATGGAAACATTTTTGTTTGATTTGTGTCGAGTGAGATTTTCACCTAGAACCCAAAGGGGGGGGTATTGGCTCTTTTCATGGAAAAATGTGAAAAATTAAATTTTCTAAAAATGTAATAAATGCCTTCTATACACCTTAAACATTCACTCTAAAACTGAAAATTGTTGCTTTTCGCAATATTTTTAGAAATTTGGGCCCTTTTAGTAACATGAACACTTGCGCTGAAGCATCTTTTATGCTCCTATCTTATCTTTCAGGATTTATTCTGAGTTTTATTTTGTTTATATGATGAAAATGAACAACAATACACACCATGGAAACATTTTTGTTTGATTTGTGTCGAGTGAGATTTTCACCTAGAACCCAAAGGGGGGGGTATTGGCACTTTTCACGGAAAAATGTGAAAAATTAAATTTTCTAAAAATGAAATAAATACCTTCTATACACCTCAAACATTCACTCTAAAAATGAAAATTGTTGCTTTTCGCAATATTTTTAGAAATTTGGCTCTTATAGTAACATTAACACTTGCCCTGAAGCATCTTTTATGCTCATTTCTTGTTCTCCAGGATTTATTCTGGGTTAATTTTGTTTATTTGATGAAAATGAACAAGAATACACACCATGGAAACATTTTTGTTTGATTTGTGTCGAGTGACATTTTCACCTAGAACCCAAAGGGGGGGGTATTGGCAGTTTTCATGGAAAAAAGAGAAAAATTAAATTTTCTAAAAATGAAATAAATGCCTTCTATACACCTCAAACATTCACTCCAAAAAAGAAGATTGTGGTTTTTCGCAATATTTTTAGAAATTTGGGCTCTTATAGTAAGAATAACACTTGCGCTGAAGCATCTTTTATGCTCATTTCTTGTCTTTCAGGATTTATTCTGGGTTTAATTTTGTTTATTTGATGAAAATGAACAACAATACACACCATGGAAACATTTTTGTTTGATTTGTGTCGAGTGAGATTTTCACCTAGAACCCAAAGGGGGGGGTATTGGCACTTTTCATGGAAAAATGTGAAAAATTAAATTTTCTAAAAATGAAATAAATGCCTTCTATACACCTCAAACATTCACTCTAAACAGAAGATTGTGGTTTTTCGCAATATTTTTAGAAATTTGGGCTCTTATAGTAAGAATAACACTTGCGCTGAAGCATCTTTTATGCTCATTTCTTGTCTTTTAGGATTTATTCTGGGTTTTATTTTGTTTATTTGATGAAAATGAACAAGAATACATACCATGGAAACATTTTTGTTTGATTTGTGTCGAGTGGGATTTTCACCTAGAACCCAAAGGGGGGGTATTGGCACTTTTCATGGAAAAATGTTAAAAATGAAATTTTCTAAAAATGTAATAAATGCCTTCTATACACCTGAAACATTCACTCTAAAACTGAAAATTGTTGCTTTTCGCAATATTTTTAGAAATTTGGGCTCTTTTAGTAACATGAACACTTGCGCTGAAGAATCTTTTATGCTCATATCTTATCTTTCAGGATTTATTCTGAGTTTTATTTTGTTTATTTGATGAAAATGAACAAGAATACACATTATGGAAACATTTTTGTTTGATTTGTGTCGAGGGAGATTTTCACCTAGAACCCAAAGGGGGGGGTATTGGCACTTTTCATGGAAAAATGTGAAAAATTAAATTTTCTAAAAATGTAATAAATGCCTTCTATACACCTGAAACATTCACTCTAAAACTGAAAATTGTTGCTTTTCGCAATATTTTTAGAAATTTGGGCTCTTTCAGTAACATGAACACTTGCGCTGAAGCATCTTTTATGCTCATATCTTGTCTTTCAGGATTTATTCTGAGTTTTATTTTGTTTATTTGATGAAAATGAACAAGAATACACACCATGGAAACATTTTTGTTTGATTTGTGTCGAGTGAGATTTTCACCTAGAACCCAAAGGGGTATTGGCACTTTTCATGGAAAAATGTGAAAAATTAAATTTTCTAAAAATGAAATAAATGCCTTCTATACACCTCAAACATTCACTCCAAAAAAGAAGATTGTGGTTTTTCGCAATATATTTAGAAATTTGGGCTCTTTTAGTAAGAATAACACTTGCGCTGAAGCATCTTTTATGCTCATTTCTTGTCTTTCAGGATTTATTCTGGGTTTAATTTTGTTTATTTGATGAAAATGAACAATAATACACACCATGGAAACATTTTTGTTTGATTTGTGTCGAGTGAGATTTTCACCCAGAACCCAAAGGGGGGGGTATTGGCACTTTTCACGGAAAAATGTGAAAAATTAAATTTTCAAAAAATGAAATAAATGCCTTCTATACACCTCAAACATTCACTCCAAAAAAGAAGATTGTGGTTTTTCGCAATATTTTTAAAAATTTGGGCTCTTTTAGTTAAATGAACACTTGCCTTGAAGAATCTTTTATGCTCATATCTTATCTTTCAGGATTTATTCTGAGTTTTATTTTGTTTATTTGATGAAAATGAACAAGAATACACACCATGGAAACATTTTTGTTTGATTTGTGTCGAGTGAGATTTTCACCTAGAACCCAAAGGGGGGGTATTGGCACTTTTCATGGAAAAATGTGAAAAATTAAATTTTCTAAAAATGAAATAAATGCCTTCAATACACCTCAAACATTCACTCCAAAAAAGAAGATTGTGGTTTTTCGCAATATTTTTAGAAATTTGGGCTCTTATAGTAAGAATTACACTTGCGCTGAAGCATTTTTTATGCTCATTTCTTGTCTTTCAGGATTTATTCTGGGTTCAATTTTGTTTATTTGATGAAAATGAACAACAATACACACCATGGAAACATTTTTGTTTGATTTGTGTCGAGTGAGATTTTCACCTAGAACCCAAAGGGGGGGGGGTATTGGCACTTTTCATGGAAAAATGTGAAAAATGAAATTTTCTAAAAATGTAATAAATGCCTTCTATACACCTGAAACATTCACTCTAAAACTGAAAATTGTTGCTTTTCGCAATATTTTTAGAAATTTGGGCTCTTTTAGTAACATGAACACTTGCGCTGAAGCATCTTTTATGCTCATATCTTATCTTTCAGGATTTATTCTGAGTTTTATTTTGTTTATTTGATGAAAATGAACAAGAATACACACCATGGAAACATTTTTGGTTGATTTGTGTCGAGTGAGATTTTCACGTAGAACCCAAAGGGGTATTTGCACTTTTCATGGAAAAATGTGAAAAATTAAATTTTCTAAAAATGAAATAAATGCCTTCTATACACCTCAAACATTCACTCTTAAATAGAAGATTGTTGTTTTTTCGCAAAATTTTTAGAAATTTTGGCTCTTTTAGTAACATTAACACTTGCGCTGAAGCATCTTTTATGCTCATTTCTTGTCTTTCAGGATTAATTCTGGGTTTTTTTGTTTATTTGATGAAAATGAACAACAATACACACCATGGAAACATTTTTGTTTGATTTGTGTCGAGTGAGATTTTCATCTAGAACCCAAAGGGGGGGGTATTGGCACTTTTCATGGAAAAATGTGAAAAATTAAATTTTCTAAAAATGTAATAAATGCCTTCTATACACCTGAAACATTCACTCTAAAACTGAAAATTGTTGCTTTTCGCAATATTTTTAGAAATTTGGGCTCTTTTAGTAACATGAACACTTGCGCTGAAGCATCTTTTATGCTCCTATCTTATCTTTCAGGATTTATTCTGAGTTTTATTTTGTTTATTTGATGAAAATGAACAAGAATACATACCATGGAAACATTTTTGTTTGATTTGTGTCGAGTGAGATTTTCACCTAGAACCCAAAGGGGGGGGTATTGGCACTTTTCATGGAAAAATGTTAAAAATGAAATTTTCTAAAAATGTAATAAATGCCTTCTATACACCTGAAACATTCACTCTAAAACTGATAATTGTTGCTTTTCGCAATATTTTTAGAAATTTGGGCTCTTTCAGTAACATGAACACTTGCGCTGAAGAATCTTTTATGCTCATATCTTATCTTTCAGGATTTATTCTGAGTTTCATTTTGTTTATTTGATGAAAATGAACAAGAATACACACCATGGAAACATTTTTGTTTGATTTGTGTCGAGTGAGATTTTCACCTAGAACCCAAAGGGGGGGGTATTGGCACTTTTCATGGAAAAATGTGAAAAATTAAATTTTCTAAAAATGTAATAAATGCCTTCTATACACCTGAAACATTCACTCTAAAACTGAAAATTGTTGCTTTTCGCAATATTTTTAGAAATTTGGGCTCTTTCAGTAACATGAAAACTTGCGCTGAAGCATCTTTTATGCTCATATCTTATCTTTCAGGATTTATGCTGAGTTTTATTTTGTTTATTTGATGAAAATGAACAAGAATACACACCATGGAAACAGTTTTGTTTGATTTGTGTCGAGTGAGATTTTCACCTAGAACCCAAAGGGTTATTGGCACTTTTCATGGAAAAATGTGAAAAATTAAATTTTCTAAAAATAAAATAAATGCCTTCTATACACCTCAAACATTCACTCCAAAAAAGAAGATTGTGGTTTTTCGCAATATTTTTAGAAATTTGGGCTCTTTTAGTAACATTAACACTTGCGCTGAAGCATCTTTTATGCTCATTTCTTGTTTTTCAGGATTTATTCTGGGTTTAATTTTGTTTATATGATGAAAATGAACAACAATACACACCATGGAAACATTTTTGTTTGATTTGTGTCAAGTGAGATTTTCACCTAGAACCCAAAGGGGGGGGTATTGGCACTTTTCATGGAAAAATGTGAAAAATTAAATTTTCTAAAAATGAAATAAATACCTTCTATACACCTCAAACATTCACTCTAAAAATGAAAATTGTTGCTTTTCGCAATATTTTTAGAAATTTGGCTCTTATAGTAACATTAACACTTGCGCTGAAGCATCTTTTATGCTCATTTCTTGTTCTCCAGGATTTATTCTGGGTTAATTTTGTTTATTTGATGAAAATGAACAACAATACACACCATGGAAACATTTTTGTTTGATTTGTGTCGAGTGAGATTTTCACCTAGAACCCAAAGGGGGGGGTATTGGCACTTTTCATGGAAAAATGTGAAAAATTAAATTTTCTAAAAATGAAATAAATGCCTTCTATACACCTCAAACATTCACTCTTAAACAGAAGATTGTTGTTTTTCGCAATATTTTTAGAAATTTGGGCTCTTATAGTAAGACAAACACTTGCGCTGAAGCATCTTTTATGCTCATTTCTTGTCTTTCAGGATTTATTCTGGGTTTAATTTTGTTTATTTGATGAAAATGAACAACAATACACACCATGGAAACATTTTTGTTTGATTTGTGTCGGGTGAGATTTTCACCCAGAACCCAAAGGGGTGGGTATTGGCACTTTACATGGAAAAATGTGAAAAATGAAATTTTCTAAAAATGTAATAAATGCCTTCTATACACCTGAAACATTCACTCTAAAACTGAAAATTGTTGCTTTTCGCAATATTTTTAGAAATTTGGGCTCTTTTAGTAACATGAACACTTGCGCTGAAGCATCATTATGCTATTATCTTACCCTCAGGATTTATTCTGAGTTTTATTTTGTTTATTTGATGAAAATGAACAAGAATACACACAATGGAAACATTTTTGTTTGATTTGTGTCGAGTGACATTTTCACCTAGAACCCAAAGGGGGGGGTATTGGCACTTTTCATGGAAAAATGTGAAAAATTAAATTTTCTAAAAATGAAATAAATGCCTTCTATACACCTCAAACATTCACTCTAAAACAGAAGATTGTGGTTTTTCGCAATATTTTTAGAAATTTGGGCTCTTATAGTAAGACAAACACTTGCGCTGAAGCATCTTTTATGCTCATTTCTTGTCTTTCAGGATTTATTCTGGGTTTAATTTTGTTTATTTGATGAAAATGAACAACAATACACACCATGGAAACATTTTTGTTTGATTTGTGTCGAGTGAGATTTTCACCCAGAACCCAAAGGGGTGGGTATTGGCACTTTACATGGAAAAATGTGAAAAATGAAATTTTCTAAAAATGTAATAAATGCCTTCTTTACACCTGAAACATTCACTCTAAAACTGAAAATTGTTGCTTTTCGCAATATTTTTAGAAATTTGGGCTCTTTTAGTAACATGAACACTTGCGCTGAAGCATCATTATGCTATTATCTTATCTTTCAGGATTTATTCTGAGTTTTATTTTGTTTATTTGATGAAAATGAACAAGAATACACACAATGGAAACATTTTTGTTTGATTTGTGTCGAGTGACATTTTCACCTAGAACCCAAAGGGGGGGGTATTGGCACTTTTCATGGAAAAATGTGAAAAATTAAATTTTCTAAAAATGAAATAAATGCCTTCTATACACCTCAAACATTCACTCTAAAACAGAAGATTGTGGTTTTTCGCAATATTTTTAGAAATTTGGGCTCTTATAGTAAGACAAACACTTGCGCTGAAGCATCTTTTATGCTCATTTCTTGTCTTTCAGGATTTATTCTGGGTTTAATTTTGTTTATTTGATGAAAATGAACAACAATACACACCATGGAAACATTTTTGTTTGATTTGTGTCGAGTGAGATTTTCACCCAGAACCCAAAGGGGTGGGTATTGGCACTTTACATGGAAAAATGTTAAAAATGAAATTTTCTAAAAATGTAATAAATGCCTTCTATACACCTGAAACATTCACTCTAAAACTGATAATTGTTGCTTTTCGCAATATTTTTAGAAATTTGGGCTCTTTCAGTAACATGAACACTTGCGCTGAAGAATCTTTTATGCTCATATCTTATCTTTCAGGATTTATTCTGAGTTTTATTTTGTTTATTTGATGAAAATGAACAAGAATACACACCATGGAAACATTTTTGTTTGATTTGTGTCGAGTGAGATTTTCACCGAAACCCAAAGGGGGGGGTATTGGCACTTTTCATGGAAAAATGTGAAAAATTAAATTTTCTAAAAATGTAATAAATGCCTTCTATACACCTGAAACATTCACTCTAAAACTGAAAATTGTTGCTTTTCGCAATATTTTTAGAAATTTGGGCTCTTTCAGTAACATGAACACTTGCGCTGAAGCATCTTTTATGCTCATATCTTATCTTTCAGGATTTATTCTGAGTTTTATTTTGTTTATTTGATGAAAATGAACAAGAATACACACCATGGAAACAGTTTTGTTTGATTTGTGTCGAGTGAGATTTTCACCTAGAACCCAAAGGGTTATTGGCACTTTTCATGGAAAAATGTGAAAAATTAAATTTTCTAAAAATAAAATAAATGCCTTCTATACACCTCAAACATTCACTCCAAAAAAGAAGATTGTGGTTTTTCGCAATATTTTTAGAAATTTGGGCTCTTTTAGTAACATTAACACTTGCGCTGAAGCATCTTTTATGCTCATTTCTTGTTTTTCAGGATTTATTCTGGGTTTAATTTTGTTTATATGATGAAAATGAACAACAATACACACCATGGAAACATTTTTGTTTGATTTGTGTCAAGTGAGATTTTCACCTAGAACTTAAAGGGGGGGGTATTGGCACTTTTCACGGAAAAATGTGAAAAATTAAATTTTCTAAAAATGAAATAAATACCTTCTATACACCTCAAACATTCACTCTAAAAATGAAAATTGTTGCTTTTCGCAATATTTTTAGAAATTTGGCTCTTATAGTAACATTAACACTTGCGCTGAAGCTTCTTTTATGCTCATTTCTTGTTCTCCAGGATTTATTCTGGGTTAATTTTGTTTATTTGATGAAAATGAACAACAATACACACCATGGAAACATTTTTGTTTGATTTGTGTCGAGTGAGATTTTCACCTAGAACCCAAAGGGGGGGGTATTGGCACTTTTCATGGAAAAATGTGAAAAATTAAATTTTCTAAAAATGAAATAAATGCCTTCTATACACCTCAAACATTCACTCTAAAAATGAAAATTGTTGCTTTTTGCAATATTTTTAGAAATTTGGCTCTTATAGTAACATTAACACTTGCGCTGAAGCATCTTTTATGCTCATTTCTTGTCTTTCAGGATTTATTCTGGGTTTAATTTTGTTTATTTGATGAAAATGAACAACAATACACACCATGGAAACATTTTTGTTTGATTTGTGTCGAGTGAGATTTTCACCTAGAACCCAAAGGGGGGGGTATTGGCACTTTTCATTGAAAAATGTGAAAAATTAAATTTTCTAAAAATGAAAGAAATGCCTTCTATACACCTCAAACATTCACTCCAAAAAAGAAGATTGTGGTTTTTCGCAATATTTTTAGAAATTTGGGCACTTATAGTAAGAATATAACTTGCGCTGAAGCACCTTTTATGCTCATTTCTAGTTTTTCAGGATTTATTCTGGGTTTAATTTTGTTTATTTGATGAAAATGAACAAGAATACACACCATGGAAACATTTTTGTTTGATTTGTGTCGAGTGAGATTTTCACCTAGAACCCAAAGGGGTATTGGCACTTTTCATGGAAAAATGTGAACAATTAAATTTTCTAAAAATGAAATAAATGCCTTCTATACACCTGAAACATTCACTCTAAAACTGAAAATTGTTGCTTTTCGCAATATTTTTAGAAATTTGGGCTTTTTCAGTAACATGAACTCTTGCGCTGAAGCATCTTTTATGCTCATATCTTATCTTTCAGGATTTATTCTGAGTTTTATTTTGTTTATTTGATGAAAATGAACAAGAATACACACCATGGAAACATTTTTGTTTGATTTGTGTCGAGTGAGATTTTCACCTAGAACCCAAAGGGGGGGGTATTGGCACTTTTCATGGAAAAATGTGAAAAATTAAATTTTCTAAAAATGAAATAAATGCCTTCTATACACCTCAAACATTCACTCCAAAAAAAAGATTGTGGTTTTTCGCAATATTTTTAGAAATTTGGGCTCTTTTAGTAACATTAACACTTGCGCTGAAGCATCTTTTATGCTCATTTCTTGTTTTTCAGGATTTATTCTGGGTTTAATTTTGTTTATATGATGAAAATGAACAACAATACACACCATGGAAACATTTTTGTTTGATTTGTGTCGAGTGAGATTTTCACCCAGAACCCAAAGGGGTTGGTATTGGCACTTTACATGGAAAAATGTGAAAAATGAAATTTTCTAAAAATGTAATAAATGCCTTCTGTACACCTGAAACATTCACTCTTAAACTGAAAATTGTTGCTTTTCGCAATATTTTTAGAAATTTGGGCTCTTTTAGTAACATGAACACTTGCGCTGAAGCATCATTATGCTATTATCTTACCCTCAGGATTTATTCTGAGTTTTATTTTGTTTATTTGATGAAATTGAACAAGAATACACACAATGGAAACATTTTTGTTTGATTTGTGTCGAGTGACATTTTCACCTAGAACCCAAAGGGGGGGGTATTGGCACTTTTCATGGAAAAATGTGAAAAATTAAATTTTCTAAAAATGAAATAAATGCCTTCTATACACCTCAAACATTCACTCTAAAACAGAAGATTGTGGTTTTTCGCAATATTTTTAGAAATTTGGGCTCTTATAGTAAGACAAACACTTGCGCTGAAGCATCTTTTATGCTCATTTCTTGTCTTTCAGGATTTATTCTGGGTTTAATTTTGTTTATTTGATGAAAATGAACAACAATACACACCATGGAAACATTTTTGTTTGATTTGTGTCGAGTGAGATTTTCACCCAGAACCCAAAGGGGTGGGTATTGGCACTTTTCATGGAAAAATGTGAAAAATGAAATTTTCTAAAAATGTAATAAATGCCTTCTATACACCTGAAACATTCACTCTAAAACTGAAAATTGTTGCTTTTCGCAATATTTTTAGAAATTTGGGCTCTTTTAGTAACATGAACATTTGCGCTGAAGCATCATTATGCTATTATCTTATCTTTCAGGATTTATTCTGAGTTTTATTTTGTTTATTTGATGAAAATGAACAAGAATACACACAATGGAAACATTTTTGTTTGATTTGTGTCGAGTGACATTTTCACCTAGAACCCAAAGGGGGGGGTATTGGCACTTTTCATGGAAAAATGTGAAAAATTAAATTTTCTAAAAATGAAATAAATGCCTTCTATACACCTCAAACATTCACTCTAAAACAGAAGATTGTGGTTTTTCGCAATATTTTTAGAAATTTGGGCTCTTATAGTAAGACAAGCACTTGCGCTGAAGCATCTTTTATGCTCATTTCTTGTCTTTCAGGATTTATTCTGGGTTTAATTTTGTTTATTTGATGAAAATGAACAACAATACACACCATGGAAACATTTTTGTTTGATTTGTGTCGTGTGAGATTTTCACCCAGAACCCAAAATGGTGGGTATTGGCACTTTACATGGAAAAATGTGAAAAATGATATTTTCTAAAAATGTAATAAATGCCTTCTATACACCTGAAACATTCACTCTAAAACTGAAAATTGTTGCTTTTCGCAATATTTTTAGAAATTTGGGCTCTTTTAGTAACATGAACACTTGCGCTGAAGCATCTTTTGTGCTCCTATCTTATCTTTCAGAATTTATTCTGAGTTTTATTTTGTTTATTTGATGAAAATGAACAAGAATACATACCATGGAAACATTTTTGTTTGATTTGTGTCGAGTGAGAATTTCACCTAGAACCCAAAGGGGGGGGTATTGGCACTTTTCATGGAAAAATGTGAAAAATTAAATTTTCTAAAAATGAAATAAATGCCTTCTATACACCTCAAACATTCACTCTAAAACAGAAGATTGTGGTTTTTCGCAATATTTTTAGAAATTTGGGCTCTTATAGTAAGACAAACACTTGCGCTGAAGCATCTTTTATGCTCATTTCTTGTCTTTCAGGATTTATTCTGGGTTTAATTTTGTTTATTTGATGAAAATGAACAACAATACACACCATGGAAACATTTTTGTTTGATTTGTGTCGAGTGAGATCTTCACCCAGAACCCAAAGGGGTGGGTATTGGCACTTTACATGGAAAAATGTGAAAAATGAAATTTTCTAAAAATGTAATAAATGCCTTCTATACACCTGAAACATTCACTCTAAAACTGAAAATTGTTGCTTTTCGCAATATTTTTAGAAATTTGGGCTCTTTTAGTAACATGAACACTTGCGCTGAAGCATCATTATGCTATTATCTTATCTTTCAGGATTTATTCTGAGTTTTATTTTGTTTATTTGATGAAAATGAACAAGAATACACACAATTGAAACATTTTTGTTTGATTTGTGTCGAGTGACATTTTCACCTAGAACCCAAGGGGGGGTATTGGCACTTTTCATGGAAAAATGTGAAAAATTAAATTTTCTAAAAATGAAATAAATGCCTTCTATACACCTCAAACATTCACCCTAAAACAGAAGATTGTGGTTTTTCGCAATATTTTTAGAAATTTGGGCTCTTTTAGTAACATTAACACTTGCGCTGAAGCATCTTTTATGCTCATTTCTTGTCTTTCAGGATTTATTCTGGGTTTAATTTTGTTTATATGATGAAAATGAACAACAATACACACCATGGAAACATTTTTGTTTGATTTGTGTCAAGTGAGATTTTCACCTAGAACCCAAAGGGGGGGGTATTGGCCTTTTCACGGAAAAATGTGAAAAATTAAATTTTCTAAAAATGAAATAAATACCTTCTATACACCTCAAACATTCACTCTAAAAATGAAAATTGTTGCTTTTCGCAATATTTTTAGAAATTTGGCTCTTATAGTAACATTAACACTTGCGCTGAAGCATCTTTTATGCTCATTTCTTGTTCTCCAGGATTTATTCTGGGTTAATTTTGTTTATTTGATGAAAATGAACAACAATACACACCATGGAAACATTTTTGTTTGATTTGGTCCAGTGAGATTTTCACCTAGAACCCAAAGGGGGGGGGTATTGGCACTTTTCATGGAAAAATGTGAAAAATTAAATTTTCTAAAAATGAAATAAATGCCTTCTATACACCTCAAACATTCACTCTTAAACAGAAGATTGTGGTTTTTCGCAATATTTTTAGAAATTTGGGCTCTTATATTAAGACAAACACTTGCGCTGAAGCATCTTTTATGCTCATTTCTTGTCTTTCAGGATTTATTCTGGGTTTAATTTTGTTTATTTGATGAAAATGAACAACAATACACACCATGGAAACATTTTTGTTTGATTTGTGTCGAGTGAGATTTTCACCCAGAACCCAAAGGGGTGGGTATTGGCACTTTACATGGAAAAATGTGAAAAATGAAATTTTCTAAAAATGTAATAAATGCCTTCTATACACCTGAAACATTCACTCTAAAACTGAAAATTGTTGCTTTTGGCAATATTTTTAGAAATTTGGGCTCTTTTAGTAACATGAACACTTGCGCTGAAGCATCATTATGCTCATATCTTATCTTTCAGGATTTATTCTGAGTTTTATTTTGTTTATTTGATGAAAATGAACAAGAATACACACAATGGAAACATTTTTGTTTGATTTGTGTCGAGTGACATTTTCATTTAGAACCCAAAGGGGGGGGTATTGGCACTATTCATGGAAAAATGTGAAAAATTAAATTTTCTAAAAATGAAAGAAATGCCTTCTATACACCTCAAACATTCACTCCAAAAAAGAAGATTGTGGTTTTTCGCAATATTTTTAGAAATTTGGGCACTTATAGTAAGAATATAACTTGCGCTGAAGCATCTTTTATGCTCATTTCTAGTTTTTCAGGATTTATTCTGGGTTTAATTTTGTTTATTTGATGAAAATGAACAAGAATACACACCATGGAAACATTTTTGTTTGATTTGTGTCGAGTGAGATTTTCACCTAGAACCCAAAGGGGGGGGTATTTGCACTTTTCATGGAAAAATGTGAAAAATTAAATTTTCTAAAAATGAAATAAATGCCTTCTATACAAATCAACAATTCACTCTAAAACAGAAGATTGTGATTTATCGCAATATTTTTAGAAATTTGGGCTATTATAGTAAGAATAACACTTGCGCTGAAGCACCTTTTATGCTCATTTCTTGTCTTTCAGGATTTATTCTGGGTTTAATTTTGTTTATTTGATGAAAATGAACAACAATACACACCATGGAAACATTTTTGTTTGATTTGTGTCGAGTGAGATTTTCACCTAGAACCCAAAGGGGTATTGGCACTTTTCATGGAAAAATGTGAAAAATTAAATTTTCTAAAAATGAAATAAATGTCTTCTATACACCTGAAACATTCACTCTAAAACTGAAAATTGTTGCTTTTCGCAATATTTTTAGAAATTTGGGCTTTTTCAGTAACATGAACACTTGCGCTGAAGCATCTTTTATGCTCATATCTTATCTTTCAGGATTTATTCTGAGTTTTATTTTGTTTATTTGATGAAAATGAACAAGAATACACACCATGGAAACATTTTTGTTTGATTTGTGTCGAGTGATTTTTTCACCTAGAACCCAAAGGGGGGGGGTATTGGCACTTTTCATGGAAAAATGTGAAAAATTAAATTTTCTAAAAATGAAATAAATGCCTTCTATACACCTCAAACATTCACTCCAAAAAAAAAGATTGTGGTTTTTCGCAATATTTTTAGAAATTTGGGCTCTTTTAGTAACATTAACACTTGCGCTGAAGCATCTTTTATGCTCATTTCTTGTTTTTCAGGATTTATTCTGGGTTTAATTTTGTTTATATGATGAAAATGAACAACAATACACACCATGGAAACATTTTTGTTTGATTTGTGTCGATTGAGATTTTCACCTAGAACCCAAAGGGGGGGGTATTGGCACTTTTCACGGAAAAATGTGAAAAATTAAATTTTCTAAAAATGAAATAAATACCTTCTATACACCTCAAACATTCACTCTAAAAATGAAAATTGTTGCTTTTCGCAATATTTTTAGAAATTTGGCTCTTATAGTAACATTAACACTTGCGCTGAAGCATCTTTTATGCTCATTTCTTGTCTTTCAGGATTTATTCTGGGTTTAATTTTGTTTATTTGATGAAAATGAACAACAATACACACCATGGAAACATTTTTGTTTGATTTGTGTCGAGTGAGATTTTCACCTAGAACCCAAAGGGGGGGGTATTGGCACTTTTCATGGAAAAATGTGAAAAATGAAATTTTCTAAAAATGTAATAAATGCCTTCTATACACCTGAAACATTCACTCTAAAACTGAAAATTGTTGCTTTTCGCAATATTTTTAGAAATTTGGGCACTTTTAGTAACATGAACACTTGCGCTGAAGCATCTTTTATACTCATATCTTATCTTTAAGGATTTATTCTGGGTTTAATTTTGTTTATTTGATGAAAATGAACAACAATACACACCATGGAAACATTTTTGTTTGATTTGTGTCGAGTGAGATTTTCACCTAGAACCCAAAGGGGGGTATTGGCACTTTTCATGGAAAAATGTGAAAAATTAAATTTTCTAAAAATGAAATAAATGCCTTCTATACACCTCAAACATTCACTCCAAAAAAGAAGATTGTGGTTTTTCGCAATATTTTTAGAAATTTGGGCTCTTATAGCAAGAATAACACTTGCGCTGAAGCATCTTTTATGCTCATTTCTTGTTCTTCAGGATTTATTCTGGGTTAATTTTGTTTATTTGATGAAAATGAACAACAATACACACCATGGAAACATTTTTGTTTGATTTGTGTCGAGTGAGATTTTCACCTAGAACCCAAAGGGGGGGGTTTTGGAAATTTTCATGGAAAAATGTGAAAAATTAAATTTTCTAAAAATGAAATAAATGCCTTCTATACACCTCAAACATTCACTCTAAAACAGAAGATTGTGGTTTTTCGTAATATTTTTAGAAATTTGGGCTCTTATAGTAAGACAAACACTTGCGCTGAAGCATCTTTTATGCTCATTTCTTGCCTTTCAGGATTTATTCTGGGTTTAATTTTGTTTATTTGATGAAAATGAACAACAATACACACCATGGAAACATTTTTGTTTGATTTGTGTCGAGTGAGATTTTCACCCAGAACCCAAAGGGGTGGGTATTGGCACTTTACATGGAAAAATGTGAAAAATGAAATTTTCTAAAAATGTAATAAATGCCTTCTATACACCTGAAACATTCACTCTAAAACTGAAAATTGTTGCTTTTCGCAATATTTTTAGAAATTTGGGCTCTTTTAGTAACATGAACACTTGCGCTGAAGCATCATTATGCTCATATCTTATCTTTCAGGATTTATTCTGAGTTTTATTTTGTTTATTTGATGAAAATGAACAAGAATACACACAATGGAAACATTTTTGTTTGATTTGTGTCGAGTGACATTTTCACCTAGAACCCAAAGGGGGGGGTATTGGCACTTTTCATAGAAAAATGTGAAAAATTAAATTTTCTAAAAATGAAATAAATGCCTTCTATACACCTCAAACATTCTCTCCAAAAAAGAAGATTGTGGTTTTTCGCAATATTTTTAGAAATTTGGGCTCTTATAGTAAGAAAAACACTTGCGCTGAAGGATCTCTAATGCTCATTTCTTGTTTTTTAGGATTTATTCTGGGTTTAATTTTGTTTATTTGATGAAAATGAACAAGAATACACACCATGGAAACATTTTTGTTTGAATTGTGTCGAGTGAGATTTTCACCTAGAACCCAAAGGGGGGTATTGGCACTTTTCACGGAAAAATGTGAAAAATTAAATTTTCTAAAAATGAAATAAATGCCTTCTATACACCTCAAACATTCACTCCAAAAAAGAAGATTGTGGTTTTTCGCAATATTTTTAGAAATTTGGGCTCTTATAGCAAGAATAACACTTGCGCTGAAGCATCTTTTATGCTCATTTCTTGTTCTTCAGGATTTATTCTGGGTTAATTTTGTTTATTTGATGAAAATGAACAACAATACACACCATGGAAACATTTTTGTTTGATTTGTGTCGAGTGAGATTTTCACCTAGAATCCAAAGGGGGGGGTATTGGCACTTTTCATGGAAAAATGTGAAAAATTAAATTTTCTAAAAATGAAATAAATGCCTTCTATACACCTCAAACATTCACTCTAAAACAGAAGATTGTGGTTTTTCGCAATATTTTTAGAAATTTGGGCTCTTATAGTAAGGCAAACACTTGCGCTGAAGCATCTTTTATGCTCATTTCTTGTCTTTCAGGATTTATTCTGGGTTTAATTTTGTTTATTTGATGAAAATGAACAACAATACACACCATGGAAACATTTTTGTTTGATTTGTGTCGAGTGAGATTTTCACCCAGAACCCAAAGGGGTGGGTATTGGCACTTTACATGGAAAAATGTGAAAAATGAAATTTTCTAAAAATGTAATAAATGCCTTCTATACACCTGAAACATTCACTCTAAAACTGAAAATTGTTGCTTTTCGCAATATTTTTAGAAATTTGGGCTCTTTTAGTAACATGAACACTTGCGCTGAAGCATCATTATGCTCATATCTTATCTTTCAGGATTTATTCTGAGTTTTATTTTGTTTATTTGATGAAAATGAACAAGAATACACACAATGGAAACATTTTTGTTTGATTTGTGTCGAGTGACATTTTCACCTAGAACCCAAAGGGGGGGGTATTGGCACTTTTCATAGAAAAATGTGAAAAATTAAATTTTCTAAAAATGAAATAAATGCCTTCTATACACCTCAAACATTCACTCCAATAAAGAAGATTGTGGTTTTTCGCAATATTTTAAGAAATTTGGGCTCTTATAGTAAGAAAAACACTTGCGCTGAAGCATCTTTTATGCTCATTTCTTGTTTTTCAGGATTTATTCTGGGTTTAATTTTGTTTACTTGATGAAAATGAACAAGAATACACACCATGGAAACATTTTTGTTTGATTTGTGTCGAGTGAGATTTTCACCTAGAACCCAAAGGGGGGGGTATTGGCACTTTTCACGGAAAAATGTGAAAAATTAAATTTTCTAAAAATGAAATAAATGCCTTCTATACACCTCAAACATTCACGCTAAAATGAAAATTGTTGCTTTTCGCAATATTTTTAGAAATTTGGCTCTTATAGTAACATTAACACTTGCGCTGAAGCATCTTTTATGCTCATTTCTTGTCTTTCAGGATTTATTCTGGGTTTAATTTTGTTTATTTGATGAAAATGAACAACAATACACACCATGGAAACATTTTTGTTTGATTTGTGTCGAGTGAGATCTTCACCCAGAACCCAAAGGGGTGGGTATTGGCACTTTACATGGAAAAATGTGAAAAATGAAATTTTCTAAAAATGTAATAAATGCCTTCTATACACCTGAAACATTCACTCTAAAACTGAAAATTGTTGCTTTTCGCAATATTTTTAGAAATTTGGGCTCTTTTAGTAACATGAACACTTGCGCTGAAGCATCATTATGCTATTATCTTATCTTTCAGGATTTATTCTGAGTTTTATTTTGTTTATTTGATGAAAATGAACAAGAATACACACAATTGAAACATTTTTGTTTGATTTGTGTCGAGTGAGATTTTCACCTAGAACCCAAAGGGGGGGGTTTTGGAAATTTTCATGGAAAAATGTGAAAAATTAAATTTTCTAAAAATGAAATAAATGCCTTCTATACACCTCAAACATTCACTCTAAAACAGAAGATTGTGGTTTTTCGCAATATTTTTAGAAATTTGGGCTCTTATAGTAAGACAAACACTTGCGCTGAAGCATCTTTTATGCTCATTTCTTGCCTTTCAGGATTTATTCTGGGTTTAATTTTGTTTATTTGATGAAAATGAACAACAATACACACCATGGAAACATTTTTGTTTGATTTGTGTCGAGTGAGATTTTCACCCAGAACCCAAAGGGGTGGGTATTGGCACTTTACATGGAAAAATGTGAAAAATGAAATTTTCTAAAAATGTAATAAATGCCTTCTATACACCTGAAACATTCACTCTAAAACTGAAAATTGTTGCTTTTCGCAATATTTTTAGAAATTTGGGCTCTTTTAGTAACATGAACACTTGCGCTGAAGCATCATTATGCTCATATCTTATCTTTCAGGATTTATTCTGAGTTTTATTTTGTTTATTTGATGAAAATGAACAAGAATACACACAATGGAAACATTTTTGTTTGATTTGTGTCGAGTGACATTTTCACCTAGAACCCAAAGGGGGGGGGTATTGGCACTTTTCATAGAAAAATGTGAAAAATTAAATTTTCTAAAAATGAAATAAATGCCTTCTATACACCTCAAACATTCTCTCCAAAAAAGAAGATTGTGGTTTTTCGCAATATTTTTAGAAATTTGGGCTCTTATAGTAAGAAAAACACTTGCGCTGAAGGATCTCTAATGCTCATTTCTTGTTTTTCAGGATTTATTCTGGGTTTAATTTTGTTTATTTGATGAAAATGAACAAGAATACACACCATGGAAACATTTTTGTTTGAATTGTGTCGAGTGAGATTTTCACCTAGAACCTAAAGGGGGGTATTGGCACTTTTCACGGAAAAATGTGAAAAATTAAATTTTCTAAAAATGAAATAAATGCCTTCTATACACCTCAAACATTCACTCCAAAAAAGAAGATTGTGGTTTTTCGCAATATTTTTAGAAATTTGGGCTCTTATAGCAACAATAACACTTGCGCTGAAGCATCTTTTATGCTCATTTCTTGTTCTTCAGGATTTATTCTGGGTTAATTTTGTTTATTTGATGAAAATGAACAACAATACACACCATGGAAACATTTTTGTTTGATTTGTGTCGAGTGAGATTTTCACCTAGAATCCAAAGGGGGGGGTATTGGCACTTTTCATGGAAAAATGTGAAAAATTAAATTTTCTAAAAATGTAATAAATGCCTTCTATACACCTGAAACATTCACTCTAAAACTGAAAATTGTTGCTTTTCGCAATATTTTTAGAAATTTGGGCTCTTTTAGTAACATGAACACTTGCGCTGAAGCATCATTATGCTATTATCTTATCTTTCAGGATTTATTCTGAGTTTTATTTTGTTTATTTGATGAAAATGAACAAGAATACACACAATGGAAACATTTTTGTTTGATTTGTGTCGAGTGACATTTTCACCTAGAACCCAAAGGGGGGGGTATTGGCACTTTTCATGGAAAAATGTGAAAAATTAAATTTTCTAAAAATGAAATAAATGCCTTCTATACACCTCAAACATTCACTCTAAAACAGAAGATTGTGGTTTTTCGCAATATTTTTAGAAATTTGGGCTCTTATAGTAAGACAAGCACTTGCGCTGAAGCATCTTTTATGCTCATTTCTTGTCTTTCAGGATTTATTCTGGGTTTAATTTTGTTTATTTGATGAAAATGAACAACAATACACACCATGGAAACATTTTTGTTTGATTTGTGTCGTGTGAGATTTTCACCCAGAACCCAAAATGGTGGGTATTGGCACTTTACATGGAAAAATGTGAAAAATGATATTTTCTAAAAATGTAATAAATGCCTTCTATACACCTGAAACATTCACTCTAAAACTGAAAATTGTTGCTTTTCGCAATATTTTTAGAAATTTGGGCTCTTTTAGTAACATGAACACTTGCGCTGAAGCATCTTTTGTGCTCCTATCTTATCTTTCAGAATTTATTCTGAGTTTTATTTTGTTTATTTGATGAAAATGAACAAGAATACATACCATGGAAACATTTTTGTTTGATTTGTGTCGAGTGAGAATTTCACCTAGAACCCAAAGGGGGGGGTATTGGCACTTTTCATGGAAAAATGTGAAAAATTAAATTTTCTAAAAATGAAATAAATGCCTTCTATACACCTCAAACATTCACTCTAAAACAGAAGATTGTGGTTTTTCGCAATATTTTTAGAAATTTGGGCTCTTATAGTAAGACAAACACTTGCGCTGAAGCATCTTTTATGCTCATTTCTTGTCTTTCAGGATTTATTCTGGGTTTAATTTTGTTTATTTGATGAAAATGAACAACAATACACACCATGGAAACATTTTTGTTTGATTTGTGTCGAGTGAGATCTTCACCCAGAACCCAAAGGGGTGGGTATTGGCACTTTACATGGAAAAATGTGAAAAATGAAATTTTCTAAAAATGTAATAAATGCCTTCTATACACCTGAAACATTCACTCTAAAACTGAAAATTGTTGCTTTTCGCAATATTTTTAGAAATTTGGGCTCTTTTAGTAACATGAACACTTGCGCTGAAGCATCATTATGCTATTATCTTATCTTTCAGGATTTATTCTGAGTTTTATTTTGTTTATTTGATGAAAATGAACAAGAATACACACAATTGAAACATTTTTGTTTGATTTGTGTCGAGTGACATTTTCACCTAGAACCCAAGGGGGGGGGGGTATTGGCACTTTTCATGGAAAAATGTGAAAAATTAAATTTTCTAAAAATGAAATAAATGCCTTCTATACACCTCAAACATTCACCCTAAAACAGAAGATTGTGGTTTTTCGCAATATTTTTAGAAATTTGGGCTCTTTTAGTAACATTAACACTTGCGCTGAAGCATCTTTTATGCTCATTTCTTGTCTTTCAGGATTTATTCTGGGTTTAATTTTGTTTATATGATGAAAATGAACAACAATACACACCATGGAAACATTTTTGTTTGATTTGTGTCAAGTGAGATTTTCACCTAGAACCCAAAGGGGGGGGTATTGGCCTTTTCACGGAAAAATGTGAAAAATTAAATTTTCTAAAAATGAAATAAATACCTTCTATACACCTCAAACATTCACTCTAAAAATGAAAATTGTTGCTTTTCGCAATATTTTTAGAAATTTGGCTCTTATAGTAACATTAACACTTGCGCTGAAGCATCTTTTATGCTCATTTCTTGTTCTCCAGGATTTATTCTGGGTTAATTTTGTTTATTTGATGAAAATGAACAACAATACACACCATGGAAACATTTTTGTTTGATTTGTGTCGAGTGAGATTTTCACCTAGAACCCAAAGGGGGGGGGTATTGGCACTTTTCATGGAAAAATGTGAAAAATTAAATTTTCTAAAAATGAAATAAATGCCTTCTATACACCTCAAACATTCACTCTTAAACAGAAGATTGTGGTTTTTCGCAATATTTTTAGAAATTTGGGCTCTTATATTAAGACAAACACTTGCGCTGAAGCATCTTTTATGCTCATTTCTTGTCTTTCAGGATTTATTCTGGGTTTAATTTTGTTTATTTGATGAAAATGAACAACAATACACACCATGGAAACATTTTTGTTTGATTTGTGTCGAGTGAGATTTTCACCCAGAACCCAAAGGGGTGGGTATTGGCACTTTACATGGAAAAATGTGAAAAATGAAATTTTCTAAAAATGTAATAAATGCCTTCTATACACCTGAAACATTCACTCTAAAACTGAAAATTGTTGCTTTTGGCAATATTTTTAGAAATTTGGGCTCTTTTAGTAACATGAACACTTGCGCTGAAGCATCATTATGCTCATATCTTATCTTTCAGGATTTATTCTGAGTTTTATTTTGTTTATTTGATGAAAATGAACAAGAATACACACAATGGAAACATTTTTGTTTGATTTGTGTCGAGTGACATTTTCATTTAGAACCCAAAGGGGGGGGTATTGGCACTATTCATGGAAAAATGTGAAAAATTAAATTTTCTAAAAATGAAAGAAATGCCTTCTATACACCTCAAACATTCACTCCAAAAAAGAAGATTGTGGTTTTTCGCAATATTTTTAGAAATTTGGGCACTTATAGTAAGAATATAACTTGCGCTGAAGCATCTTTTATGCTCATTTCTAGTTTTTCAGGATTTATTCTGGGTTTAATTTTGTTTATTTGATGAAAATGAACAAGAATACACACCATGGAAACATTTTTGTTTGATTTGTGTCGAGTGAGATTTTCACCTAGAACCCAAAGGGGGGGTATTTGCACTTTTCATGGAAAAATGTGAAAAATTAAATTTTCTAAAAATGAAATAAATGCCTTCTATACAAATCAACAATTCACTCTAAAACAGAAGATTGTGATTTATCGCAATATTTTTAGAAATTTGGGCTATTATAGTAAGAATAACACTTGCGCTGAAGCACCTTTTATGCTCATTTCTTGTCTTTCAGGATTTATTCTGGGTTTAATTTTGTTTATTTGATGAAAATGAACAACAATACACACCATGGAAACATTTTTGTTTGATTTGTGTCGAGTGAGATTTTCACCTAGAACCCAAAGGGGTATTGGCACTTTTCATGGAAAAATGTGAAAAATTAAATTTTCTAAAAATGAAATAAATGTCTTCTATACACCTGAAACATTCACTCTAAAACTGAAAATTGTTGCTTTTCGCAATATTTTTAGAAATTTGGGCTTTTTCAGTAACATGAACACTTGCGCTGAAGCATCTTTTATGCTCATATCTTATCTTTCAGGATTTATTCTGAGTTTTATTTTGTTTATTTGATGAAAATGAACAAGAATACACACCATGGAAACATTTTTGTTTGATTTGTGTCGAGTGATTTTTTCACCTAGAACCCAAAGGGGGGGGGTATTGGCACTTTTCATGGAAAAATGTGAAAAATTAAATTTTCTAAAAATGAAATAAATGCCTTCTATACACCTCAAACATTCACTCCAAAAAAAAAGATTGTGGTTTTTCGCAATATTTTTAGAAATTTGGGCTCTTTTAGTAACATTAACACTTGCGCTGAAGCATCTTTTATGCTCATTTCTTGTTTTTCAGGATTTATTCTGGGTTTAATTTTGTTTATATGATGAAAATGAACAACAATACACACCATGGAAACATTTTTGTTTGATTTGTGTCGATTGAGATTTTCACCTAGAACCCAAAGGGGGGGGTATTGGCACTTTTCACGGAAAAATGTGAAAAATTAAATTTTCTAAAAATGAAATAAATACCTTCTATACACCTCAAACATTCACTCTAAAAATGAAAATTGTTGCTTTTCGCAATATTTTTAGAAATTTGGCTCTTATAGTAACATTAACACTTGCGCTGAAGCATCTTTTATGCTCATTTCTTGTCTTTCAGGATTTATTCTGGGTTTAATTTTGTTTATTTGATGAAAATGAACAACAATACACACCATGGAAACATTTTTGTTTGATTTGTGTCGAGTGAGATTTTCACCTAGAACCCAAAGGGGGGGGTATTGGCACTTTTCATGGAAAAATGTGAAAAATGAAATTTTCTAAAAATGTAATAAATGCCTTCTATACACCTGAAACATTCACTCTAAAACTGAAAATTGTTGCTTTTCGCAATATTTTTAGAAATTTGGGCACTTTTAGTAACATGAACACTTGCGCTGAAGCATCTTTTATACTCATATCTTATCTTTAAGGATTTATTCTGGGTTTAATTTTGTTTATTTGATGAAAATGAACAACAATACACACCATGGAAACATTTTTGTTTGATTTGTGTCGAGTGAGATTTTCACCTAGAACCCAAAGGGGGGTATTGGCACTTTTCATGGAAAAATGTGAAAAATTAAATTTTCTAAAAATGAAATAAATGCCTTCTATACACCTCAAACATTCACTCCAAAAAAGAAGATTTTGGTTTTTCGCAATATTTTTAGAAATTTGGGCTCTTATAGCAAGAATAACACTTGCGCTGAAGCATCTTTTATGCTCATTTCTTGTTCTTCAGGATTTATTCTGGGTTAATTTTGTTTATTTGATGAAAATGAACAACAATACACACCATGGAAACATTTTTGTTTGATTTGTGTCGAGTGAGATTTTCACCTAGAACCCAAAGGGGGGGGTTTTGGAAATTTTCATGGAAAAATGTGAAAAATTAAATTTTCTAAAAATGAAATAAATGCCTTCTATACACCTCAAACATTCACTCTAAAACAGAAGATTGTGGTTTTTCGTAATATTTTTAGAAATTTGGGCTCTTATAGTAAGACAAACACTTGCGCTGAAGCATCTTTTATGCTCATTTCTTGCCTTTCAGGATTTATTCTGGGTTTAATTTTGTTTATTTGATGAAAATGAACAACAATACACACCATGGAAACATTTTTGTTTGATTTGTGTCGAGTGAGATTTTCACCCAGAACCCAAAGGGGTGGGTATTGGCACTTTACATGGAAAAATGTGAAAAATGAAATTTTCTAAAAATGTAATAAATGCCTTCTATACACCTGAAACATTCACTCTAAAACTGAAAATTGTTGCTTTTCGCAATATTTTTAGAAATTTGGGCTCTTTTAGTAACATGAACACTTGCGCTGAAGCATCATTATGCTCATATCTTATCTTTCAGGATTTATTCTGAGTTTTATTTTGTTTATTTGATGAAAATGAACAAGAATACACACAATGGAAACATTTTTGTTTGATTTGTGTCGAGTGACATTTTCACCTAGAACCCAAAGGGGGGGGGTATTGGCACTTTTCATAGAAAAATGTGAAAAATTAAATTTTCTAAAAATGAAATAAATGCCTTCTATACACCTCAAACATTCTCTCCAAAAAAGAAGATTGTGGTTTTTCGCAATATTTTTAGAAATTTGGGCTCTTATAGTAAGAAAAACACTTGCGCTGAAGGATCTCTAATGCTCATTTCTTGTTTTTTAGGATTTATTCTGGGTTTAATTTTGTTTATTTGATGAAAATGAACAAGAATACACACCATGGAAACATTTTTGTTTGAATTGTTTCGAGTGAGATTTTCACCTAGAACCCAAAGGGGGGTATTGGCACTTTTCACGGAAAAATGTGAAAAATTAAATTTTCTAAAAATGAAATAAATGCCTTCTATACACCTCAAACATTCACTCCAAAAAAGAAGATTGTGGTTTTTCGCAATATTTTTAGAAATTTGGGCTCTTATAGCAAGAATAACACTTGCGCTGAAGCATCTTTTATGCTCATTTCTTGTTCTTCAGGATTTATTCTGGGTTAATTTTGTTTATTTGATGAAAATGAACAACAATACACACCATGGAAACATTTTTGTTTGATTTGTGTCGAGTGAGATTTTCACCTAGAATCCAAAGGGGGGGGTATTGGCACTTTTCATGGAAAAATGTGAAAAATTAAATTTTCTAAAAATGAAATAAATGCCTTCTATACACCTCAAACATTCACTCTAAAACAGAAGATTGTGGTTTTTCGCAATATTTTTAGAAATTTGGGCTCTTATAGTAAGGCAAACACTTGCGCTGAAGCATCTTTTATGCTCATTTCTTGTCTTTCAGGATTTATTCTGGGTTTAATTTTGTTTATTTGATGAAAATGAACAACAATACACACCATGGAAACATTTTTGTTTGATTTGTGTCGAGTGAGATTTTCACCCAGAACCCAAAGGGGTGGGTATTGGCACTTTACATGGAAAAATGTGAAAAATGAAATTTTCTAAAAATGTAATAAATGCCTTCTATACACCTGAAACATTCACTCTAAAACTGAAAATTGTTGCTTTTCGCAATATTTTTAGAAATTTGGGCTCTTTTAGTAACATGAACACTTGCGCTGAAGCATCATTATGCTCATATCTTATCTTTCAGGATTTATTCTGAGTTTTATTTTGTTTATTTGATGAAAATGAACAAGAATACACACAATGGAAACATTTTTGTTTGATTTGTGTCGAGTGACATTTTCACCTAGAACCCAAAGGGGGGGGTATTGGCACTTTTCATAGAAAAATGTGAAAAATTAAATTTTCTAAAAATGAAATAAATGCCTTCTATACACCTCAAACATTCACTCCAATAAAGAAGATTGTGGTTTTTCGCAATATTTTAAGAAATTTGGGCTCTTATAGTAAGAAAAACACTTGCGCTGAAGCATCTTTTATGCTCATTTCTTGTTTTTCAGGATTTATTCTGGGTTTAATTTTGTTTACTTGATGAAAATGAACAAGAATACACACCATGGAAACATTTTTGTTTGATTTGTGTCGAGTGAGATTTTCACCTAGAACCCAAAGGGGGGGGTATTGGCACTTTTCACGGAAAAATGTGAAAAATTAAATTTTCTAAAAATGAAATAAATGCCTTCTATACACCTCAAACATTCACGCTAAAATGAAAATTGTTGCTTTTCGCAATATTTTTAGAAATTTGGCTCTTATAGTAACATTAACACTTGCGCTGAAGCATCTTTTATGCTCATTTCTTGTCTTTCAGGATTTATTCTGGGTTTAATTTTGTTTATTTGATGAAAATGAACAACAATACACACCATGGAAACATTTTTGTTTTATTTGTGTCGAGTGAGATTTTCACCTAGAACCCAAAGGGGGGGGTATTGGCACTTTTCATGGAAAAATATGAAAAATTAAATTTTCTAAAAATGAAATAAATGCCTTCTATACACCTCAAACATTCACTCCAAAAAAGAAGATTGTGGTTTTTCGCAATATTTTTAGAAATTTGGGCTCTTATAGTAAGAATAACACTTGCGCTGAAGCATCTTTTATGCTCATTTCTTGTTTTTCAGGATTTATTCTGGGTTTAATTTTGTTTATTTGATGAAAATGAACAACAATACACACCATGGAAACATTTTTGTTTGATTTGTGTCGAGTGAGATTTTCACCTAGAACCCAAAGGGGGGGGTTTTGGAAATTTTCATGGAAAAATGTGAAAAATTAAATTTTCTAAAAATGAAATAAATGCCTTCTATACACCTCAAACATTCACTCTAAAACAGAAGATTGTGGTTTTTCGCAATATTTTTAGAAATTTGGGCTCTTATAGTAAGACAAACACTTGCGCTGAAGCATCTTTTATGCTCATTTCTTGCCTTTCAGGATTTATTCTGGGTTTAATTTTGTTTATTTGATGAAAATGAACAACAATACACACCATGGAAACATTTTTGTTTGATTTGTGTCGAGTGAGATTTTCACCCAGAACCCAAAGGGGTGGGTATTGGCACTTTACATGGAAAAATGTGAAAAATGAAATTTTCTAAAAATGTAATAAATGCCTTCTATACACCTGAAACATTCACTCTAAAACTGAAAATTGTTGCTTTTCGCAATATTTTTAGAAATTTGGGCTCTTTTAGTAACATGAACACTTGCGCTGAAGCATCATTATGCTCATATCTTATCTTTCAGGATTTATTCTGAGTTTTATTTTGTTTATTTGATGAAAATGAACAAGAATACACACAATGGAAACATTTTTGTTTGATTTGTGTCGAGTGACATTTTCACCTAGAACCCAAAGGGGGGGGTATTGGCACTTTTCATAGAAAAATGTGAAAAATTAAATTTTCTAAAAATGAAATAAATGCCTTCTATACACCTCAAACATTCTCTCCAAAAAAGAAGATTGTGGTTTTTCGCAATATTTTTAGAAATTTGGGCTCTTATAGTAAGAAAAACACTTGCGCTGAAGGATCTCTAATGCTCATTTCTTGTTTTTCAGGATTTATTCTGGGTTTAATTTTGTTTATTTGATGAAAATGAACAAGAATACACACCATGGAAACATTTTTGTTTGAATTGTGTCGAGTGAGATTTTCACCTAGAACCTAAAGGGGGGTATTGGCACTTTTCACGGAAAAATGTGAAAAATTAAATTTTCTAAAAATGAAATAAATGCCTTCTATACACCTCAAACATTCACTCCAAAAAAGAAGATTGTGGTTTTTCGCAATATTTTTAGAAATTTGGGCTCTTATAGCAACAATAACACTTGCGCTGAAGCATCTTTTATGCTCATTTCTTGTTCTTCAGGATTTATTCTGGGTTAATTTTGTTTATTTGATGAAAATGAACAACAATACACACCATGGAAACATTTTTGTTTGATTTGTGTCGAGTGAGATTTTCACCTAGAATCCAAAGGGGGGGGTATTGGCACTTTTCATGGAAAAATGTGAAAAATTAAATTTTCTAAAAATGAAATAAATGCCTTCTATACACCTCAAACATTCACTCTAAAACAGAAGATTGTGGTTTTTCGCAATATTTTTAGAAATTTGGGCTCTTATAGTAAGGCAAACACTTGCGCTGAAGCATCTTTTATGCTCATTTCTTGTCTTTCAGGATTTATTCTGGGTTTAATTTTGTTTATTTGATGAAAATGAACAACAATACACACCATGGAAACATTTTTGTTTGATTTGTGTCGAGTGAGATTTTCACCCAGAACCCAAAGGGGTGGGTATTGGCACTTTACATGGAAAAATGTGAAAAATGAAATTTTCTAAAAATGTAATAAATGCCTTCTATACACCTGAAACATTCACTCTAAAACTGAAAATTGTTGCTTTTCGCAATATTTTTAGAAATTTGGGCTCTTTTAGTAACATGAACACTTGCGCTGAAGCATCATTATGCTCATATCTTATCTTTCAGGATTTATTCTGAGTTTTATTTTGTTTATTTGATGAAAATGAACAAGAATACACACAATGGAAACATTTTTGTTTGATTTGTGTCGAGTGACATTTTCACCTAGAACCCAAAGGGGGGGGTATTGGCACTTTTCATAGAAAAATGTGAAAAATTAAATTTTCTAAAAATGAAATAAATGCCTTCTATACACCTCAAACATTCACTCCAATAAAGAAGATTGTGGTTTTTCGCAATATTTTAAGAAATTTGGGCTCTTATAGTAAGAAAAACACTTGCGCTGAAGCATCTTTTATGCTCATTTCTTGTTTTTCAGGATTTATTCTGGGTTTAATTTTGTTTACTTGATGAAAATGAACAAGAATACACACCATGGAAACATTTTTGTTTGATTTGTGTCGAGTGAGATTTTCACCTAGAACCCAAAGGGGGGGGTATTGGCACTTTTCACGGAAAAATGTGAAAAATTAAATTTTCTAAAAATGAAATAAATGCCTTCTATACACCTCAAACATTCACGCTAAAATGAAAATTGTTGCTTTTCGCAATATTTTTAGAAATTTGGCTCTTATAGTAACATTAACACTTGCGCTGAAGCATCTTTTATGCTCATTTCTTGTCTTTCAGGATTTATTCTGGGTTTAATTTTGTTTATTTGATGAAAATGAACAACAATACACACCATGGAAACATTTTTGTTTTATTTGTGTCGAGTGAGATTTTCACCTAGAACCCAAAGGGGGGGGTATTGGCACTTTTCATGGAAAAATATGAAAAATTAAATTTTCTAAAAATGAAATAAATGCCTTCTATACACCTCAAACATTCACTCCAAAAAAGAAGATTGTGGTTTTTCGCAATATTTTTAGAAATTTGGGCTCTTATAGTAAGAATAACACTTGCGCTGAAGCATCTTTTATGCTCATTTCTTGTTTTTCAGGATTTATTCTGGGTTTAATTTTGTTTATTTGATGAAAATGAACAAGAATACACACCATGGAAACATTTTTGTTTGATTTGTGTCGAGTGAGATTTTCACCTAGAACCCAAAGGGGGGGGTATTGGCACTTTTCATGGAAAAATGTGAAAAATTAAATTTTCTAAAAATGAAATAAATGCCTTCTATACACCTCAAACATTCACTCCAAAAAAGAAGATTATGGTTTTTCGCAATATTTTTAGAAATTTGGGCTCTTATAGTAAGAATAACACTTGCGCTGAAGCATCTTTTATGCTCATTTCTTGTTTTTCAGGATTTATTCTGGGTTTAATTTTGTTTTTTTTTGATGAAAATGAACAACAATACACACCATGGAAACATTTTTGTTTGATTTGTGTCGAGTGAGATTTTCACCTAGAACCCAAAGGGGGGGGTATTGGCACTTTTCATGGAAAAATGTGAAAAATTAAATTTTCTAAAAATGAAATAAATGCCTTCTATACACCTCAAACATTCACTCTAAAACAGAAGATTGTGGTTTATCGCAATATTTTTAGAAATTTGGGCTATTATAGTAAGAATAACACTTGCGCTGAAGCATCTTTTATGCTCATTTCTTGTCTTTCAGGATTTATTCTGGGTTTAATTTTGTTTATTTGATGAAAATAAACAACAATACACACCATGGAAACATTTTTGTTTTATTTGTGTCGAGTGAGATTTTCACCTAGAACCCAAAGGGGGGGTATTGGCACTTTTCATGGAAAAATGTGAAAAATTAAATTTTCTAAAAATGAAATAAATGCCTTCTATACACCTCAAACATTCACTCCAAAAAAGAAGATTGTGGTTTTTCGCAATATTTTTAGAAATTTGGGCTCTTATAGTAAGATAAACACTTGCGCTGAAGCATCTTTTATGCTCATTTCTTGTTTTTCAGGATTTATTCTGGGTTTAATTTTGTTTATTTGATGAAAATGAACAAGAATACACACCATGGAAACATTTTTGTTTGATTTGTGTCGAGTGAGATTTTCACCTAGAACCCAAAGGGCACTTTTCATGGAAAAATGTGAAAAATTAAATTTTCTAAAAATGAAATAAATGCCTTCTATACACCTCAAACATTCACTCTAAAACAGAAGATTATGGTTTTTCGCAATATTTTTAGAAATTTGGGCTCTTTTAGTAACATTAACACTTGCGCTGAAGCATCTTTTATATTCATTTCTTGTCTTTCAGGATTTATTCTGAGTTTTATTTTATTTATTTGATGAAAATGAACAACAATACACACCATGGAAACATTTTTGTTTCATTTGTGTCGAGTGAGATTTTCACCTAGAACCCAAAGGGGGGGGTATTGGCACTTTTCATGGAAAAATGTGAAAAATTAAATTTTCTAAAAATGAAATAAATGCCTTCTATACACCTCAAACATTCACTCCAAAAAAGAAGATTATGTTTTTTCGCAATATTTTTAGAAATTTGGGCTCTTATAGTAAGAATAACACTTGCGCTGGAGCATCTTTTATGCTCATTTCTTGTTTTTCAGGATTTATTCTGGGTTTAATTTTGTTTTTTTTGATGAAAATGAACAACAATACACACCATGGAAACATTTTTGTTTGATTTGTGTCGAGTGAGATTTTCACCTAGAACCCAAAGGGGGGGGTATTGGCACTTTTCATGGAAAAATGTGAAAAATTAAATTTTCCAAAAATGAAATAAATGCCTTCTATACACCTCAAACATTCACTCTAAAACAGAAGATTGTGGTTTATCGCAATATTTTTAGAAATTTGGGCTATTATAGTAAGAATAACACTTGCGCTGAAGCATCTTTTATGCTCATTTCTTGTCTTTCAGGATTTATTCTGGGTTTAATTTTGTTTATTTGATGAAAATGAGCAACAATACACACCATGGAAACATTTTTGTTTGATTTGTGTCGAGTGAGATTTTCACCTAGAACCCAAAGGGGGGGGTATTGGCACTTTTCATGGAAAAATGTGAAAAATTAAATTTTCTAAAAATGAAATAAATGCCTTCTATACACCTCAAACATTCACTCTAAAACAGAAGATTGTGGTTTATCGCAATATTTTTAGAAATTTGGGCTATTATAGTAAGAATAACACTTGCGCTGAAGCATCTTTTATGCTCATTTCTTGTCTTTCAGGATTTATTCTGGGTTTAATTTTGTTTATTTGATGAAAATAAACAACAATACACACCATGGAAACATTTTTGTTTTATTTGTGTCGAGTGAGATTTTCACCTAGAACCCAAAGGGGGGGTATTGGCACTTTTCATGGAAAAATGTGAAAAATTAAATTTTCTAAAAATGAAATAAATGCCTTCTATACACCTCAAACATTCACTCCAAAAAAGAAGATTGTGGTTTTTCGCAATATTTTTAGTAATTTGGGCTCTTATAGTAAGAATAACACTTGCGCTGAAGCATCTTTTATGCTCATTTCTTGTTTTTCAGGATTTATTCTGGGTTTAATTTTGTTTTTTTTGATGAAAATGAACAAGAATACACACCATGGAAACATTTTTGTTTGATTTGTGTCGAGTGAGATTTTCACCTAGAACCCAAAGGGGGGGGTATTGGCATTTTTCATGGAAAAAAGAGAAAAATTAAATTTTCTAAAAATGAAATAAATGCCTTCTATACACCTCAAACATTCACTCTAAAACAGAAGATTATGGTTTTTCGCAATATTTTTAGAAATTTGGGCTCTTTTAGTAACATTAACACTTGCGCTGAAGCATCTTTTATGCTCATTTCTTGTCTTTCAGGATTTATTCTGAGTTTTATTTTATTTATTTGATGAAAATGAACAACAATACACACCATGGAAACATTTTTGTTTGATTTGTGTCGACTGAGATTTTCACCCAGAACCCAAAGGGGGGTATTGGCACTTTTCATGGAAAAATGTGAAAAATTAAATTTTCTAAAAATGTAATAAATGCCTTCTATACACCTGAAACATTCACTCTAGAACTGAGTATTGTTGCTTTTCGCAATATTTTTAGAAATTTGGGCTCTTTCAGTAACATGAACACTTGCGCTGAAGCATCTTTTATGCTCATATCTTATCTTTCAGGATTTATTCTGAGTTTTATTTTGTTTATTTGATGAAAATGAACAAGAATACACACCATGGAAACAGTTTTGTTTAATTTGTGTCGAGTGAGATTTTCACCTAGAACCCAAAGGGGTATTGGCACTTTTCATGGAAAAATGTGAAAAATTAAATTTTCTAAAAATGAAATAAATGCCTTCTATACACCTCAAACATTCACTCCAAAAAAGAAGATTGTGGTTTTTCGCAATATTTTTAGAAATTTGGGCTCTTTTAGTAACATTAACACTTGCGCTGAAGCATCTTTTATGCTCATTTCTTGTTTTTCAGGATTTATTCTGGGTTTAATTTTGTTTATATGATGAAAATGAACAACAATACACACCATGGAAACATTTTTGTTTGATTTGTGTCGAGTGAGATTTTCACCTAGAACCCAAAGGGGGGGGTATTGGCACTTTTCACGGAAAAATGTGAAAAATTAAATTTTCTAAAAATGAAATAAATACCTTCTATACACCTCAAACATTCACTCTAAAAATAAAAATTGTTGCTTTTCGCAATATTTTTAGAAATTTGGCTCTTATAGTAACATTAACACTTGCGCTGAAGCATCTTTTATGCTCATTTCTTGTTTTTCAGGATTTATTCTGGGTTTTATTTTGTTTATTTGATGAAAATGAACAAGAATACACACAATGGAAACATTTTTGTTTGATTTGTGTCGAGTGACATTTTCACCTAGAACCCAAAGGGGGGGTATTGGCACTTTTCATAGAAAAATGTGAAAAATTAAATTTTCTAAAAATGAAATAAATGCCTTCTATACACCTCAAACATTCACTCCAATAAAGAAGATTGTGGTTTTTCGCAATATTTTAAGAAATTTGGGCTCTTATAGTAAGAAAAACACTTGCGCTGAAGCATCTTTTATGCTCATTTCTTGTTTTTCAGGATTTATTCTGGGTTTAATTTTGTTTATTTGATGAAAATGAACAAGAATACACACCATGGAAACATTTTTGTTTGATTTGAGTCGAGTGAGATTTTCACCTAGAACCCAAAGGGGGGGGTATTGGCACTTTTCATGGAAAAATGTGAAAAATAAAATTTTCTAAAAATGAAATAAATGCCTTCTATACACCTCAAACATTCACTCTAAAACAGAAGATTGTGGTTTATCGCAATATTTTTAGAAATTTGGGCTATTATAGTAAGAATAACACTTGCGCTGAAGCATCTTTTATGCTCGTTTCTTGTCTTTCAGGATTTATTCTGGGTTTAATTTTGTTTATTTGATGAAAATGAACAACAATACACACCATGGAAACATTTTTGTTTGATTTGTGTCGAGTGAGATTTTCACCTAGAACCCAAAGGGGGGGGTATTGGCACTTTTCACGGAAAAATGTGAAAAATTAAATTTTCTAAAAATGAAATAAATGCCTTCTATACACCTCAAACATTCACTCTAAAAATGAAAATTGTTGCTTTTCGCAATATTTTTAGAAATTTGGCTCTTAAAGTAACATTAACACTTGCGCTGAAGCATCTTTTATGCTCATTTCTTGTCTTTCAGGATTTATTCTGGGTTTAATTTTGTTTATTTGATGAAAATGAACTACAATACACACCATGGAAACATTTTTGTTTTATTTGTGTCGAGTGAGATTTTCACCAAGAACCCAAAGGGGGGGGTATTGGCACTTTTCATGGAAAAATGTGAAAAATTAAATTTTCTAAAAATGAAATAAATGCCTTCTATACACCTCAAACATTCACTCCAAAAAAGAAGATTGTGGTTTTTCGCAATATTTTTAGAAATTTGGGCTCTTATAGTAAGAATAACACTTGCGCTGGAGCATCTTTTATGCTCATTTCTTGTTTTTCAGGATTTATTCTGGGTTTAATTTTGTTTATTTGATGAAAATGAACAAGAATACACACCATGGAAACATTTTTGTTTGATTTGTGTCGAGTGAGATTTTCACCTAGAACCCAAAGGGGGCGCAATTGGCACTTTTCATGGAAAAATGTGAAAAATTAAATTTTCTAAAAATGAAATAAATGCCTTCTATACACCTCAAACATTCACTCTAAAACTGAAGATTGTGGTTTATCTCAATATTTTTAGAAATTTGGGCTATTATAGTAGGAATAACACTTGCGCTGAAGCATCTTTTATGCTCATTTCTTGTCTTTCAGGATTTATTCTGGGTTTAATTTTGTTTATTTGATGAAAATAAACAACAATACACACCATGGAAACATTTTTGTTTTATTTGTGTCGAGTGAGATTTTCACCTAGAACCCAAAGGGGGGGTATTTGCACTTTTCATGGAAAAATGTGAAAAATTAAATTTTCTAAAAATGAAATAAATGCCTTCTATACACCTCAAACATTCACTCCAAAAAAGAAGATTGTGGTTTTTCGCAATATTTTTAGTAATTTGGGCTCTTATAGTAAGAATAACACTTGCGCTGAAGCATCTTTTATGCTCATTTCTTGTTTTTCAGGATTTATTCTGGGTTTAATTTTGTTTATTTGATGAAAATGAACAAGAATACACACCATGGAAACATTTTTGTTTGATTTGTGTCGAGTGAGATTTTCACCTAGAACCCAAAGGGGGGGGTATTGGCACTTTTCATGGAAAAATGTGAAAAATCAAATATTCTAAAAATGAAATAAATGCCTTCTATACACCTGAAACATTCACTCCAAAAAAGAAGATTATGGTTTTTCGCAATATTTTTAGAAATTTGGGCTCTTATAGTAAGAATAACACTTGCGCTGAAGCATCTTTTATGCTCATTTCTTGTTTTTCAGGATTTATTCTGGGTTTTATTTTGTTTATTTGATGAAAATGAACAACAATACACACCATGGAAACATTTTTGTTTGATTTGTGTCGACTGAGATTTTCACCTAGAACCCAAAGGGGGGGTATTGGCACTTTTCATGGAAAAATGTGAAAAATTAAATTTTCTAAAAATGTAATAAATGCCTTCTATACACCTGAAACATTCACTCTAAAACTGAAAATTGTTGCTTTTCGCAATATTTTTAGAAATTTGCGCTCTTTTAGTAACATGAACACTTGCGCTGAAGCATCTTTTATGCTCATATCTTATCTTTCAGGATTTATTCTGAGTTTTATTTTGTTTATTTGATGAAAATGAACAAGAATACACACCATGGAAACATTTTTGTTTGATTTGTGTCGAGTGAGATTTTCACCTAGAACCCAAAGGGGGGGGTATTGGCACTTTTCATGGAAAAATGTGAAAAATTAAATTTTCTAAAAATGAAATAAATGCCTTCTATACACCTCAAACATTCACTCCAAAAAAGAAGATTGTGGTTTTTCGCAATATTTTTAGAAATTTGGGCTCTTTTAGTAACATTAACACTTGCGCTGAAGCATCTTTTATGCTCATTTCTTGTTTTTCAGGATTTATTCTGGGTTTAATTTTGTTTATATGATGAAAATGAACAACAATACACACCATGGAAACATTTTTGTTTGATTTGTGTCGAGTGAGATTTTCACCTAGAACCCAAAGGGGGGGGTATTGGCACTTTTCACGGAAAAATGTGAAAAATTAAATTTTCTAAAAATGAAATAAATACCTTCTATACACCTCAAACATTCACTCTAAAAATGAAAATTGTTGCTTTTCGCAATATTTTTTGAAATTTGGCTCTTATAGTAACATAAACACTTGCGCAGAAGCATCTTTTATGCTCATTTCTTGTTCTCCAGGATTTATTCTGGGTTATTTTTGTTTATTTGATGAAAATGAACAACAATACACACCATGGAAACATTTTTGTTTGATTTGTGTCGAGTGAGATTTTCACCTAGAACCCAAAGGGGGGGTATTGGCACTTTTCATGGAAAAATGTGAAAAATTAAATTTTCTAAAAATGAAATAAATGCCTTCTATACACCTCAAACATTCACTCTAAAACAGAAGATTGTGGTTTTTCGCAATATTTTTAGAAATTTGGGCTCTTATAGTAAGACAAACACTTGCGCTGAAGCATCTTTTATGCTCATTTCTTGTCTTTCAGGATTTATTCTGGGTTTAATTTTGTTTATTTGATGAAAATGAACAACAATACACACCATGGAAACATTTTTGTTTGATTTGTGTCGAGTGAGATGTTCACCCAGAACCCAAAGGGGTGGGTATTGGCACTTTACATGGAAAAATGTGAAAAATGAAATTTTCTAAAAATGTAATAAATGCCTTCTATACACCTGAGACATTCACTCTAAAAATGAAAATTGTTGCTTTTCGCAATATTTTTAGAAATTTGGCTCTTATAGTAACATTAACACTTGCGCTGAAGCATCTTTTATGCTCATTTCTTGTTCTCCAGGATTTATTCTGGGTTAATTTTGTTTATTTGATGAAAATGAACAAGAATACACACAATGGAAACATTTTTGATTGATTTTGTCGAGGGACATTTTCACCTAGAACCCAAAGGGGGGGGTATTGGCACTTTTCATGGAAAAATGTGAAAAATTAAATTTTCTAAAAATGAAATAAATGCCTTCTATACACCTCAAACATTCACTCTAAAACAGAAGATTGTGGTTTTTCGCAATATTTTTAGAAATTTGGGCTCTTATAGTAAGACAAACACTTGCGCTGAAGCATCTTTTATGCTCATTTCTTGACTTTCAGGATTTATGCTGGGTTTAATTTTGTTTATTTGATGAAAATGAACAACAATACACACCATGGAAACATTTTTGTTTGATTTGTGTCGAGTGAGATTTTCACCCAGAACCCAAAGGGGTGGGTATTGGCACTTTACATGGAAAAATGTGAAAAATGAAATTTTCTAAAAATGTAATAAATGCCTTCTATACACCTGAAACATTCACTCTAAAACTGAAAATTGTTGCTTTTCGCAATATTTTTAGAAATTTGGGCTCTTTTAGTAACATGAACACTTGCGCTGAAGCATCATTATGCTCATATCTTATCTTTCAGGATTTATTCTGAGTTTTATTTTGTTTATTTGATGAAAATGAACAAGAATACACACAATGGAAACATTTTTGTTTGATATGTGTCGAGTGATATTTTCACCTAGAACCCAAAGGGGGGGATATTGGCACTTTTCATAGAAAAATGTGAAAAATTAAATTTTCTAAAAATGTAATAAATGCCTTCTATACACCTGAAACATTCACTCTTAAACTGAAAATTGTTGCTTTTCGCAATATTTTTAGAAATTTGGGCTCTTTTAGTAACATGAACACTTGCGCTGAAGAATCTTTTATGCTCATATCTTATCTTTCAGGATTAATTCTGAGTTTTATTTTGTTTATTTGATGAAAATGAACAACAATACACACCATGGAAACATTTTTGTTTGATTTGTGTCGAGTGAGATTTTCACCTAGAACCCAAAGGGGGGGGTATTGGCACTTTTCATGGAAAAATGTGAAAAATAAAATTTTCTAAAATTGTAATAAATGCCTTCTATACACCTCAAACATTCACTCCAAAAAAGAAGATTGTGGTTTTTCGCAATATTTTTAGAAATTTGGGCTCTTATAGTAACATTAACACTTGCGCTGAAGCATCTTTTATGCTCATTTCTTGTTTTTCAGGATTTATTCTGGGTTTAATTTTGTTTATTTGATGAAAATGAACAACAATACACACCATGGAAACATTTTTGTTTGATTTGTGTCGAGTGAGATTTTCACCTAGAACCCAAAGGGGGGGTATTGGCACTTTTCACGGAAAAATGTGAAAAATTAAATTTTCTAAAAATGAAATAAATGCCTTCTATACACCTCAAACATTCACTCTAAAAATGAAAATTGTTGCTTTTCGCAATATTTTTAGAAATTTGGCTCTTATAGTAACATTAACACTTGCGCTGAAGCATCTTTTATGCTCATTTCTTGTCTTTCAGGATTTATTCTGGGTTTAATTTTGTTTATTTGATGAAAATGAACAACAATACACACCATGGAAACATTTTTGTTTGATTTGTGTCGAGTGAGATTTTCACCTAGAACCAAAAGGGGGGGGTATTGGCACTTTTCATGGAAAAATGTGAAAAATTAAATTTTCTAAAAATGAAATAAATGCCTTCTATACACCTCAAACATTCACTCCAAAAAAGAAGATTGTGGTTTTTCGCAATATTTTTAGAAATTTGGGCTCTTTTAGTAAGAATACCACTTGCGCTGAAGCATCTTTTATGCTCATATCTTGTCTTTCAGGATTTATTCTGGGTTTAATTTTGTTTATTTGATGAAAATGAACAACAATACACACCATGGAAACATTTTTGTTTGATTTGTGTCGAGTGAGATTTTCACCTAGAACCCAAAGGGGGGGGTATTGGCACTTTTCATGGAAAAATGTGAAAAATTAAATTTTCTAAAAATGAAATAAATGCCTTCTATACACCTCAAACATTCACTCCAAAAAAGAAGATTGTGGTTTTTCGCAATATTTTTAGAAATTTGGGCTCTTATAGTAAGAAAAACACTTGCGCTGAAGCATCTTTTATGCTCATTTCTTGTTTTTCAGGATTTATTCTGGGTTTAATTTTGTTTATTTGATGAAAATGAACAAGAATACACACCATGGAAACATTTTTGTTTGATTTGTGTCGAGTGAGATTTTCACCTAGAACCCAAAGGGGGGGGTATTTGCACTTTTCATGGAAAAATGTGAAAAATTAAATTTTCTAAAAATGAAATAAATGCCTTCTATACAAATCAACAATTCATTCTAAAACAGAAGATTGTGATTTATCGCAATATTTTTAGAAATTTGGGCTATTATAGTAAGAATAACACTTGCGCTGAAGCATCTTTTATGCTCATTTCTTGTCTTTCAGGATTTATTCTGGGTTTAATTTTGTTTATTTGATGAAAATGAACAACAATACACACCATGGAAACATTTTTGTTTGATTTGTGTCGAGTGAGATTTTCACCTAGAACCCAAAGGGGTATTGGCACTTTTCATGGAAAAATGTGAAAAATTAAATTTTCTAAAAATGAAATAAATGCCTTCTATACACCTGAAACATTCACTCTAAAACTGAAAATTGTTGCTTTTCGCAATATTTTTAGAAATTTGGGCTCTTTTAGTAACATGAACACTTGCGCTGAAGCATCATTATGCTCATATCTTATCTTTCAGGATTTATTCTGAGTTTTATTTTGTTTATTTGATGAAAATGAACAAGAATACACACAATGGAAACATTTTTGTTTGATATGTGTCGAGTGATATTTTCACCTAGAACCCAAAGGGGGGGATATTGGCACTTTTCATAGAAAAATGTGAAAAATTAAATTTTCTAAAAATGTAATAAATGCCTTCTATACACCTGAAACATTCACTCTAAAACTGAAAATTGTTGCTTTTCGCAATATTTTTAGAAATTTGGGCTCTTTTAGTAACATGAACACTTGCGCTGAAGAATCTTTTATGCTCATATCTTATCTTTCAGGATTAATTCTGAGTTTTATTTTGTTTATTTGATGAAAATGAACAACAATACACACCATGGAAACATTTTTGTTTGATTTGTGTCGAGTGAGATTTTCACCTAGAACCCAAAGGGGGGGGTATTGGCACTTTTCATGGAAAAATGTGAAAAATAAAATTTTCTAAAATTGTAATAAATGCCTTCTATACACCTCAAACATTCACTCCAAAAAAGAAGATTGTGGTTTTTCGCAATATTTTTAGAAATTTGGGCTCTTATAGTAACATTAACACTTGCGCTGAAGCATCTTTTATGCTCATTTCTTGTTTTTCAGGATTTATTCTGGGTTTATTTTGTTTATTTGATGAAAATGAACAACAATACTCACCATGGAAACATTTTTGTTTGATTTGTGTCGAGTGAGATTTTCACCCAGAACCCAAAGGGGTGGGTATTGGCACTTTACATGGAAAAATGTGAAAAATGAAATTTTCTAAAAATGTAATAAATGCCTTCTATACACCTGAAACATTCACTCTAAATCTGAAAATTGTTGCTTTTCGCAATATTTTTAGAAATTTGGGCCCTTTTAGTAACATGAACACTTGCGCTGAAGCATCATTATGCTATTATCACTATCTTTCAGGATTTATTCTGAGTTTTATTTTGTTTATTTGATGAAAATGAACAAGAATACACACAATGGAAACATTTTTGATTGATTTGTGTCGAGGGACATTTTCACATAGAACCCAAAGGGGGGGGTATTGGCACTTTTCATGGAAAAATGTGAAAAATTAAATTTTCTAAAAATGAAATAAATGCCTTCTATACCCCTCAAACATTCACTCTAAAACAGAAGATTGTTGTTTTTCGCAATATTTTTAGAAATTTGGGCTATTTTAGTAACATTAACACTAGCGCTGAAGCATCTTTTATGCTCATTTCTTGTCTTTCAGGATTTATTCTGTGTTTTATTTCGTTTATTTGATGAAAATGAACAACAATACACACCATGGAAACATTTTTGTTTGATTTGTGTCGAGTGAGATTTTCACCTAGAACCCAAAGGGGGGGGTATTGGCACTTTTCATGGAAAAATGTGAAAAAATAAAATTTCTAAAAATGAAATAAATGCCTTCTATACACCTCAAACATTCACTCTAAAACAGAAGATTGTTGTTTTTCGCAATATTTTTAGAAATTTGGGCTCTTTTAGTAACATTAACACTAGCGCTGAAGCATCTTTTATGCTCATTTCTTGTCTTTCAGGATTTATTCTGGGTTTTATTTTGTTTATTTGATGAAAATGAAATACAATACACACCATGGAAACATTTTTGTTTGATTTGTGTCGAGTGAGATTTTCACATAGTACCCAAAGGGGGGGTAAGGCAATTTTCATTGAGAAATGTGAAAAATTAAAATTTCTAAAAATGAAATAAATGCCTTCTATACACCTCAAACATTCACTCTAAAACAGAAGATTGTTGTTTTTCGCAATATTTTTAGAAATTTGGGCTATTTTAGTAACATTAACACTAGCGCTGAAGCATCTTTTATATTCATTTCTTGTCTTTCAGGATTTATTCTGGGTTTTATTTTGTTTATTTGATGAAAATGAACAACAATACACACCATGGAAACATTTTTGTTTGATTTGTGTCGAGTGAGATTTTCACCTAGAACCCAAAGGGGGGGGTATTGGCACTTTTCATGGAAAAATGTGAAAAATTAAAATTTCTAAAAATGAAATAAATGCCTTCTATACACCTCAAACATTCACTCTAAAACAGAAGATTGTTGTTTTTCGCAATATTTTTAGAAATTTGGGCTCTTTTAGTAACATTAACACTAGCGCTGAAGCATCTTTTATGCTCATTTCTTGTCTTTCAGGATTTATTCTGGGTTTTATTTTGTTTATTTGATGAAAATGAAATACAATACACACCATTGAAACATTTTTGTTTGATTTGTGTCGAGTGAGATTTTCACCTAGAACCCAAAGGGGGGGTAAGACACTTTTCATTGAGAAATGTGAAAAATTAAAATTTCTAAAAATGAAATAAATGCCTTCTATACACCTCAAACATTCACTCTAAAACAGAAGATTGTTGTTTTTCGCAATATTTTTAGAAATTTGGGCTATTTTAGTAACATTAACACTAGCGCTGAAGCATCTTTTATGCTCATTTCTTGTCTTTCAGGATTTATTCTGTGTTTTATTTCGTTTATTTGATGAAAATGAACAACAATACACACCATGGAAACATTTTTGTTTGATTTGTGTCGAGTGAGATTTTCACCTAGAACCCAAAGGGGGGGGTATTGGCACTTTTCATGGAAAAATGTGAAAAATTAAATTTTCTAAAAATGAAATAAATGCCTTCTATACACCTCAAACATTCACTCTAAAACAGAAGATTGTGGTTTTTCGCAATATTTTTAGAAATTTGGGCTCTTATAGTAAGACAAACACTTGCGCTGAAGCATCTTTTATGCTCATTTCTTGTCTTTCAGGATTTATTCTGGGTTTAATTTTGTTTATTTGATGAAAATGAACAACAATACACACCATGGAAACATTTTTGTTTGATTTGTGTCGAGTGAGATTTTCACCCAGAACCCAAAGGGGTGGGTATTGGCACTTTACATGGAAAAATGTGAAAAATGAAATTTTCTAAAAATGTAATAAATGCCTTCTATACACCTGAAACATTCACTCTAAAAATGAAAATTGTTGCTTTTCGCAATATTTTTAGAAATTTGGCTCTTATAGTAACATTAACACTTGCGCTGAAGCATCTTTTATGCTCATTTCTTGTTCTCCAGGATTTATTCTGGGTTAATTTTGTTTATTTGATGAAAATGAACAAGAATACACACAATGGAAACATTTTTGATTGATTTTGTCGAGGGACATTTTCACCTAGAACCCAAAGGGGGGGGTATTGGCACTTTTCATGGAAAAATGTGAAAAATTAAATTTTCTAAAAATGAAATAAATGCCTTCTATACACCTCAAACATTCACTCTAAAACAGAAGATTGTGGTTTTTCGCAATATTTTTAGAAATTTGGGCTCTTATAGTAAGACAAACACTTGCGCTGAAGCATCTTTTATGCTCATTTCTTGACTTTCAGGATTTATGCTGGGTTTAATTTTGTTTATTTGATGAAAATGAACAACAATACACACCATGGAAACATTTTTGTTTGATTTGTGTCGAGTGAGATTTTCACCCAGAACCCAAAGGGGTGGGTATTGGCACTTTACATGGAAAAATGTGAAAAATGAAATTTTCTAAAAATGTAATAAATGCCTTCTATACACCTGAAACATTCACTCTAAAACTGAAAATTGTTGCTTTTCGCAATATTTTTAGAAATTTGGGCTCTTTTTGTAACATGAACACTTGCGCTGAAGCATCATTATGCTCATATCTTATCTTTCAGGATTTATTCTGAGTTTTATTTTGTTTATTTGATGAAAATGAACAAGAATACACACAATGGAAACATTTTTGTTTGATATGTGTCGAGTGATATTTTCACCTAGAACCCAAAGGGGGGGATATTGGCACTTTTCATAGAAAAATGTGAAAAATTAAATTTTCTAAAAATGTAATAAATGCCTTCTATACACCTGAAACATTCACTCTAAAACTGAAAATTGTTGCTTTTCGCAATATTTTTAGAAATTTGGGCTCTTTTAGTAACATGAACACTTGCGCTGAAGAATCTTTTATGCTCATATCTTATCTTTCAGGATTAATTCTGAGTTTTATTTTGTTTATTTGATGAAAATGAACAACAATACACACCATGGAAACATTTTTGTTTGATTTGTGTCGAGTGAGATTTTCACCTAGAACCCAAAGGGGGGGGTATTGGCACTTTTCATGGAAAAATGTGAAAAATAAAATTTTCTAAAAATGAAATAAATGCCTTCTATACACCTGAAACATTCACTCTAAAAATGAAAATTGTTGCTTTTCGCAATATTTTTAGAAATTTGGCTCTTATAGTAACATTAACACTTGCGCTGAAGCATCTTTTATGCTCATTTCTTGTTCTCCAGGATTTATTCTGGGTTAATTTTGTTTATTTGATGAAAATGAACAAGAATACACACAATGGAAACATTTTTGATTGATTTTGTCGAGGGACATTTTCACCTAGAACCCAAAGGGGGGGGTATTGGCACTTTTCATGGAAAAATGTGAAAAATTAAATTTTCTAAAAATGAAATAAATGCCTTCTATACACCTCAAACATTCACTCTAAAACAGAAGATTGTGGTTTTTCGCAATATTTTTAGAAATTTGGGCTCTTATAGTAAGACAAACACTTGCGCTGAAGCATCTTTTATGCTCATTTCTTGACTTTCAGGATTTATGCTGGGTTTAATTTTGTTTATTTGATGAAAATGAACAACAATACACACCATGGAAACATTTTTGTTTGATTTGTGTCGAGTGAGATTTTCACCCAGAACCCAAAGGGGTGGGTATTGGCACTTTACATGGAAAAATGTGAAAAATGAAATTTTCTAAAAATGTAATAAATGCCTTCTATACACCTGAAACATTCACTCTAAAACTGAAAATTGTTGCTTTTCGCAATATTTTTAGAAATTTGGGCTCTTTTTGTAACATGAACACTTGCGCTGAAGCATCATTATGCTCATATCTTATCTTTCAGGATTTATTCTGAGTTTTAATTTGTTTATTTGATGAAAATGAACAAGAATACACACAATGGAAACATTTTTGTTTGATATGTGTCGAGTGATATTTTCACCTAGAACCCAAAGGGGGGGATATTGGCACTTTTCATAGAAAAATGTGAAAAATTAAATTTTCTAAAAATGTAATAAATGCCTTCTATACACCTGAAACATTCACTCTAAAACTGAAAATTGTTGCTTTTCGCAATATTTTTAGAAATTTGGGCTCTTTTAGTAACATGAACACTTGCGCTGAAGAATCTTTTATGCTCATATCTTATCTTTCAGGATTAATTCTGAGTTTTATTTTGTTTATTTGATGAAAATGAACAACAATACACACCATGGAAACATTTTTGTTTGATTTGTGTCCAGTGAGATTTTCACCTAGAACCCAAAGGGGGGGGTATTGGCACTTTTCATGGAAAAATGTGAAAAATAAAATTTTCTAAAAATGAAATAAATGCCTTCTATACACCTCAAACATTCACTCTAAAAATGAAAATTGTTGCTTTTCGCAATATTTTTAGAAATTTGGCTCTTATAGTAACATTAACACTTGCGCTGAAGCATCTTTTATGCTCATTTCTTGTCTTTCAGGATTTATTCTGGGTTTAATTTTGTTTATTTGATGAAAATGAACAACAATACACACCATGGAAACATTTTTGTTTGATTTGTGTCGAGTGAGATTTTCACCTAGAACCCAAAGGGGGGGGTATTGGCACTTTTCATGGAAAAATGTGAAAAATAAAATTTTCTAAAATTGTAATAAATGCCTTCTATACACCTCAAACATTCACTCCAAAAAAGAAGATTGTGGTTTTTCGCAATATTTTTAGAAATTTGGGCTCTTATAGTAACATTAACACTTGCGCTGAAGCATCTTTTATGCTCATTTCTTGTTTTTCAGGATTTATTCTGGGTTTATTTTGTTTATTTGATGAAAATGAACAACAATACTCACCATGGAAACATTTTTGTTTGATTTGTGTCGAGTGAGATTTTCACCCAGAACCCAAAGGGGTGGGTATTGGCACTTTACATGGAAAAATGTGAAAAATGAAATTTTCTAAAAATGTAATAAATGCCTTCTATACACCTGAAACATTCACTCTAAATCTGAAAATTGTTGCTTTTCGCAATATTTTTAGAAATTTGGGCCCTTTTAGTAACATGAACACTTGCGCTGAAGCATCATTATGCTATTATCATTATCTTTCAGGATTTATTCTGAGTTTTATTTTGTTTATTTGATGAAAATGAACAAGAATACACACAATGGAAACATTTTTGATTGATTTGTGTCGAGGGACATTTTCACATAGAACCCAAAGGGGGGGGTATTGGCACTTTTCATGGAAAAATGTGAAAAATTAAATTTTCTAAAAATGAAATAAATGCCTTCTATACCCCTCAAACATTCACTCTAAAACAGAAGATTGTTGTTTTTCGCAATATTTTTAGAAATTTGGGCTATTTTAGTAACATTAACACTAGCGCTGAAGCATCTTTTATGCTCATTTCTTGTCTTTCAGGATTTATTCTGGGTTTTATTTTGTTTATTTGATGAAAATGAAATACAATACACACCATGGAAACATTTTTGTTTGATTTGTGTCGAGTGAGATTTTCACATAGTACCCAAAGGGGGGGTAAGGCAATTTTCATTGAGAAATGTGAAAAATTAAAATTTCTAAAAATGAAATAAATGCCTTCTATACACCTCAAACATTCACTCTAAAACAGAAGATTGTTGTTTTTCGCAATATTTTTAGAAATTTGGGCTATTTTAGTAACATTAACACTAGCGCTGAAGCATCTTTTATATTCATTTCTTGTCTTTCAGGATTTATTCTGGGTTTTATTTTGTTTATTTGATGAAAATGAACAACAATACACACCATGGAAACATTTTTGTTTGATTTGTGTCGAGTGAGATTTTCACCTAGAACCCAAAGGGGGGGGTATTGGCACTTTTCATGGAAAAATGTGAAAAATTAAAATTTCTAAAAATGAAATAAATGCCTTCTATACACCTCAAACATTCACTCTAAAACAGAAGATTGTTGTTTTTCGCAATATTTTTAGAAATTTGGGCTCTTTTAGTAACATTAACACTAGCGCTGAAGCATCTTTTATGCTCATTTCTTGTCTTTCAGGATTTATTCTGGGTTTTATTTTGTTTATTTGATGAAAATGAAATACAATACACACCATTGAAACATTTTTGTTTGATTTGTGTCGAGTGAGATTTTCACCTAGAACCCAAAGGGGGGGTAAGACACTTTTCATTGAGAAATGTGAAAAATTAAAATTTCTAAAAATGAAATAAATGCCTTCTATACACCTCAAACATTCACTCTAAAACAGAAGATTGTGGTTTTTCGCAATATTTTTAGAAATTTGGGCTCTTATAGTAAGACAAACACTTGCGCTGAAGCATCTTTTATGCTCATTTCTTGACTTTCAGGATTTATGCTGGGTTTAATTTTGTTTATTTGATGAAAATGAACAACAATACACACCATGGAAACATTTTTGTTTGATTTGTGTCGAGTGAGATTTTCACCCAGAACCCAAAGGGGTGGGTATTGGCACTTTACATGGAAAAATGTGAAAAATGAAATTTTCTAAAAATGTAATAAATGCCTTCTATACACCTGAAACATTCACTCTAAAACTGAAAATTGTTGCTTTTCGCAATATTTTTAGAAATTTGGGCTCTTTTTGTAACATGAACACTTGCGCTGAAGCATCATTATGCTCATATCTTATCTTTCAGGATTTATTCTGAGTTTTATTTTGTTTATTTGATGAAAATGAACAAGAATACACACAATGGAAACATTTTTGTTTGATATGTGTCGAGTGATATTTTCACCTAGAACCCAAAGGGGGGGATATTGGCACTTTTCATAGAAAAATGTGAAAAATTAAATTTTCTAAAAATGTAATAAATGCCTTCTATACACCTGAAACATTCACTCTAAAACTGAAAATTGTTGCTTTTCGCAATATTTTTAGAAATTTGGGCTCTTTTAGTAACATGAACACTTGCGCTGAAGAATCTTTTATGCTCATATCTTATCTTTCAGGATTAATTCTGAGTTTTATTTTGTTTATTTGATGAAAATGAACAACAATACACACCATGGAAACATTTTTGTTTGATTTGTGTCGAGTGAGATTTTCACCTAGAACCCAAAGGGGGGGGTATTGGCACTTTTCATGGAAAAATGTGAAAAATAAAATTTTCTAAAAATGAAATAAATGCCTTCTATACACCTGAAACATTCACTCTAAAAATGAAAATTGTTGCTTTTCGCAATATTTTTAGAAATTTGGCTCTTATAGTAACATTAACACTTGCGCTGAAGCATCTTTTATGCTCATTTCTTGTTCTCCAGGATTTATTCTGGGTTAATTTTGTTTATTTGATGAAAATGAACAAGAATACACACAATGGAAACATTTTTGATTGATTTTTGTCGAGGGACATTTTCACCTAGAACCCAAAGGGGGGGGTATTGGCACTTTTCATGGAAAAATGTGAAAAATTAAATTTTCTAAAAATGAAATAAATGCCTTCTATACACCTCAAACATTCACTCTAAAACAGAAGATTGTGGTTTTTCGCAATATTTTTAGAAATTTGGCTCTTATAGTAAGACAAACACTTGCGCTGAAGCATCTTTTATGCTCATTTCTTGACTTTCAGGATTTATGCTGGGTTTAATTTTGTTTATTTGATGAAAATGAACAACAATACACACCATGGAAACATTTTTGTTTGATTTGTGTCGAGTGAGATTTTCACCCAGAACCCAAAGGGGTGGGTATTGGCACTTTACATGGAAAAATGTGAAAAATGAAATTTTTCTAAAAATGTAATAAATGCCTTCTATACACCTGAAACATTCACTCTAAAACTGAAAATTGTTGCTTTTCGCAATATTTTTAGAAATTTGGGCTCTTTTTGTAACATGAACACTTGCGCTGAAGCATCATTATGCTCATATCTTATCTTTCAGGATTTATTCTGAGTTTTAATTTGTTTATTTGATGAAAATGAACAAGAATACACACAATGGAAACATTTTTGTTTGATATGTGTCGAGTGATATTTTCACCTAGAACCCAAAGGGGGGGATATTGGCACTTTTCATAGAAAAATGTGAAAAATTAAATTTTCTAAAAATGTAATAAATGCCTTCTATACACCTGAAACATTCACTCTAAAACTGAAAATTGTTGCTTTTCGCAATATTTTTAGAAATTTGGGCTCTTTTAGTAACATGAACACTTGCGCTGAAGAATCTTTTATGCTCATATCTTATCTTTCAGGATTAATTCTGAGTTTTATTTTGTTTATTTGATGAAAATGAACAACAATACACACCATGGAAACATTTTTGTTTGATTTGTGTCCAGTGAGATTTTCACCTAGAACCCAAAGGGGGGGGTATTGGCACTTTTCATGGAAAAATGTGAAAAATAAAATTTTCTAAAAATGAAATAAATGCCTTCTATACACCTCAAACATTCACTCTAAAAATGAAAATTGTTGCTTTTCGCAATATTTTTAGAAATTTGGCTCTTATAGTAACATTAACACTTGCGCTGAAGCATCTTTTATGCTCATTTCTTGTCTTTCAGGATTTATTCTGGGTTTAATTTTGTTTATTTGATGAAAATGAACAACAATACACACCATGGAAACATTTTTGTTTGATTTGTGTCGAGTGAGATTTTCACCTAGAACCCAAAGGGGGGGGTATTGGCACTTTTCATGGAAAAATGTGAAAAATAAAATTTTCTAAAATTGTAATAAATGCCTTCTATACACCTCAAACATTCACTCCAAAAAAGAAGATTGTGGTTTTTCGCAATATTTTTAGAAATTTGGGCTCTTATAGTAACATTAACACTTGCGCTGAAGCATCTTTTATGCTCATTTCTTGTTTTTCAGGATTTATTCTGGGTTTATTTTGTTTATTTGATGAAAATGAACAACAATACTCACCATGGAAACATTTTTGTTTGATTTGTGTCGAGTGAGATTTTCACCCAGAACCCAAAGGGGTGGGTATTGGCACTTTACATGGAAAAATGTGAAAAATGAAATTTTCTAAAAATGTAATAAATGCCTTCTATACACCTGAAACATTCACTCTAAATCTGAAAATTGTTGCTTTTCGCAATATTTTTAGAAATTTGGGCCCTTTTAGTAACATGAACACTTGCGCTGAAGCATCATTATGCTATTATCACTATCTTTCAGGATTTATTCTGAGTTTTATTTTGTTTATTTGATGAAAATGAACAAGAATACACACAATGGAAACATTTTTGATTGATTTGTGTCGAGGGACATTTTCACATAGAACCCAAAGGGGGGGGTATTGGCACTTTTCATGGAAAAATGTGAAAAATTAAATTTTCTAAAAATGAAATAAATGCCTTCTATACCCCTCAAACATTCACTCTAAAACAGAAGATTGTTGTTTTTCGCAATATTTTTAGAAATTTGGGCTATTTTAGTAACATTAACACTAGCGCTGAAGCATCTTTTATGCTCATTTCTTGTCTTTCAGGATTTATTCTGTGTTTTATTTCGTTTATTTGATGAAAATGAACAACAATACACACCATGGAAACATTTTTGTTTGATTTGTGTCGAGTGAGATTTTCACCTAGAACCCAAAGGGGGGGGTATTGGCACTTTTCATGGAAAAATGTGAAAAAATAAAATTTCTAAAAATGAAATAAATGCCTTCTATACACCTCAAACATTCACTCTAAAACAGAAGATTGTTGTTTTTCGCAATATTTTTAGAAATTTGGGCTCTTTTAGTAACATTAACACTAGCGCTGAAGCATCTTTTATGCTCATTTCTTGTCTTTCAGGATTTATTCTGGGTTTTATTTTGTTTATTTGATGAAAATGAAATACAATACACACCATGGAAACATTTTTGTTTGATTTGTGTCGAGTGAGATTTTCACATAGTACCCAAAGGGGGGGTAAGGCAATTTTCATTGAGAAATGTGAAAAATTAAAATTTCTAAAAATGAAATAAATGCCTTCTATACACCTCAAACATTCACTCTAAAACAGAAGATTGTTGTTTTTCGCAATATTTTTAGAAATTTGGGCTATTTTAGTAACATTAACACTAGCGCTGAAGCATCTTTTATATTCATTTCTTGTCTTTCAGGATTTATTCTGGGTTTTATTTTGTTTATTTGATGAAAATGAACAACAATACACACCATGGAAACATTTTTGTTTGATTTGTGTCGAGTGAGATTTTCACCTAGAACCCAAAGGGGGGGGTATTGGCACTTTTCATGGAAAAATGTGAAAAATTAAAATTTCTAAAAATGAAATAAATGCCTTCTATACACCTCAAACATTCACTCTAAAACAGAAGATTGTTGTTTTTCGCAATATTTTTAGAAATTTGGGCTCTTTTAGTAACATTAACACTAGCGCTGAAGCATCTTTTATGCTCATTTCTTGTCTTTCAGGATTTATTCTGGGTTTTATTTTGTTTATTTGATGAAAATGAAATACAATACACACCATTGAAACATTTTTGTTTGATTTGTGTCGAGTGAGATTTTCACCTAGAACCCAAAGGGGGGGTAAGACACTTTTCATTGAGAAATGTGAAAAATTAAAATTTCTAAAAATGAAATAAATGCCTTCTATACACCTCAAACATTCACTCTAAAACAGAAGATTGTTGTTTTTCGCAATATTTTTAGAAATTTGGGCTATTTTAGTAACATTAACACTAGCGCTGAAGCATCTTTTATGCTCATTTCTTGTCTTTCAGGATTTATTCTGTGTTTTATTTCGTTTATTTGATGAAAATGAACAACAATTTACACCATGGAAACATTTTTGTTTGATTTGTGTCGAGTGAGATTTTCACCTAGAACCCAAAGGGGGGGGTATTGGCACTTTTCATGGAAAAATGTGAAAAATTAAATTTTCTAAAAATGAAATAAATGCCTTCTATACACCTCAAACATTCACTCTAAAACAGAAGATTGTGGTTTTTCGCAATATTTTTAGAAATTTGGGCTCTTATAGTAAGACAAACACTTGCGCTGAAGCATCTTTTATGCTCATTTCTTGTCTTTCAGGATTTATTCTGGGTTTAATTTTGTTTATTTGATGAAAATGAACAACAATACACACCATGGAAACATTTTTGTTTGATTTGTGTCGAGTGAGATTTTCACCCAGAACCCAAAGGGGTGGGTATTGGCACTTTACATGGAAAAATGTGAAAAATGAAATTTTCTAAAAATGTAATAAATGCCTTCTATACACCTGAAACATTCACTCTAAAAATGAAAATTGTTGCTTTTCGCAATATTTTTAGAAATTTGGCTCTTATAGTAACATTAACACTTGCGCTGAAGCATCTTTTATGCTCATTTCTTGTTCTCCAGGATTTATTCTGGGTTAATTTTGTTTATTTGATGAAAATGAACAAGAATACACACAATGGAAACATTTTTGATTGATTTTGTCGAGGGACATTTTCACCTAGAACCCAAAGGGGGGGGTATTGGCACTTTTCATGGAAAAATGTGAAAAATTAAATTTTCTAAAAATGAAATAAATGCCTTCTATACACTTCAAACATTCACTCTAAAACAGAAGATTGTGGTTTTTCGCAATATTTTTAGAAATTTGGGCTCTTATAGTAAGACAAACACTTGCGCTGAAGCATCTTTTATGCTCATTTCTTGACTTTCAGGATTTATGCTGGGTTTAATTTTGTTTATTTGATGAAAATGAACAACAATACACACCATGGAAACATTTTTGTTTGATTTGTGTCGAGTGAGATTTTCACCCAGAACCCAAAGGGGTGGGTATTGGCACTTTACATGGAAAAATGTGAAAAATGAAATTTTCTAAAAATGTAATAAATGCCTTCTATACACCTGAAACATTCACTCTAAAACTGAAAATTGTTGCTTTTCGCAATATTTTTAGAAATTTGGGCTCTTTTTGTAACATGAACACTTGCGCTGAAGCATCATTATGCTCATATCTTATCTTTCAGGATTTATTCTGAGTTTTATTTTGTTTATTTGATGAAAATGAACAAGAATACACACAATGGAAACATTTTTGTTTGATATGTGTCGAGTGATATTTTCACCTAGAACCCAAAGGGGGGGATATTGGCACTTTTCATAGAAAAATGTGAAAAATTAAATTTTCTAAAAATGTAATAAATGCCTTCTATACACCTGAAACATTCACTCTAAAACTGAAAATTGTTGCTTTTCGCAATATTTTTAGAAATTTGGGCTCTTTTAGTAACATGAACACTTGCGCTGAAGAATCTTTTATGCTCATATCTTATCTTTCAGGATTAATTCTGAGTTTTATTTTGTTTATTTGATGAAAATGAACAATAATACACACCATGGAAACATTTTTGTTTGATTTGTGTCGAGTGAGATTTTCACCTAGAACCCAAAGGGGGGGGTATTGGCACTTTTCATGGAAAAATGTGAAAAATAAAATTTTCTAAAAATGAAATAAATGCCTTCTATACACCTCAAACATTCACTCTAAAAATGAAAATTGTTGCTTTTCGCAATATTTTTAGAAATTTGGCTCTTATAGTAACATTAACACTTGCGCTGAAGCATCTTTTATGCTCATTTCTTGTCTTTCAGGATTTATTCTGGGTTTAATTTTGTTTATTTGATGAAAATGAACAACAATACACACCATGGAAACATTTTTGTTTGATTTGTGTCGAGTGAGATTTTCACCTAGAACCCAAAGGGGGGGGTATTGGCACTTTTCACGGAAAAATGTGAAAAATTAAATTTTCTAAAAATGAAATAAATGCCTTCTATACACCTCAAACATTCACTCTAAAAATGAAAATTGTTGCTTTTTGCAATATTTTTAGAAATTTGGCTCTTATAGTAACATTAACACTTGCGCTGAAGCATCTTTTATGCTCATTTCTTGTCTTTCAGGATTTATTCTGGGTTTAATTTTGTTTATTTGATGAAAATGAACAACAATACACACCATGGAAACATTTTTGTTTGATTTGTGTCGAGTGAGATTTTCACCTAGAACCCAAAGGGGGGGGTATTGGCACTTTTCATGGAAAAATGTGAAAAATTAAATTTTCTAAAAATGAAATAAATGCCTTCTATACACCTCAAACATTCACTCCAAAAAAGAAGATTGTGGTTTTTCGCAATATTTTTAGAAATTTGGGCTCTTATAGTAAGAATATCACTTGCGCTGAAGCATCTTTAATGCTCATTTCTAGTTTTTCAGGATTTATTCTGGGTTTAATTTTGTTTATTTGATGAAAATGAACAAGAATACACACCATGGAAACATTTTTGTTTGATTTGTGTCGAGTGAGATTTTCACCTAGAACCCAAAGGGGGGGGTATTTGCACTTTTCATGGAAAAATGTGAAAAATTAAATTTTCTAAAAATGAAATAAATGCCTTCTATACAAATCAACAATTCATTCTAAAACAGAAGATTGTGATTTATCGCAATATTTTTAGAAATTTGGGCTATTATAGTAAGAATAACACTTGCGCTGAAGCATCTTTTATGCTCATTTCTTGTCTTTCAGGATTTATTCTGGGTTTAATTTTGTTTATTTGATGAAAATGAACAACAATACACACCATGGAAACATTTTTGTTTGATTTGTGTCGAGTGAGATTTTCACCTAGAACCCAAAGGGGTATTGGCACTTTTCATGGAAAAATGTGAAAAATTAAATTTTCTAAAAATGAAATAAATGCCTTCTATACACCTGAAACATTCACTCTAAAACTGAAAATTGTTGCTTTTCGCAATATTTTTAGAAATTTGGGCTCTTTTAGTAACATGAACACTTGCGCTGAAGCATCATTATGCTCATATCTTATCTTTCAGGATTTATTCTGAGTTTTATTTTGTTTATTTGATGAAAATGAACAAGAATACACACAATGGAAACATTTTTGTTTGATATGTGTCGAGTGATATTTTCACCTAGAACCCAAAGGGGGGGATATTGGCACTTTTCATAGAAAAATGTGAAAAATTAAATTTTCTAAAAATGTAATAAATGCCTTCTATACACCTGAAACATTCACTCTTAAACTGAAAATTGTTGCTTTTCGCAATATTTTTAGAAATTTGGGCTCTTTTAGTAACATGAACACTTGCGCTGAAGAATCTTTTATGCTCATATCTTATCTTTCAGGATTAATTCTGAGTTTTATTTTGTTTATTTGATGAAAATGAACAACAATACACACCATGGAAACATTTTTGTTTGATTTGTGTCGAGTGAGATTTTCACCTAGAACCCAAAGGGGGGGGTATTGGCACTTTTCATGGAAAAATGTGAAAAATAAAATTTTCTAAAATTGTAATAAATGCCTTCTATACACCTCAAACATTCACTCCAAAAAAGAAGATTGTGGTTTTTCGCAATATTTTTAGAAATTTGGGCTCTTATAGTAACATTAACACTTGCGCTGAAGCATCTTTTATGCTCATTTCTTGTTTTTCAGGATTTATTCTGGGTTTATTTTGTTTATTTGATGAAAATGAACAACAATACTCACCATGGAAACATTTTTGTTTGATTTGTGTCGAGTGAGATTTTCACCCAGAACCCAAAGGGGTGGGTATTGGCACTTTACATGGAAAAATGTGAAAAATGAAATTTTCTAAAAATGTAATAAATGCCTTCTATACACCTGAAACATTCACTCTAAATCTGAAAATTGTTGCTTTTCGCAATATTTTTAGAAATTTGGGCTCTTTTAGTAACATGAACACTTGCGCTGAAGCATCATTATGCTATTATCACTATCTTTCAGGATTTATTCTGAGTTTTATTTTTTTTATTTGATGAAAATGAACAAGAATACACACAATGGAAACATTTTTGATTGATTTGTGTCGAGGGACATTTTCACCTAGAACCCAAAGGGGGGGTATTGGCACTTTTCATGGAAAAATGTGAAAATTAAATTTTCTAAAAATGAAATAAATGCCTTCTATACACCTCAAACATTCACTCTAAAACAGAAGATTGTGGTTTTTCGCAATATTTTTAGAAATTTGGGCTCTTATAGTAAGACAAACACTTGCGCTGAAGCATCTTTTATGCTCATTTCTTGTCTTTCAGGATTTATGCTGGGTTTAATTTTGTTTATTTGATGAAAATGAACAACAATACACACCATGGAAACATTTTTGTTTGATTTGTGTCGAGTGAGATTTTCACCCAGAACCCAAAGGGGTGGGTATTGGCACTTTACATGGAAAAATGTGAAAAATGAAATTTTCTAAAAATGTAATAAATGCCTTCTATACACCTGAAACATTCACTCTAAAACTGAAAATTGTTGCTTTTCGCAATATTTTTAGAAATTTGGGCTCTTTTAATAACATGAACACTTGCGCTGAAGCATCATTATGCTCATATCTTATCTTTCAGGATTTATTCTGAGTTTTATTTTGTTTATTTGATGAAAATGAACAAGAATACACACAATGGAAACATTTTTGTTTGATATGTGTCGAGTGATATTTTCACCTAGAACCCAAAGGGGGGGTATTGGCACTTTTCATGGAAAAATGTGAAAAATAAAATTTTCTAAAATTGTAATAAATGCCTTCTATACACCTCAAACATTCACTCCAAAAAAGAAGATTGTGGTTTTTCGCAATATTTTTAGAAATTTGGGCTCTTATAGTAACATTAACACTTGCGCTGAAGCATCTTTTATGCTCATTTCTTGTTTTTCAGGATTTATTCTGGGTTTAATTTTGTTTATTTGATGAAAATGAACAACAATACACACCATGGAAACATTTTTGTTTGATTTGTGTCGAGTGAGATTTTCACCTAGAACCCAAAGGGGGGGTATTGGCACTTTTCACGGAAAAATGTGAAAAATTAAATTTTCTAAAAATGAAATAAATGCCTTCTATACACCTCAAACATTCACTCTAAAAATGAAAATTGTTGCTTTTCGCAATATTTTTAGAAATTTGGCTCTTATAGTAACATTAACACTTGCGCTGAAGCATCTTTTATGCTCAATTCTTGTCATTCAGGATTTATTCTGGGTTTAATTTTTTTTATTTGATGAAAATGAACAACAATACACACCATGGAAACATTTTTGTTTGATTTGTGTCGAGTGAGATTTTCACCTAGAACCCAAAGGGGGGGTATTGGCACTTTTCACGGAAAAATGTGAAAAATTAAATTTTCTAAAAATGAAATAAATGCCTTCTATACACCTCAAACATTCACTCTAAAAATGAAAATTGTTGCTTTTTGCAATATTTTTAGAAATTTGGCTCTTATAGTAACATTAACACTTGCGCTGAAGCATCTTTTATGCTCATTTCTTGTCTTTCAGGATTTATTCTGGGTTTAATTTTGTTTATTTGATGAAAATGAACAACAATACACACAATGGAAACATTTTTGTTTGATTTTTGTCGAGTGAGATTTTCACCTAGAACCCAAAGGGGGGGGTATTGGCACTTTTCATGGAAAAATGTGAAAAATTAAATTTTCTAAAAATGAAATAAATGCCTTCTATACACCTCAAACATTCACTCCAAAAAAGAAGATTGTGGTTTTTCGCAATATTTTTAGAAATTTGGGCTCTTATAGTAAGAATATAACTTGCGCTGAAGCATCTTTAATGCTCATTTCTAGTTTTTCAGGATTTATTCTGGGTTTAATTTTGTTTATTTGATGAAAATGAACAAGAATACACACCATGGAAACATTTTTGTTTGATTTGTGTCGAGTGAGATTTTCACCTAGAACCCAAAGGGGGGGGTATTTGCACTTTTCATGGAAAAATGTGAAAAATTAAATTTTCTAAAAATGAAATAAATGCCTTCTATACAAATCAACAATTCACTCTAAAACAGAAGATTGTGATTTATCGCAATATTTTTAGAAATTTGGGCTATTATAGTAAGAATAACACTTGCGCTGAAGCATCTTTTATGCTCATTTCTTGTCTTTCAGGATTTATTCTGGGTTTAATTTTGTTTATTTGATGAAAATGAACAACAATACACACCATGGAAACATTTTTGTTTGATTTGTGTCGAGTGAGATTTTCACCTAGAACCCAAAGGGGTATTGGCACTTTTCATGGAAAAATGTGAAAAATTAAATTTTCTAAAAATGAAATAAATGCCTTCTATACACCTGAAACATTCACTCTAAAACTGAAAATTGTTGCTTTTCGCAATATTTTTAGAAATTTGGGCTCTTTTAGTAACATGAACACTTGCGCTGAAGCATCATTATGCTCATATCTTATCTTTCAGGATTTATTCTGAGTTTTATTTTGTTTATTTGATGAAAATGAACAAGAATACACACAATGGAAACATTTTTGTTTGTTATGTGTCGAGTGATATTTTCACCTAGAACCCAAAGGGGGGGATATTGGCACTTTTCATAGAAAAATGTGAAAAATTAAATTTTCTAGAAATGTAATAAATGCCTTCTATACACCTGAAACATTCACTCTAAAACTGAAAATTGTTGCTTTTCGCAATATTTTTAGAAATTTGGGCTCTTTAAGTAACATGAACACTTGCGCTGAAGAATATTTTATGCTCATATCTTATCTTTCAGGATTAATTCTGAGTTTTATTTTGTTTATTTGATGAAAATGAACAACAATACACACCATGGAAACATTTTTGTTTGATTTGTGTCGAGTTAGATTTTCACCTAGAACCCAAAGGGGGGGGTATTGGCACTTTTCATGGAAAAATGTGAAAAATAAAATTTTCTAAAATTGTAATAAATGCCTTCTATACACCTCAAACATTCACTCCAAAAAAGAAGATTGTGGTTTTTCGCAATATTTTTAGAAATTTGGGCTCTTATAGTAACATTAACACTTGCGCTGAAGCATCTTTTATGCTCATTTCTTGTTTTTCAGGATTTATTCTGGGTTTAATTTTGTTTATTTGATGAAAATGAACAACAATACACACCATGGAAACATTTTTGTTTGATTTGTGTCGAGTGAGATTTTCACCTAGAACCCAAAGGGGGGGTATTGGCACTTTTCACGGAAAAATGTGAAAAATTAAATTTTCTAAAAATGAAATAAATGCCTTCTATACACCTCAAACATTCACTCTAAAAATGAAAATTGTTGCTTTTCGCAATATTTTTAGAAATTTGGCTCTTATAGTAACATTAACACTTGCGCTGAAGCATCTTTTATGCTCATTTCTTGTCTTTCAGGATTTATTCTGGGTTTAATTTTTTTTATTTGATGAAAATGAACAACAATACACACCATGGAAACATTTTTGTTTGATTTGTGTCGAGTGAGATTTTCACCTAGAACCCAAAGGGGGGGTATTGGCACTTTTCACGGAAAAATGTGAAAAATTAAATTTTCTAAAAATGAAATAAATGCCTTCTATACACCTCAAACATTCACTCTAAAAATGAAAATTGTTGCTTTTTGCAATATTTTTAGAAATTTGGCTCTTATAGTAACATTAACACTTGCGCTGAAGCATCTTTTATGCTCATTTCTTGTCTTTCAGGATTTATTCTGGGTTTAATTTTGTTTATTTGATGAAAATGAACAACAATACACACCATGGAAACATTTTTGTTTGATTTGTGTCGAGTGAGATTTTCACCTAGAACCCAAAGGGGTATTGGCACTTTTCATTGAAAAATGTGAAAAATTAAATTTTCTAAAAATGAAATAAATGCCTTCTATATACCTCAAACATTCACTCCAAAAAAGAAGATTGTGGTTTTCCGCAATATTTTTAGAAATTTGGGCTCTTTTAGTAACATTAACTCTTGCGCTGAAGCATCTTTTATGCTCATTTCTTGTTTTTCAGGATTTATTCTGGGTTTAATTTTGTTTATATGATGAAAATGAACAACAATACACACCATGGAAACATTTTTGTTTGATTTGTGTCGATTGAGATTTTCACCTAGAACCCAAAGGGGGGGGTATTGGCACTTTTCACGGAAAAATGTGAAAAATTAAATTTTCTAAAAATGAAATAAATACCTTCAATACACCTCAAACATTCACTCTAAAAATGAAAATTGTTGCTTTTCGCAATATTTTTAGAAATTTGGCTCTTATAGTAACATTAACACTTGCGCTGAAGCATCTTTTATGCTCATTTCTTGTCTTTCAGGATTTATTCTGGGTTTAATTTTGTTTATTTGATGAAAATGAACAACAATACACACCATGGAAACATTTTTGTTTGATTTGTGGCGAGTGAGATTTTCACCTAGAACCCAAAGGGGGGGGTATTGGCACTTTTCATGGAAAAATGTGAAAAATGAAATTTTCTAAAAATGTAATAAATGCCTTCTATACACCTGAAACATTCACTCTAAAACTGAAAATTGTTGCTTTTCGCAATATTTTTAGAAATTTGGGCACTTTTAGTAACATGAACACTTACGCTGAAGCATCTTTTATGCTCATATCTTATCTTTTAGGATTTATTCTGGGTTTAATTTTGTTTATTTGATGAAAATGAACAACAATACACACCATGGAAACATTTTTGTTTGATTTGTGTCGAGTGAGATTTTAACCTAGAACCCAAAGGGGGGTATTGGCACTTTTCATGGAAAAATGTGAAAAATTAAATTTTCTAAAAATGAAATAAATGCCTTCTATACACCTCAAACATTCACTCCAAAAAAGAAGATTGTGGTTTTTCGCAATATTTTTAGAAATTTGGGCTCTTATAGCAAGAATAACACTTGCGCTGAAGCATCTTTTATGCTCATTTCTTGTTCTTCAGGATTTATTCTGGGTTAATTTTGTTTATTTGATGAAAATGAACAACAATACACACCATGGAAACATTTTTGTTTTATTTGTGTCGAGTGAGATTTTCACCTAGAAACCAAAGGGGTGGGTATTGGCACTTTACATGGAAAAATGTGAAAAATGAAATTTTCTAAAAATGTAATAAATGCCTTCTATACACCTGAAACATTCACTCTAAAACTGAAAATTGTTGCTTTTCGCAATATTTTTAGAAATTTGGGCTCTTTTAGTAACATGAACACTTGCGCTGAAGCATCATTATGCTCATATCTTATCTTTCAGGATTTATTCTGAGTTTTATTTTGTTTATTTGATGAAAATGAACAAGAATACACACAATGGAAACATTTTTGTTTGATTTGTGTCGAGTGACATTTTCACCTAGAACCCAAAGGGGGGGGTATTGGCACTTTTAATAGAAAAATGTGAAAAATTAAATTTTCTAAAAATGAAATAAATGCCTTCTATACACCTCAAACATTCACTCCAAAAAAGAAGATTGTGGTTTTTCGCAATATTTTTAGAAATTTGGGCTCTTATAGTAAGAAAAACACTTGCGCTGAAGGATCTTTTATGCTCATTTCTTGTTTTTCAGGATTTATTCTGGGTTTAATTTTGTTTATTTGATGAAAATGAACAAGAATACACACCATGGAAACATTTTTGTTTGATTTTATTCGAGTGAGATTTTCACCTAGAACCCAAAGGGGGGTATTGGCACTTTTCATGGAAAAATGTGAAAAATTAAATTTTCTAAAAATGAAATAAATGCCTTCTATACACCTCAAACATTCACTCCAAAAAAGAAGATTGTGGTTTTTCGCAATATTTTTAGAAATTTGGGCTCTTATAGTAAGAATAACACTTGCGCTGAAGCATCTTTTATGCTCATTTCTTGTTTTTCAGGATTTATTCTGGGTTAATTTTGTTTATTTGATGAAAATGAACAACAATACACACCATGGAAACATTTTTGTTTGATTTGTGTCGAGTGAGATTTTCACCTAGAATCCAAAGGGGGGGGTATTGGCACTTTTCATGGAAAAATGTGAAAAATTAAATTTTCTAAAAATGAAATAAATGCCTTCTATACACCTCAAACATTCACTCTAAAACAGAAGATTGTGGTTTTTCGCAATATTTTTAGAAATTTGGGCTCTTATAGTAAGACAAACACTTGCGCTGAAGCATCTTTTATGCTCATTTCTTGTCTTTCAGGATTTATTCTGGGTTTAATTTTGTTTATTTGATGAAAATGAACAACAATACACACCATTGAAACATTTTTGTTTGATTTGTGTCGAGTGAGATTTTCACCCAGAACCCAAAGGGGGGGGTATTGGCACTTTACATGGAAAAATGTGAAAAATGAAATTTTCTAAAAATGTAATAAATGCCTTCTATACACCTGAAACATTCACTCTAAAACTGAAAATTGTTGCTTTTCGCAATATTTTTAGAAATTTGGGCTCTTTTAGTAACATGAACACTTGCGCTGAAGCATCATTATGCTCATATCTTATCTTTCAGGATTTATTCTGAGTTTTATTTTGTTTATTTGATGAAAATGAACAAGAATACACACAATGGAAACATTTTTGTTTGATTTGTGTCGAGTGACATTTTCACCTAGAACCCAAAGGGGGGGGTATTGGCACTTTTCATAGAAAAATGTGAAAAATTAAATTTTCTAAAAATGAAATAAATGCCTTCTATACACCTCAAACATTCACTCCAATAAAGAAGATTGTGGTTTTTCGCAATATTTTAAGAAATTTGGGCTCTTATAGTAAGAAAAACACTTGCGCTGAAGCATCTTTTATGCTCATTTCTTGTTTTTCAGGATTTATTCTGGGTTTAATTTTGTTTATTTGATGAAAATGAACAAGAATACACACCATGGAAACATTTTTGTTTGATTTGTGTCGAGTGAGATTTTCACCTAGAACCCAAAGGGGGGGGTATTGGCACTTTTCATGGAAAAATGTGAAAAATTAAATTTTCTAAAAATGAAATAAATGCCTTCTATACACCTCAAACATTCACTCTAAAACAGAAGATTGTGGTTTATCCCAATATTTTTAGAAATTTGGGCTATTATAGTAAGAATAACACTTGCGCTGAAGCATCTTTTATGCTCGTTTCTTGTCTTTCAGGATTTATTCTGGGTTTATTTTTGTTTATTTGATGAAAATGAACAACAATACACACCATGGAAACATTTTTGTTTGATTTGTGTCGAGTGAGATTTTCACCTAGAACCCAAAGGGGGGGGTATTGGCACTTTTCACGGAAAAATGTGAAAAATTAAATTTTCTAAAAATGAAATAAATGCCTTCTATACACCTCAAACATTCACTCTAAAATGAAAATTGTTGCTTTTCGCAATATTTTTAGAAATTTGGCTCTTATAGTAACATTAACACTAGCGCTGAAGCATCTTTTATGCTCATTTCTTGTCTTTCAGGATTTATTCTGGGTTTAATTTTGTTTATTTGATGAAAATGAACAACAATACACACCATGGAAACATTTTTGTTTTATTTGTGTCGAGTGAGATTTTCACCTAGAACCCAAAGGGGGGGGTATTGGCACTTTTCATGGAAAAATGTGAAAAATTAAATTTTCTAAAAATGAAATAAATGCCTTCTATACACCTCAAACATTCACTCCAAAAAAGAAGATTGTGGTTTCTCGCAATATTTTTAGAAATTTGGGCTCTTATAGTAAAATTAACACTTGCGCTGAAGCATCTTTTATGCTCATTTCTTGTCTTTCAGGATTTATTCTGGGTTTAATTTTGTTTATTTGATGAAAATGAACAACAATACACACCATGGAAACATTTTTGTTTGATTTGTGTCGAGTGAGATTTTCACCCAGAACCCAAAGGGGTGGGTATTGGCACTTTACATGGAAAAATGTGAAAAATGAAATTTTCTAAAAATGTAATAAATGCCTTCTATACACCTGAAACATTCACTCTAAAACTGAAAATTGTTGCTTTTCGCAATATTTTTAGAAATTTGGGCTCTTTTAGTAACATGAACACTTGCGCTGAAGCATCATTATGCTCTTATCTTATCTTTCAGGATTTATTCTGAGTTTTATTTTGTTTATTTGATGAAAATGAACAAGAATACACACAATGGAAACATTTTTGTTTGATTTGTGTCGAGTGACATTTTCACCTAGAACCCAAAGGGGGGGGTATTGGCACTTTTCATAGAAAAATGTGAAAAATTAAATTTTCTAAAAATGAAATAAATGCCTTCTATACACCTCAAACATTCACTCCAATAAAGAAGATTGTGGTTTTTCGCAATATTTTAAGAAATTTGGGCTCTTATAGTAAGAAAAACACTTGCGCTGAAGCATCTTTTATGCTCATTTCTTGTTTTTCAGGATTTATTCTGGGTTTAATTTTGTTTATTTGATGAAAATGAACAAGAATACACACCATGGAAACATTTTTGTTTGATTTGTGTCGAGTGAGATTTTCACCTAGAACCCAAAGGGGGGGGTATTGGCACTTTTCATGGAAAAATGTGAAAAATTAAATTTTCTAAAAATGAAATAAATGCCTTCTATACACCTCAAACATTCACTCTAAAACAGAAGATTGTGGTTTATCGCAATATTTTTAGAAATTTGGGCTATTATAGTAAGAATAACACTTGCGCTTAAGCATCTTTTATGCTCGTTTCTTGTCTTTCAGGATTTATTCTGGGTTTATTTTTGTTTATTTGATGAAAATGAACAACAATACACACCATGGAAACATTTTTGTTTGATTTGTGTCGAGTGAGATTTTCACCTAGAACCCAAAGGGGGGGGTATTGGCACTTTTCACGGAAAAATGTGAAAAATTAAATTTTCTAAAAATGAAATAAATGCCTTCTATACACCTCAAACATTCACTCTAAAATGAAAATTGTTGCTTTTCGCAATATTTTTAGAAATTTGGCTCTTATAGTAACATTAACACTAGCGCTGAAGCATCTTTTATGCTCATTTCTTGTCTTTCAGGATTTATTCTGGGTTTAATTTTGTTTATTTGATGAAAATGAACAACAATACACACCATGGAAACATTTTTGTTTTATTTGTGTCGAGTGAGATTTTCACCTAGAACCCAAAGGGGGGGGTATTGGCACTTTTCATGGAAAAATGTGAAAAATTAAATTTTCTAAAAATGAAATAAATGCCTTCTATACACCTCAAACATTCACTCCAAAAAGGAAGATTGTGGTTTTTCGCAATATTTTTAGAAATTTGGGCTCTTATAGTAAGAATAACACTTGCGCTGAAGCATCTTTTATGCTCATTTCTTGTTTTTCAGGATTTATTCTGGGTTTAATTTTGTTTATTTGATGAAAATGAACAACAATACACACCATGGAAACATTTTTGTTTGATTTGTGTCGAGTGAGATTTTCACCTAGAATCCAAAGGGGGGGGGTATTGGCACTTTTCATGGAGAAATGTGAAAAATTAAATTTTCTAAAAATGAAATAAATGCCTTCTATACACCTCAAACATTCACTCCAAAAAAGAAGATTATGGTTTTTCGCAATATTTTTAGAAATTTGGGCTCTTATAGTAAGAATAACACTTGCGCTGAAGCATCTTTTATGCTCATTTCTTGTTTTTCAGGATTTATTCTGGGTTTAATTTTGTTTTTTTTGATGAAAATGAACAACAATACACACCATGGAAACATTTTTGTTTGATTTGTGTCGAGTGAGATTTTCACCTAGAACCCAAAGGGGGGGGGTATTGGCACTTTTCATGGAAAAATGTGAAAAATTAAATTTTCTAAAAATGAAATAAATGCCTTCTATACACCTCAAACATTCACTCTAAAACAGAAGATTGTGGTTTATCGCAATATTTTTAGAAATTTGGGCTATTATAGTAAGAATAACACTTGCGCTGAAGCATCTTTTATGCTCATTTCTTGTCTTTCAGGATTTATTCTGGGTTTAATTTTGTTTATTTGATGAAAATGAACAACAATACACACCATGGAAACATTTTTGTTTGATTTGTGTCGAGTGAGATTTTCACCTAGAACCCAAAGGGGGGGGGTATTGGCACTTTTCATGGAAAAATGTGAAAAATTAAATTTTCTAAAAATGAAATAAATGCCTTCTATACACCTCAAACATTCACTCTAAAACAGAAGATTGTGGTTTATCGCAATATTTTTAGAAATTTGGGCTATTATAGTAAGAATAACACTTGCGCTGAAGCATCTTTTATGCTCATTTCTTGTCTTTCAGGATATATTCTGGGTTTAATTTTGTTTATTTGATGAAAATAAACAACAATACACACCATGGAAACATTTTTGTTTTATTTGTGTCGAGTGAGATTTTCACCTAGTACCCAAAGGGGGGGTATTGGCACTTTTCATGGAAAAATGTGAAAAATTAAATTTTCTAAAAATGAAATAAATGCCTTCTATACACCTCAAACATTCACTCCAAAAAAGAAGATTGTGGTTTTTCGCAATATTTTTAGTAATTTGGGCTCTTATACTAAGAATAACACTTGCGCTGAAGCATCTTTTATGCTCATTTCTTGTTTTTCAGGATTTATTCTGGGTTTAATTTTGTTTATTTGATGAAAATGAACAAGAATACACACCATGGAAACATTTTTGTTTGATTTGTGTCGTGTGAGATTTTCACCTAGAACCCAAAGGGGGGGGGTATTGGCACTTTTCATGGAAAAATGTGAAAAATTAAATATTCTAAAAATGAAATAAATGCCTTCTATACACCTCAAACATTCACTCCAAAAAAGAAGATTATGGTTTTTTCGCTTTTTTTTTAGAAATTTGGGCTCTTTTAGGAACATTTACACTTGCGCTGAAGCATCTTTTATGCTCATTTCTTGTCTTTCAGGATTTATTCTGTGTTTTATTTTATTTATTTGATGAAAATGAACAACAATACACACCATGGAAACATTTTTGTTTGATTTGTGTCGACTGAGATTTTCACCCAGAACCCAAAGGGGGGTATTGGCACTTTTCATGGAAAAATGTGAAAAATTAAATTTTCTAAAAATGTAATAAATGCCTTCTATACACCTGAAACATTCACTCTTAAACTGAAAATTGTTGCTTTTCGCAATATTTTTAGAAATTTGGGCTCTTTTAGTAACATGAACACTTGCGCTGAAGCATCTTTTATGCTCATATCTTATCTTTCAGGATTTATTCTGGGTTTATTTTGTTTATTTGATGAAAATGAACAACAATACACACCATGGAAACATTTTTGTTTGATTTGTGTCGAGTGAGATTTTCACCTAGAACCCAAAGGGGGGGGTATAGGCACTTTTCATGCAAAAATGTGAAAAATTTAATTTTCTAAAAATGAAATAAATGCCTTCTATACACCTCAAACATTCACTCCAAAAAAGAAGATTGTGGTTTTTCGCAATATTTTTAGAAATTTGGGCTCTTATAGTAAGAAAAACACTTGCGCTGCAGCATCTTTTATGCTCATTTCTTGTTTTCAGGATTTATTCTGGGTTTAATTTTGTTTATTTGATGAAAATGAACAAGAATACACACCATGGAAACATTTTTGTTTGATTTGTGTCTTGTGAGATTTTCACCTAGAACCCAAAGGGGGGGGTATTGGCACTTTTCATGGAAAAATGTGAAAAATTAAATATTCTAAAAATGAAATAAATGCCTTCTATACACCTGAAACATTCACTCTAAAACTGAAAATATTTGCTTTTCGCAATATTTTTAGAAATTTGGGCTCTTTTAGTAACATGAACACTTGCGCTGAAGCATCTTTTATGCTCATATCTTATCTTTCAGGATTTATTCTGAGTTTTATTTTGTTTATTTGATGAAAATGAACAAGAATACACACCATGGAAACATTTTTGTTTGATTTGTGTCGAGTGAGATTTTCACCTAGAACCCAAAGGGGGGTTTTTTTTGCACTTTTTGGAACTTTTCATGGAAACCAAAGGGGGGGGTATTGGCATTTTTCATGGAAAAAAGAGAAAAATTAAATTTTCTAAAAATGAAATAAATGTCTTCTATACACCTCAAACATTCACTCTAAAACAGAAGATTATGGTTTTTCGCAATATTTTTAGAAATTTGGGCTCTTTTAGTAACATTAACACTTGCGCTGAAGCATCTTTTATGCTCATTTCTTGTCTTTCAGGATTTATTCTGAGTTTTATTTTATTTATTTGATGAAAATGAACAACAATACACACCATGGAAACATTTTTGTTTGATTTGTGTCGACTGAGATTTTCACCCAGAACCCAAAGGGGGGTATTGGCACTTTTCATGGAAAAATGTGAAAAATTAAATTTTCTAAAAATGTAATAAATGCCTTCTATACACCTGAAACATTCTCTCTGAAACTGAAAATTGTTGCTTTTCGCAATATTTTTAGAAATTTGGGCTCTTTTAGTAACATGAACACTTGCGCTGAAGCATCTTTTATGCTCATATCTTATCTTTCAGGATTTATTCTGGGTTTATTTTGTTTATTTGATGAAAATGAACAAGAATACACACCATGGAAACATTTTTGTTTGAATTGTGTCGAGTGAGATTTTCACCTAGAACCCAAAGGGGGGGTATTGGCACTTTTCATGCAAAAATGTGAAAAATTAAATTTTCTAAAAATGTAATAAATGCCTTCTATACACCTGAAACATTCACTCTAAAACTGAAAATTGTTGCTTTTCGCAATATTTTTAGAAATTTGGGCTATTATAGTAAGAATAACACTTGCGCTGAAGCATCTTTTATGCTCATTTCTTGTCTTTCAGGATTTATTCTGAGTTTTATTTTGTTTATTTGATGAAAATGAACAACAATACACACCATGGAAACATTTTTTTTAATTTTTGTCGAGTGAGATTTTCACCTAGAACCCAAGGGGGGGGGTTTTGGCACTTTTCATGGAAAAATGTGAAAAATTAAATTTCTAAAAATGAAATTAATGCCTTCTATACACCTCAAACATTCACTCCAAAAAAGAAGATTGTGGTTTTTCGCAATATTTTTAGAAATTTGGGCTCTTATAGTAAGAAAAACACTTGCGCTGAAGCATCTTTTATGCTCATTTCTTGTTTTTCAGGATTTATTCTGGGTTTAATTTTGTTTATTTGATGAAAATGAACAACAATACACACCATGGAAACATTTTTGTTTGATTTGTGTCGAGTGAGATTTTCACCTAGAACCCAAAGGGGGGGGTATTGGCACTTTTCATGGAAAAATGTGAAAAATTAAATTTTCTAAAAATGAAATAAATGCCTTCTATACACCTCAAACATTCACTCTAAAACAGAAGATTGTGGTTTATCGCAATATTTTTAGAAATTTGGGCTATTATAGTAAGAATAACACTTGCGCTGAAGCATCTTTTATGCTCATTTCTTGTCTTTCAGGATTTATTCTGGGTTTAATTTTGTTTATTTGATGAAAATGAACAACAATACACACCATGGAAACATTTTTGTTTGATTTGTGTCGAGTGAGATTTTCACCTAGAACCCAAAGGGGGGGGTATTGGCACTTTTCATGGAAAAATGTGAAAAATTAAATTTTCTAAAAATGAAATAAATGCCTTCTATACACCTCAAACATTCACTCTAAAACAGAAGGTTGTTGTTTTTCGCAATATTTTTAGAAATTTGGGCTATTATAGTAAGAATAACACTTGCGCTGAAGCATCTTTTATGCTCATTTCTTGTCTTTCAGGATTTATTCTGGGTTTAATTTTGTTTATTTGATGAAAATGAACAAAATTACACGCCATGGAAACATTTTTGTTTTATTTGTGTCGAGTGAGATTTTCACCTAGAACCCAAAGGGGGGGGTATTGGCACTTTTCATGGAAAAATGTGAAAAATTAAATTTTCTAAAATGAAATAAATGCCTTCTATACACCTCAAACATTCACTCCAAAAAAGAAGATTGTGGTTTTTCGCAATATTTTTAGAAATTTGGGTACTTATAGTAAGAATAACACTTGCGCTGAAGCATCTTTTATGCTCATTTCTTGTTTTTCAGGATTTATTCTGGGTTTAATTTTGTTTATTTGATGAAAATGAACAAGAATACACACCATGGAAACATTTTTGTTTGATTTGTGTCGAGTGAGATTTTCACCTAGAACCCAAAGGTATTGGCACTTTTCATGGAAAAATGTGAAAAATTAAATTTTCCAAAAATGAAATAAATGCCTTTTATACACCTCAAACATTCACTCCAAAAAAGAAGATTAGGGTTTTTCGCAATATTTTTAGAAATTTGGGCTCTTATAGTAAGAATAACACTTGCGCTGAAGCATCTTAAATGCTCATTTCTTGTTTTTCAGGATTTATTCTGGGTTTAATTTTGTTTATTTGATGAAAATGAACAACAATACACACCATGGAAACATTTTTGTTTGATTTGTGTCGAGTGAGATTTTCACCTAGAACCCAAAGGGGGGGGTATTGGCACTTTTCATGAAAAAAAGAGAAAAATTAAATTTTCTAAAAATGAAATAAATGCCTTCTATACACCTCAAACATTCACTCTAAAACAGAAGATTATGGTTTTTCGCAATATTTTTAGAAAATTGGGCTCTTTTAGTAACATTAACACTTGCGCTGAAGCATCTTTTATGCTCATTTCTTGTCTTTCAGGATTTATTCTGAGTTTTATTTTATTTATTTGATGAAAATGAACAACAATACACACCATGGAAACATTTTTGTTTGATTTGTGTCGACTGAGATTTTCACCCAGAACCCAAAGGGGGGTATTGGCACTTTTCATGGAAAAATGTGAAAAATTAAATTTTCTAAAAATGTAATAAATGCCTTCTATACACCTGAAACATTCACTCTAAAACTGAAAATTGTTGCTTTTCGCAATATTTTTAGAAATATGGGCTCTTTTAGTAACATGAACACTTGCGCTGAAGCATCTTTTATGCTCATTTCTTGTTTTTCAGGATTTATTCTGGGTTTAATTTTGTTTATTTGATGAAAATGAACAAGAATACACACCATGGAAACATTTTTGTTTGATTTGAGTCGAGTGAGATTTTCACCTAGAACCCAAAGGGGGGGGTATTGGCACTTTTCATGGAAAAATGTGAAAAATTAAATTTTCTAAAAATGAAATAAATGCCTTCTATACACCTCAAACATTCACTCTAAAACAGAAGATTGTGGTTTATCGCAATATTTTTAGAAATTTGGGCTATTATAGTAAGAATAACACTTGCGCTGAAGCATCTTTTATGCTCATTTCTTGTCTTTCAGGATTTATTCTGGGTTTAATTTTGTTTATTTGATGAAAATGAACAACAATACACACCATGGAAACATTTTTGTTTGATTTGTGTCGAGTGAGATTTTCACCTAGAACCCAAAGGGGGGGGTATTGGCACTTTTCACGGAAAAATGTGAAAAATTAAATTTTCTAAAAATGAAATAAATGCCTTCTATACACCTCAAACATTCACTCTAAAATGAAAATTGTTGCTTTTCGCAATATTTTTAGAAATTTGGCTCTTATAGTAACATTAACACTTGCGCTGAAGCATCTTTTATGCTCATTTCTTGTCTTTCAGGATTTATTCTGGGTTTAATTTTGTTTATTTGATGAAAATGAACAAAAATACACACCATGGAAACATTTTTGTTTTATTTGTGTCGAGTGAGATTTTCACCTAGAACCCAAAGGGGGGGGTATTGGCACTTTTCATGGAAAAATGTGAAAAATAAAATTTTCTAAAAATGAAATAAATGCCTTCTATACACCTCAAACATTCACTCCAAAAAAGAAGATTGTGGTTTTTTCGCAATATTTTTAGAAATTTGGGCTCTTATAGTAAGAATAACACTTGCGCTGAAGCATCTTTTATGCTCATTTCTTGTTTTTCAGGATTTATTCTGGGTTTAATTTTGTTTATTTGATGATAATGAACAAGAATACACACCATGGAAACATTTTTGTTTGATTTGTGTCGAGTGAGATTTTCACCTAGAATCCAAAGGGGGGGGTATTGGCACTTTTCATGGAAAAATGTGAAAAATTAAATTTTCTAAAAATGAAATAAATGCCTTCTATACACCTCAAACATTCACTCCAAAAAAGAAGATTATGGTTTTTCGCAATATTTTTAGAAATTTGGGCTCTTATAGTAAGAAAAACACTTGCGCTGAAGCATCTTTTATGCTCATTTCTTGTTTTTCAGGATTTATTCTGGGTTTAATTTTGTTTATTTGATGAAAATGAACAACAATACACACCATGGAAACATTTTTGTTTGATTTGTGTCGAGTGAGATTTTCATCTAGAACCCAAAGGGGGGGGTATTGGCACTTTTCATGAAAAAAAGAGAAAAATTAAATTTTCTAAAAATGAAATAAATGCCTTCTTTACACCTCAAACATTCACTCTAAAACAGAAGATTATGGTTTTTCGCAATATTTTTAGAAAATTGGGCTCTTTTAGTAACATTAACACTTGCGCTGAAGCATCTTTTATGCTCATTTATTGTCTTTCAGGATTTATTCTGAGTTTTATTTTATTTATTTGATGAAAATGAACAACAATACACACCATGGAAACATTTTTGTTTGATTTGTGTTGAGTGAGATTTTCAACTAGAACCCAAAGGGGGGGGTATTGGCACTTTTCATGGAAAAATGTGAAAAATTAAATTTTCTAAAAATGTAATAAATGCCTTCTATACACCTCAAACATTCACTCCAAAAAAGAAGACTGTGGTTTTTCGCAATATTTTTAGAAATTTGGGCTCTTATAGTAAGAATAACACTTGCGCTGAAGCATCTTTTATGCTCATTTCTTGTTTTTCAGGATTTATTCTGGGTTTAATTTTGTTTATTTGATGAAAATGAACAACAATACACACCATGAAAACATTTTTGTTTGATTTGTGTCGAGTGAGATTTTCACCTAGAACCCAAAGGGTTATTGGCACTTTTCATGGAAAAATGTGAAAAATTAAATTTTCTAAAAATAAAATAAATGCCTTCTATACACCTCAAACATTCACTCCAAAAAAGAAGATTGTGGTTTTTCGCAAAATTTTTAGAAATTTGGGCTCTTTTAGTAACATTAACACTTGCGCTGAAGCATCTTTTATGCTCATTTCTTGTTTTTCAGGATTTATTCTGGGTTTAATTTTGTTTATATGATGAAAATGAACAACAATACACACCATGGAAACATTTTTGTTTGATTTGTGTCAAGTGAGATTTTCACCTAGAACCCAAAGGGGGGGGTATTGGCACTTTTCACGGAAAAATGTGAAAAATGAAATTTTCTAAAAATGAAATAAATACCTTCTATACACCTCAAACATTCACTCTAAAAATGAAAATTGTTGCTTTTCGCAATATTTTTAGAAATTTGGCTCTTATAGTAACATTAACACTTGCGCTGAAGCATCTTTTATGCTCATTTCTTGTTCTCCAGGATTTATTCTGGGTTAATTTTGTTTATTTGATGAAAATGAACAACAATACACACCATGGAAACATTTTTGTTTGATTTGTGTCGAGTGAGATTTTCACCTAGAACCCAAAGGGGGGGGTATTGGCACTTTTCATGGAAAAATGTGAAAAATTAAATTTTCTAAAAATGAAATAAATGCCTTCTATACACCTCAAACATTCACTCTTAAAGAGAAGATTGTGGTTTTTCGCAATATTTTTAGAAATTTGGGCTCTTATAGTAAGACAAACACTTGCGCTGAAGCATCTTTTATGCTCATTTCTTGTCTTTCAGGATTTATTCTGGGTTTTATTTTGTTTATTTGATGAAAATGAACAAGAATACACACCATGGAAACATTTTTGTTTGATTTGTGTCGAGTGAGATTTTCACCTAGAACCCAAAGGGGGGGTATTGTACTTTTCACGGAAAAATGTGAAAAATTAAATTTTCTTAAAATGAAATAAATGCCTTCTATACACCTCAAACATTTACTCTAAAATGAAAATTGTTGCTTTTCGCAATATTTTTAGAAATTTGGCTCTTATAGTAACATTAACACTTGCGCTGAAGCATCTTTTATGCTCATTTCTTGTTTTTCAGGATTTATTCTGGGTTTAATTTTGTTTATTTGATGAAAATGAACAACAATACACACCATGGAAACATTTTTGTTTGATTTGTGTCGAGTGAGATTTTCACCTAGAACCCAAAGGGGGGGGTATTGGCACTTTTCATGAAAAAAAGAGAAAAATTAAATTTTCTAAATATGAAATAAATGCCTTCTATACACCTCAAACATTCACTCTAAAACAGAAGATTATGGTTTTTCGCAATATTTTTAGAAATTTGGGCTCTTTTAGTAACATTAACACTTGCGCTGAAGCATCTTTTATGCTCATTTCTTGTCTTTCAGGATTTATTCTGAGTTTTATTTTATTTATTTGATGAAAATGAACAACAATACACACCATGGAAACATTTTTGTTTTATTTGTGTCGAGTGAGATTTTCACCTAGAACCCAAAGGGGGGGGTATTGGCACTTTTCATGGAAAAATGTGAAAAATTAAATTTTCTAAAAATGAAATAAATGCCTTCTATACACCTCAAACATTCACTCCAAAAAAGAAGATTGTGGTTTTTCGCAATATTTTTAGAAATTTGGGCTCTTATAGTAAGAATAACACTTGCGCTGAAGCATCTTTTATGCTCATTTCTTGTTTTTCAGGATTTATTCTGGGTTTAATTTTGTTTATTTGATGAAAATGAACAACAATACACACCATGGAAACATTTTTGTTTGATTTGTGTCGAGTGAGATTTTCACCTAGAACCCAAAGGGGGGGGTATTGGCACTTTTCATGAAAAAAAGAGAAAAATTAAATTTTCTAAAAATGAAATAAATGCCTTCTATACACCTCAAACATTCACTCTAAAACAGAAGATTATGGTTTTTCGCAATATTTTTAGAAATTTGGGCTCTTTTAGTAACATTAACACTTGCGCTTAAGCATCTTTTATGCTCATTTCTTGTCTTTCAGGATTTATTCTGAGTTTAATTTTATTTATTTGATGAAAATGAACAACAATACACACCATGGAAACATTTTTGTTTGATTTGTGTCGACTGAGATTTTCACCCAGAACCCAAAGGGGGGTATTGGCACTTTTCATGGAAAAATGTGAAAAATTAAATTTTCTAAAAATGTAATTAATGCCTTCTATACACCTGAAACATTCACTCTAAAACTGAAAATTGTTGCTTTTCGTAATATTTTTAGAAATTTGGGCTCTTATAGTAAGAATAACACTTGCGCAGAAGCATCTTTTATGCTCATATCTTATCTTTCAGGATTTATTCTGGGTTTATTTTGTTTATTTGATGAAAATGAACAAGAATACACACCATGGAAACATTTTTGTTTGATTTGTGTCGCGTGAGATTTTCACCTAGAACCCAAAGGGGGGGGTATTGGCACTTTTCATGCAAAAATGTGAAAAATTAAATTTTCTAAAAATGAAATAAATGCCTTGTATACACCTCAAACATTCACTCCAAAAAAGAAGATTGTGGTTTTTCGCAATATTTTTAGAAATTTGCGCTCTTATAGTAAGAAAAACACTTGCGCTGAAGCATCTTTTATGCTCATTTCTTGTTTTTCAGGATTTATTCTGGGTTTAATTTTGTTTATTTGATGAAAATGAACAAGAATACACACCATGGAAACATTTTTGTTTGATTTGTGTCGAGTGAGATTTTCACCTAGAAGCCAAAGGGGGGGGTATTGGCACTTTTCATGGAAAAATGTGAAAAATTAAATTTTCTAAAAAAGAAATAAATGCCTTCTATACACCTCAAACATTCACTCTAAAACAGAAGATTGTGGTTTATCGCAATATTTTTAGAAATTTGGGCTATTATAGTAACATTAACACTTGCGCTGAAGCATCTTTTATGCTCATTTCTTGTTTTTCAGGATTTATTCTGGGTTTAATTTTGTTTATTTGATGAAAATGAACAACAATACACACCATGGAAACATTTTTGTTTGATTTGTGTCGAGTGAGATTTTCACCTAGAACCCAAAGGGGGGGGTATTGGCACTTTTCATGAAAAAAAGAGAAAAATTAAATTTTCTAAAAATAAATAAATGCCTTCTATACACCTCAAACATTCACTCTAAAATGAAAATTGTTGCTTTTCGCAATATTTTTAGAAATTTGGCTCTTATAGTAACATTAACACTTGCGCTGAAGCATCTTTTATGCTCTTTCTTGTCTTTCAGGATTTATTCTGGGTTTAATTTTGTTTATTTGATGAAAATGAACAACAATACACACCATGGAAACATTTTTGTTTTATTTGTGTCCAGTGAGATTTTCACCTAGAACCAAAAGGGGGGGGTATTGGCACTTTTCATGGAAAAATGTGAAAAATTAAATTTTCTAAAAATGAAATAAATGCCTTCTATACACCTCAAACATTCACTCCAAAAAAGAAGATTGTGGTTTTTCGCAATATTTTTAGAAATTTGGGCTCTTTTAGTAAGAATACCACTTGCGCTGAAGCATCTTTTATGCTCATATCTTATCTTTCAGGATTTATTCTGGGTTTAATTTTGTTTATTTGATGAAAATGAACAAGAATACACACCATGGAAACATTTTTGTTTGATTTGTGTCGAGTGAGATTTTCACCTAGAACCCAAAGGGGGGGGTATTGGCACTTTTCATGCAAAAATGTGAAAAATTAAATTTTCTAAAAATGAAATAAATGCCTTCTATACACCTCAAACATTCACTCCAAAAAAGAAGATTGTGGTTTTTCGCAATATTTTTAGAAATTTGGGCTCTTATAGTAAGAAAAACACTTGCGCTGAAGCATCTTTTATGCTCATTTCTTGTTTTTCAGGATTTATTCTGGGTTTAATTTTGTTTATTTGATGAAAATGAACAACAATACACACCATGGAAACATTTTTGTTTGATTTGTGTCGATTTAGATTTTCACCTAGAACCCAAAGGGGGGGGTATTGGCACTTTTCATGGAAAAATGTGAAAAATTAAATTTTCTAAAAATTATAATAAATGCCTTCTATACACCTGAAACATTCACTCTAAAACTAAAAATTGTTGCTTTTCGCAATATTTTTAGAAATTTGGGCTCTTTTAGTAACATGAACACTTGCGCTGAAGCATCTTTTATGCTCATATCTTATCTTTCAGGATTTATTCTGAGTTTTATTTTGTTTATTTGATGAAAATGAACAAGAATACACACCATGGAAACATTTTTGTTTGATTTGTGTCGAGTGAGATTTTCACCTAGAACCCAAAGGGGGGGGTATTGGCACTTTTCATGCAAAAATGTGAAAAATTAAATTTTCTAAAAATGAAATAAATGCCTTCTATACACCTCAAACATTCACTCCAAAAAAGAAGATTGTGGTTTTTCACAATATTTTTAGAAATTTGGGCTCTTTTAGTAAGAATAACACTTGCGCTGAAGCATCTTTTATGCTCATTTCTTGTTTTTCAGGATTTATTCTGGGTTTAATTTTGTTTTTTTGATGAAAATGAACAAGAATACACACCATGGAAACATTTTTGTTTGATTTGTGTCGAGTGAGATTTTCACCTAGAACCCAAAGGGGGGGGTATTGGCACTTTTCATGGAAAAATGTGAAAAATTAAATTTTCTAAAAATGAAATAAATGCCTTCTATACACCTCAAACATTCACTCCAAAAAAGAAGATTATGGTTTTTCGCAATATTTTTAGAAATTTGGGCTATTATAGTAAGAAAAACACTTGCGCTGAAGAATCTTTTATGCTCATTTCTTGTTTTTCAGGATTTATTCTGGGTTTAATTTTGTTTATTTGATGAAAATGAACAAGAATACACACCATGTAAACATTTTTGTTTGATTTGTGTCGAGTGAGATTTTCACCTAGAACCCAAAGGGGGGGGTATTGGCACTTTTCATGAAAAAAAGAGAAAAATTAAATTTTCTAAAAATGAAATAAATGCCTTCTATACACCTCAAACATTCACTCTAAAACAGAAGATTATGGTTTTTCGCAATATTTTTAGAAATTTGGGCTCTTTTAGTAACATTAACACTTGTGCTGAAGCATCTTTTATGCTCATTTCTTGTCTTTCAGGATTTATTCTGAGTTTAATTTTATTTATTTGATGAAAATGAACAACAATACACACCATGGAAACATTTTTGTTTGATTTGTGTCGACTGAGATTTTCACCCAGAACCCAAAGGGGGGTATTGGCACTTTTCATGGAAAAATGTGAAAAATTAAATTTTCTAAAAATGTAATTAATGCCTTCTATAAACCTGAAACATTCACTCTAAAACTGAAAATTGTTGCTTTTCGCAATATTTTTAGAAATTTGGGCTCTTTTAGTAACATGAACACTTGCGCTGAAGCATCTTTTATGCTCATATCTTATCTTTCAGGATTTATTCTGGGTTTATTTTGTTTATTTGATGAAAATGAACAAGAATACACACCATGGAAACATTTTTGTTTGATTTGTGTCGAGTGAGATTTTCACCTAGAACCCAAAGGGGGGGGTATTGGCACTTTTCATGCAAAAATGTGAAAAATTAAATTTTCTAAAAATGAAATAAATGCCTTCTATACACCTCAAACATTCACTCCAAAAAAGAAGATGGTGGTTTTTCGCAATATTTTTAGAAATTTGGGCTCTTATAGTAAGAAAAACACTTGCGCTGAAGCATCTTTTATGCTCATTTCTTGTTTTTCAGGATTTATTCTGGGTTTAATTTTGTTTATTTGATGAAAATGAACAAGAATACACACCATGGAAACATTTTTGTTTGATTTGTGTCGAGTGAGATTTTCACCTAGAAGCCAAAGGGGGGGGTATTGGCACTTTTCATGGAAAAATGTGAAAAATTAAATTTTCTAAAAATGAAATAAATGCCTTCTATACACCTCAAACATTCACTCTAAAACAGAAGATTGTGGTTAATCGCAATATTTTTAGAAATTTGGGCTATTATAGTAACATTAACACTTGCGCTGAAGCATCTTTTATGCTCATTTCTTGTTTTTCAGGATTTATTCTGGGTTTAATTTTGTTTATTTGATGAAAATGAACAACAATACACACCATGGAAACATTTTTGTTTGATTTGTGTCGAGTGAGATTTTCACCTAGAACCCAAAGGGGCACTTTTCATGAAAAAAAGAGAAAAATTAAATTTTCTAAAAATAAATAAATGCCTTCTATACACCTCAAACATTCACTCTAAAATGAAAATTGTTGCTTTTCGCAATATTTTTAGAAATTTGGCTCTTATAGTAACATTAACACTTGCGCTGAAGCATCTTTTATGCTCTTTCTTGTCTTTCAGGATTTATTCTGGGTTTAATTTTGTTTATTTGATGAAAATGAACAACAATACACACCATGGAAACATTTTTGTTTTATTTGTGTCCAGTGAGATTTTCACCTAGAACCAAAAGGGGGGGGTATTGGCACTTTTCATGGAAAAATGTGAAAAATTAAATTTTCTAAAAATGAAATAAATGCCTTCTATACACCTCAAACATTCACTCCAAAAAAGAAGATTGTGGTTTTTCGCAATATTTTTAGAAATTTGGGCTCTTTAAGTAAGAATAACACTTGCGCTGAAGCATCTTTTATGCTCATATCTTATCTTTCAGGATTTATTCTGGGTTTAATTTTGTTTATTTGATGAAAATGAACAAGAATACACACCATGGAAACATTTTTGTTTGATTTGTGTCGAGTGAGATTTTCACCTAGAACCCAAAGGGGGGGTATTGGCACTTTTCATGCAAAAATGTGAAAAATTAAATTTTCTAAAAATGAAATAAATGCCTTCTATACACCTCAAACATTCACTCCAAAAAAGAAGATTGTGGTTTTTCGCAATATTTTTAGAAATTTGGGCTCTTATAGTAAGAAAAACACTTGCGCTGAAGCATCTTTTATGCTCATTTCTTGTTTTTCAGGATTTATTCTGGGTTTAATTTTGTTTATTTGATGAAAATGAACAACAATACACACCATGGAAACATTTTTGTTTGATTTGTGTCGATTTAGATTTTCACCTAGAACCCAAAGGGGGGGGTATTGGCACTTTTCATGGAAAAATGTGAAAAATTAAATTTTCTAAAAATTATAATAAATGCCTTCTATACACCTGAAACAATCACTCTAAAACTGAAAATTGTTGCTTTTCGCAATATTTTTAGAAATTTGGGCTCTTTTAGTAAGAATACCACTTGCGCTGAAGCATCTTTTATGCTCATATCTTATCTTTCAGGATTTATTCTGGGTTTAATTTTGTTTATTTGATGAAAATGAACAAGAATACACACCATGGAAACATTTTTGTTTGATTTGTGTCGAGTGAGATTTTCACCTAGAACCCAAAGGGGGGGGTATTGGCACTTTTCATGCAAAAATGTGAAAAATTAAATTTTCTAAAAATGAAATAAATGCCTTCTATACACCTCAAACATTTACTCTAAAATGAAAATTGTTGCTTTTCGCAATATTTTTAGAAATTTGGCTCTTATAGTAACATTAACACTTGCGCTGAAGCATCTTTTATGCTCATTTCTTGTTTTTCAGGATTTATTCTGGGTTTAATTTTGTTTATTTGATGAAAATGAACAACAATACACACCATGGAAACATTTTTGTTTGATTTGTGTCGAGTGAGATTTTCACCTAGAACCCAAAGGGGGGGGTATTGGCACTTTTCATGAAAAAAAGAGAAAAATTAAATTTTCTAAATATGAAATAAATGCCTTCTATACACCTCAAACATTCACTCTAAAACAGAAGATTATGGTTTTTCGCAATATTTTTAGAAATTTGGGCTCTTTTAGTAACATTAACACTTGCGCTGAAGCATCTTTTATGCTCATTTCTTGTCTTTCAGGATTTATTCTGAGTTTTATTTTATTTATTTGATGAAAATGAACAACAATACACACCATGGAAACATTTTTGTTTTATTTGTGTCGAGTGAGATTTTCACCTAGAACCCAAAGGGGGGGGTATTGGCACTTTTCATGGAAAAATGTGAAAAATTAAATTTTCTAAAAATGAAATAAATGCCTTCTATACACCTCAAACATTCACTCCAAAAAAGAAGATTGTGGTTTTTCGCAATATTTTTAGAAATTTGGGCTCTTATAGTAAGAATAACACTTGCGCTGAAGCATCTTTTATGCTCATTTCTTGTTTTTCAGGATTTATTCTGGGTTTAATTTTGTTTATTTGATGAAAATGAACAACAATACACACCATGGAAACATTTTTGTTTGATTTGTGTCGAGTGAGATTTTCACCTAGAACCCAAAGGGGGGGGTATTGGCACTTTTCATGAAAAAAAGAGAAAAATTAAATTTTCTAAAAATGAAATAAATGCCTTCTATACACCTCAAACATTCACTCTAAAACAGAAGATTATGGTTTTTCGCAATATTTTTAGAAATTTGGGCTCTTTTAGTAACATTAACACTTGCGCTTAAGCATCTTTTATCCTCATTTCTTGTCTTTCAGGATTTATTCTGAGTTTAATTTTATTTATTTGATGAAAATGAACAACAATACACACCATGGAAACATTTTTGTTTGATTTGTGTCGACTGAGATTTTCACCCAGAACCCAAAGGGGGGTATTGGCACTTTTCATGGAAAAATGTGAAAAATTAAATTTTCTAAAAATGTAATTAATGCCTTCTATACACCTGAAACATTCACTCTAAAACTGAAAATTGTTGCTTTTCGTAATATTTTTAGAAATTTGGGCTCTTATAGTAAGAATAACACTTGCGCAGAAGCATCTTTTATGCTCATATCTTATCTTTCAGGATTTATTCTGGGTTTATTTTGTTTATTTGATGAAAATGAACAAGAATACACACCATGGAAACATTTTTGTTTGATTTGTGTCGCGTGAGATTTTCACCTAGAACCCAAAGGGGGGGGTATTGGCACTTTTCATGCAAAAATGTGAAAAATTAAATTTTCTAAAAATGAAATAAATGCCTTCTATACACCTCAAACATTCACTCCAAAAAAGAAGATTGTGGTTTTTCGCAATATTTTTAGAAATTTGCGCTCTTATAGTAAGAAAAACACTTGCGCTGAAGCATCTTTTATGCTCATTTCTTGTTTTTCAGGATTTATTCTGGGTTTAATTTTGTTTATTTGATGAAAATGAACAAGAATACACACCATGGAAACATTTTTGTTTGATTTGTGTCGAGTGAGATTTTCACCTAGAAGCCAAAGGGGGGGGTATTGGCACTTTTCATGGAAAAATGTGAAAAATTAAATTTTCTAAAAAAGAAATAAATGCCTTCTATACACCTCAAACATTCACTCTAAAACAGAAGATTGTGGTTTATCGCAATATTTTTAGAAATTTGGGCTATTATAGTAACATTAACACTTGCGCTGAAGCATCTTTTATGCTCATTTCTTGTTTTTCAGGATTTATTCTGGGTTTAATTTTGTTTATTTGATGAAAATGAACAACAATACACACCATGGAAACATTTTTGTTTGATTTGTGTCGAGTGAGATTTTCACCTAGAACCCAAAGGGGGGGGTATTGGCACTTTTCATGAAAAAAAGAGAAAAATTAAATTTTCTAAAAATAAATAAATGCCTTCTATACACCTCAAACATTCACTCTAAAATGAAAATTGTTGCTTTTCGCAATATTTTTAGAAATTTGGCTCTTATAGTAACATTAACACTTGCGCTGAAGCATCTTTTATGCTCTTTCTTGTCTTTCAGGATTTATTCTGGGTTTAATTTTGTTTATTTGATGAAAATGAACAACAATACACACCATGGAAACATTTTTGTTTTATTTGTGTCCAGTGAGATTTTCACCTAGAACCAAAAGGGGGGGGTATTGGCACTTTTCATGGAAAAATGTGAAAAATTAAATTTTCTAAAAATGAAATAAATGCCTTCTATACACCTCAAACATTCACTCCAAAAAAGAAGATTGTGGTTTTTCGCAATATTTTTAGAAATTTGGGCTCTTTTAGTAAGAATACCACTTGCGCTGAAGCATCTTTTATGCTCATATCTTATCTTTCAGGATTTATTCTGGGTTTAATTTTGTTTATTTGATGAAAATGAACAAGAATACACACCATGGAAACATTTTTGTTTGATTTGTGTCGAGTGAGATTTTCACCTAGAACCCAAAGGGGGGGGTATTGGCACTTTTCATGCAAAAATGTGAAAAATTAAATTTTCTAAAAATGAAATAAATGCCTTCTATACACCTCAAACATTCACTCCAAAAAAGAAGATTGTGGTTTTTCGCAATATTTTTAGAAATTTGGGCTCTTATAGTAAGAAAAACACTTGCGCTGAAGCATCTTTTATGCTCATTTCTTGTTTTTCAGGATTTATTCTGGGTTTAATTTTGTTTATTTGATGAAAATGAACAACAATACACACCATGGAAACATTTTTGTTTGATTTGTGTCGATTTAGATTTTCACCTAGAACCCAAAGGGGGGGGTATTGGCACTTTTCATGGAAAAATGTGAAAAATTAAATTTTCTAAAAATTATAATAAATGCCTTCTATACACCTGAAACATTCACTCTAAAACTAAAAATTGTTGCTTTTCGCAATATTTTTAGAAATTTGGGCTCTTTTAGTAACATGAACACTTGCGCTGAAGCATCTTTTATGCTCATATCTTATCTTTCAGGATTTATTCTGAGTTTTATTTTGTTTATTTGATGAAAATGAACAAGAATACACACCATGGAAACATTTTTGTTTGATTTGTGTCGAGTGAGATTTTCACCTAGAACCCAAAGGGGGGGGTATTGGCACTTTTCATGCAAAAATGTGAAAAATTAAATTTTCTAAAAATGAAATAAATGCCTTCTATACACCTCAAACATTCACTCCAAAAAAGAAGATTGTGGTTTTTCACAATATTTTTAGAAATTTGGGCTCTTTTAGTAAGAATAACACTTGCGCTGAAGCATCTTTTATGCTCATTTCTTGTTTTTCAGGATTTATTCTGGGTTTAATTTTGTTTTTTTGATGAAAATGAACAAGAATACACACCATGGAAACATTTTTGTTTGATTTGTGTCGAGTGAGATTTTCACCTAGAACCCAAAGGGGGGGGTATTGGCACTTTTCATGGAAAAATGTGAAAAATTAAATTTTCTAAAAATGAAATAAATGCCTTCTATACACCTCAAACATTCACTCCAAAAAAGAAGATTATGGTTTTTCGCAATATTTTTAGAAATTTGGGCTATTATAGTAAGAAAAACACTTGCGCTGAAGAATCTTTTATGCTCATTTCTTGTTTTTCAGGATTTATTCTGGGTTTAATTTTGTTTATTTGATGAAAATGAACAAGAATACACACCATGTAAACATTTTTGTTTGATTTGTGTCGAGTGAGATTTTCACCTAGAACCCAAAGGGGGGGGTATTGGCACTTTTCATGAAAAAAGAGAAAAATTAAATTTTCTAAAAATGAAATAAATGCCTTCTATACACCTCAAACATTCACTCTAAAACAGAAGATTATGGTTTTTCGCAATATTTTTAGAAATTTGGGCTCTTTTAGTAACATTAACACTTGTGCTGAAGCATCTTTTATGCTCATTTCTTGTCTTTCAGGATTTATTCTGAGTTTAATTTTATTTATTTGATGAAAATGAACAACAATACACACCATGGAAACATTTTTGTTTGATTTGTGTCGACTGAGATTTTCACCCAGAACCCAAAGGGGGGTATTGGCACTTTTCATGGAAAAATGTGAAAAATTAAATTTTCTAAAAATGTAATAAATGCCTTCTATACACCTGAAACATTCACTCTAAAACTGAAAATTGTTGCTTTTCGCAATATTTTTAGAAATTTGGGCTCTTTTAGTAACATGAACACTTGCGCTGAAGCATCTTTTATGCTCATATCTTATCTTTCAGGATTTATTCTGGGTTTATTTTGTTTATTTGATGAAAATGAACAAGAATACACACCATGGAAACATTTTTGTTTGATTTGTGTCGAGTGAGATTTTCACCTAGAACCCAAAGGGGGGGGTATTGGCACTTTTCATGCAAAAATGTGAAAAATTAAATTTTCTAAAAATGAAATAAATGCCTTCTATACACCTCAAACATTCACTCCAAAAAAGAAGATGGTGGTTTTTCGCAATATTTTTAGAAATTTGGGCTCTTATAGTAAGAAAAACACTTGCGCTGAAGCATCTTTTATGCTCATTTCTTGTTTTTCAGGATTTATTCTGGGTTTAATTTTGTTTATTTGATGAAAATGAACAAGAATACACACCATGGAAACATTTTTGTTTGATTTGTGTCGAGTGAGATTTTCACCTAGAAGCCAAAGGGGGGGGTATTGGCACTTTTCATGGAAAAATGTGAAAAATTAAATTTTCTAAAA